>NC_092319.1:48288045-48598045 GCF_036785885.1 Coffea arabica | reverse complement strand
GTGAGATCCGTGAGAATCTATCTACGGGAGAAGCCAGTTTCAAATGTTGGCTACGGGCAATGTGGCGCAGTTGAAACCTGAGAATGGCGGGTGGCACAAATGAGGCTGCTCTGAAAAAAGGAGAAGACCTGGACAGTCAAAAAGCCCAGGGCAGCTGTTGGGCCATCAATTCATCGGTCCGTGTTTCAACTTTGGATGGCAATTCTTTGTCGCAAGTCTTTCAACTGACTTGGCATTAGTACGAACAATTATTATTTATCTCTGTGTTTATTTATTTATGTTTCTCTTTGTGATATTCTGGCATGGTGGTTCTTTTTTCTTTCTTTTTCCGATTGATCAGCATCATCAACCTTCTGGAATCCTGTTATCAAATTCACCCATTCTATGCCCATTGATTGAAATGGAATATTATGATGAAAGCCATTTAGCTCCAATAAATTAAAATCAAATCGAGTAGTAGCATGTTGACAACAATTGCACCGAAGAATCCATTATCATCATGCGCTGGACTGGACGAGCAAGATTGATGCAAATGCTTTTATTATTATTATAATAATTATATGTTATTGAGGGAAGATTGATGATGCAAATGTTGCATTTGGTGATTTTCAAGTCAAAAAAGCAGAACCAACTAAATTTGACTTTGGCTTTTAAAATTTTGTTAAAAGCACCATCCCCGTCCATCATCATAACCTCCTCCTTTGTCTTGGGTCGACATTCCTCTCACCATTGATTGATTAGGAGTTTGATATGAAAACTCATTCCTGTTGTCTGTCGTATGGTAGTGGTGTACTTAGTTTGATTAAAGCTTTCGTCAGCATTGTCTTTTTAAAATGTAGGATTATTGATTCTTCTTAAAAATAAAAAAAAAAAAACCGCAACGAATTATATATGTCTACTTAGTTTAAACGAGAACTGGGCGAAAGTGGACATTGTTGGACGGCGGCCGGTTGCCTCAGCGACCACCTGCAGCATTACACGTACTTCACACATCTGCAGTCTGGGCAGTTTAATCACTCGCTAATTATTTCATATGTTCGTTGCAGTCCTGGCTGCAGATTCCCATGCATCCACTTCCTTTTTTTGTTGGGTTATTTAATAAAACTAGGCAAAAAGAGAGGGGAAAATCGTCCAAAACGTCCTTTATATTTTGTAAAATGACTTTTTTCATTCCTCACTTTTAAAAGTGTAATTTTATGTCCCTTACATATTCACATCAATCAAATTTAATCCCTAACTAGGTTTCCGATCATTTTTTGGCCGGAATCCATCACGTGCAAGGCACGTGATCATTTTTTAAGGGTAAATTTGTCAAATTATATTTTATATAATCTGATCTATAGTCCTCCACATTTTATAAAACAAATTTTTTCGTCCCTCACATTTTATAAAATAATTTTTTCATCCCTCACATTTCACAAAATGAATTTCTCCATCCCTCGCATTTCAAAAAATGAATATTTTCATCCCTCACTAATTATGTATGTGAGGGAAACCTTAAAAAAAAATGTGTGAATATATTTTGTTTAAACACATGTATATATCTATTTGATTTTGTTTAATAATACGAATAGCATAAATATATGTACGTGTCTATTTGATTTCACTTAACAATACGAATACCATATATTATACGTGATCATTTGATTTCATCTGGTATTAGCTAGTAAATAATTTGCATTCATTGTCAAGTTGGCCAATAAAGTTATTTTCGGTCAAAATATAATAAGAATATACAAATTAAGGTTCTATTAGTAAATATTAGCCATAATCATACAAAAAGAAAAGATAGCCCACAAGTTGGGGCCAATTACATACATGTATTTATGCTATTATTATTAAGTAAAATCAAATAGACATATATATGTGTTTAAAAAAATGTATCCACATACATAATTAGTGAGAAATAAAAAATTCATTTTTTGAAATGTGAGGGATGGAGAAATTCATTTTTTGAAATGTGAGGGATGAAAAAAATCATTTTATAAAATGTGAGGGACGAAAAAAATTTATTTTATAAAATGTGGAGGAGTATAGATGAGATTATGTAAAATATAATTTGGCAAATTTACCCTTAAAAAATGATCACGTGCCTTGCACATTATGGATTCCGGCCAAAAAATGATCGGAAACCTAGTTATGGACTAAATTTGTCCGATGTGAATATGTAAGGGATATAAAATTACACTTTTAAAAGTGAGTGACGCAAAAAGTTATTTTACAAAATGTGAGGGACGTTTTGGCCGATTTTCCCAAAAGAGAAAGGGAAAATTTTCAACCATGAATTGCAGTAGATATCTAGTAATAGAATTTAAGGGGAGATTTTATCGTACATTTTGGGTATTATATCCTCAAATTAAATTCAGTGCTAGATGGTGAAATAAATGTTGTTGACTCTTAAATTATATAACAGTTTCAAAAGGCTTAGAGCGTAAACTATTATTTTCATTGAGAAATACAAGTTAAGGAATGATGCCATAAATGGGCCATAGAATATCTTTGATTGAAGTAGCCATACATGCCGGAAACCTCAAGCTGTAATTAGCAAATATCATTCCACACATCAAGGACTTTTCAAATCAATCTAATCTTGCCCTTAACTGTTGAAGAAAAAGCAGATCAAGTAAAAAATCCAGATAACAATAATGATCTACACACGAGGAATTAGTGATGTGTAGGGGTGCCAAATGAGCAACGGAGGTATTTGGTCAAACTTCGACTCGATTTCGAGTTTGATTGACCTCGAGCTGAAATTCGAACATGATTATCAAATTCAACTTGAACCTTTAGGTATTTTGTTCAAAAGCTTGTTGAACTTTATGAGTTTCATATATACACATATTTTTTAGTTTTTCTTTTTAATAATTGTCAACTTACTTAAAACCTATATTTTTAGAAAAATTATATCTTTTACCACTCGATTTTGAACGCGATCTTGATCTCAATTTGCTTATCGAACTCCCTATATTTTTCATGATTCAAACTCGAGTTTTGAAATCGAAGATTCGTCAAACTCGAGCTCAGGTAATGTAGTTTGAACTCGAGCTTGAATGCACCAGTATTCGAGCTTGACTCAGCTTTTTGCGACCTGCAGGGATGTGTCGATCAAGTTCATTTTAATAACAAATCTCGGGGAAAGAATTGTGGCAAGCTAGAAGCTTAAATGTGGGCCCACGTTTTGATTTTCGGTTGTTATTTATGAAGATATTTTGTCTTTAATTTGTTTCAGGGGAAAAACAAGTTATGATTTTGGCTTGTTGGCTATTCTATAATCCACTCCCCCCCCCCCCCACAAAGTGTATTTAAAAATCAAAATTAAAAGAAAGTCTAATATTAAAATATTTAAGTTGTCATAATTGTGTTTTATGATTGGGTGGGTGTATGTATTAAGGTGATTTACTTTCCTGCCTACTAGGAATCATATCATCGACCGTCGACATAAGCTACCGCAAATATCATCGTATTGAGCTGATAAATTAATGCATTAGCAGCAGGCTAACTTTCCCTTCCCTTCTTTTCCGTCTCGTGACAAATAACAAGCACATTCCAGGTTAGGATATCCCCAAAACTAAAAAAACAAAAAAAAAAAATCAATTTATCTTGGTATATACAGCTTTGGGTAAAACACCACATGATTATCACTAATAAGATTCCTCATTAAGGTACTTTGATTAGTTGTGACATAAATCAAAATCGGCAGCAAAAACAATGGACCATTGGAATCAGCCTTTCCTTAGGTATTCTTCTAGAAACAAGCATGATGTCGAATAGTGGACTTGACTTGCGGTGCATGCGAAATCTTGAGATATCACTTAATTAGCGAAACAATAAACAATCAGGGCACGCTACTCTCTTTCACAAACTGATGATGCCCTACTGTTTAATCATGAATAATATAATAATCGTTTATTATCAAGATTTTCCCTCGTTGAAAGGGATGTCGACGTGACTTGAAATTCTCTATAATTACCCGACATGTTTGTGATTGTATGCATCATCCTTTGTTGCAGCACGGTATTGGGGGGAAAAAATAATGTTAAAGAGGGAGCGGTAGATCAAAATTTTCGTGTCATTTTCAATTGGAGTAATTTTTTTTATGACTCGATCTTATATATACTGATAGTTTATGTACTGTCATGATCAGATGAATATCACATAATTGAAGTATATATTTAAAATTCAAATTCAACGTCCGTGACATTTCAACCACAATCTTGCTTGAGACACAATAATAGATCATTCATTAGGACCTTAGTTGCCTGCATTATATATATATATATATATATTAATAATAATATAGTCCTAAAATAAACAAACCCTTTTAAGGATACGTTTCTAGAAGCCCATACGAACAATTAATGGGACAAACCTGAACTCACCAGTGATTGGGTGCGGCCTACACTACAAAAAGAACAAAATGAAGGCACAGCAAGAAAGAAGACCGATGACCTTCCTTCACCTCTACATCTGAAATTGTGGGCCCATAGCCATTGCGGAGTGAAAGAGAAAGACCTTCTAGAAGGCTTGGCACGAGGAAGGCCCCATCATGAACATTTAGCCAGGTTCAAGACAGTCAATGCAAGTTTTTCAGAATCTGATCTGGAAAAAGAAATATATTATATTGTTTGGACAGAGTATTATTTGAAATAATTACTGTAGTACTTTTTGTGATGTGATGTATGTGAGATAAAAAATTGATTGAAAATATAAAAAGGTGGATTAAAAAATGTGTTTATGATGCAAGCGAAATATTATTTGAAATAATATGTGTATCCAAACAAACAAAGTGCTGTAACAGTTTTTCAGAATAATCATGAAAGATAGCTTATGATGTTCAAACCCAATCCTATTTGGTTTGTCAAAGAGATGATTCTTTATTACTCTTCAATTTTGCAATGGTTTCAGTTTTTTCTTTTTGATGATGCGAAACTTTTTTTTTTTTTTCCAATTTTTGTTTGATAATTAGAAAGAGCATGCGTTGGTGAATGCAATCACCTATAACAAAATTGGCACACTCCTTTTTATAGGTATATGTTTATTATTTGAATACTCATATTTTCAGCATATAATCCTCTAAATTGCAAATAACATCAAATATTTTTTTTTTTTTAGAAAAAGAAGGACCAGAACAAAGAGATTTGCTTTTGGGAAATCAAGAAAGTCAAAATCAATTTGTCTTTAAACATGAGAATTCGAGTTCCTGCAGCATATTATTTGGGTTGTAATTTTTAAATTTTTTATAAAAAAAAAAAAAAGAGAGTATATTGTGATTTATGGCAGGCGATGGATGGGAAAAGAAAAGTCACAATTCAAAAGGAAGTCAAGGTCCAACCTGTCTGTAATTTTATTTATTAATTGGGTAAAGAGGAAGGTCATTTTCTGGCGAGAGAGTTCGTGCACACGCCTCCTGCGGGCCACAGCTTTGCAAAGTGTCTAGAAGCTCTGGCACGTGCCAAACCATACTTGATATACCGCTGGCGCCGAGGACTCCTTTTGATCCCTACCCTATCTGTGGGCTGATTTTGAGCCGAACAACGCCGAGGAATATTGGACTTGATGATGAATCATGATCAAAATTATTAAAAAGATCCCAAGTCATTAAAAGAATGTTGATTGATTTAAAGATTTAATACATTATTAATTTTTAGATTATTCTTGTACATAAAATATATTCAAATTTAATGGATTGAACTATTAGTCAGATAATCATGAGATTCATGATTCGACCGTCAAATCACATCGAATAAAAAAAAGAAAAGAAAAGAAAAGAAACAGTGGTTTAGATTTATTAGAAACAAAATCCAAAAAGAATAAGAATAAACAAGTTTTTATTTAAACAACTAAAGCACATGGCGGCTTCCATAAACCAAGCCGACCAGAGAAATGAGCAGTGCTCTAAAATCCGTTGGAGCCATGTCAGCAGATGAGCCCAAAAACAGACAGCAGCACCGCACCGGCCGCCGCTGGGAAATATGAGAGAGAGAGAGCCCACGGCATCATCACTGGGGCCCACTCCACACTCTCTCTCTCTCTCGGTTTCTTCATTTCCAAAACACTCCCCTTCTCTCCCCCAATCGTCCCCCCCTTGACCTCTATATATATGTCTACTCCGTCATCCATATCCCATCTCAAATTGACAACGCATCATCTCAATTATTTGAACGGTCGGAACCCTAAAGTTTTTCTTTGGCTTCTGGAATCTCTCTGTCAAATTCTCACCAGAAAATTTCCCAAATCTCGCGGGAAAAGGAAAATGTCCTTTGCTGTAAATAGGATTACGATTTGCGCAGCTGTATCCGAGGCATCACCGCCGGCGCTGGAGACTAGGACAAAGCCCGGAAATCTCTATCAGGTGCTAAGAGTGAAGCAGAACGCGTCTCAAGTAGAGATCAAGACGGCGTACAGGACACTAGCCAAGATTTATCACCCGGACGTCGCCCCCGTCGCGGCTAAGCACCCGGAGGAGTCCTTGGACGGATGCGATTTCATTGAAATTCACAAGGCTTATTCGACGCTGTCTGATCCGGATTCGAGGGCGGTTTATGACTTGACCTTGACCATTGGGAGCCAACCACAACCGCTGGGGGTTAATTACTCGGCGCCGGGGGGGTTTCGGAGGCATGCCGGGTTTTATGCGACCCGGAGGTGGGAAACGGATCAATGCTGGTAAAACTTCAAAATTATTTTTTGGCGTTTCGAGAGCTTAGACGTGGGGGGGGGGGACCCACATTTTTGCCGGCAATGGACCCACGGATGCATATTATATCATCGTATATGTGAAATGGCGACTGGCCAGTCCGGGATTGGGGTTTTACTTTTAGCCGGCGACGTCGTGCCGTGTAAATTCTATCCTGGGGCTTCATTTATCCTAGATTTTACTTTTTCTTTTCTTTTGTAATACCCTCCACCATTTTTAACGAGGGATTATGTGAAAATGATTAAATCAGTAAATACTAGATTCTCTTGGTCCTCTTTTCTTTCTTTTGTCTTTTTTTTGGGAGGTGTTTTTTTTAACTCATTAACTATTAAATTGCATATAACCTGCTCTGAATATACACACTATAATAATAATAATTACTATCCTTCGTTTATATAATTTTTCTAATTAATCTCATCTTTTTAAAAATTTAACATTTGAAATCCAATATCTCTCTTCTTGTTCTTCTTCTTTTTTTTTTTGCCCTTAAAGCATTCTATCCTTTACTTTTGTTCTTATTCTTTTTATAGTAGTGTATATTTTTTTTTATTTTGGGAATCTTTTTTTCTAAATTAAGAACAGCGTGTGCGCGTAGGAAAAAAGGCGGTCTTGTGGTACACTAATAAATTAAGTAGTAGTAATAAATACTAATAAGTATTCCCTCCATCTCATTTTATATGTCATGGTCAATTTTACACATAATTTTTTAAAAAAATAAAATTTAACCAAGACACATAAGGGTGGGAAATGGACATAGTACTAACATTTGGAAGCACAGATGGATAATGAATAGGAAGATATATACTTTGAAGCTACCAAATTGTCAACTGTAGAAGGTACATGAATTAATACAAAGATGGAAAGTGGAAAGTGGATATGATAAGTGCTGTGTTTAGTGAGGAAGATTGCAAGCGTACCCCAATCGGCATTCATAAAGGAAAAACAGGTTAGTATGGTCATTCTCAGCTACAAGACAAGAGTGTATACTGTTAAAACCGGAACCATTGATGGAAAAATCAAATGCACTTGTCAAAGCAAGGTTAGAAGGCAACACTGATGACCCCAAAATAGGATCAATTCTACAAGATATCAAGTTTAGTGAGTGTAGCTTCTCTCTTTTTATTAATAAAAGGGCAGGCAACCTCTGTGGTTAGTTACAAGCTGGCAAAGTATGCCATACACCTGATTGGTGAAATTAAGTGGAAGCATTCCTTCCCTCTCTGGTTAGTTAGATCAGCTGGAAAAGATGTAGGAGCAGTTACTCCAGCTGTTGTTATATATGAAAATGTTATCATTTGGCATAACAAAAAAAAAGAAAAAGAAAAAAAAGACACATAAGCTATCGAGGAATGTTTTAACATTACTACCCCTCAATTAAATTTCAACGTTTTGTTGGTTGGGCTTGGAATTTTTGAAGAAGGCATGACTACCTTAAAACCAAATTTAATAATTTGTCGTATGATTTATTAAAAGAAGATGACTTAAATGCCTTTCCTTGAAAATTGTAGTGAGGGTATAATAGAAAAGTTGGATTTCATTTATTTTTATTTTAAATTATAACAAATATTTTGAAATAAACTAAAATAGAAACCAAGACACATAAAACAGGATAGAGGGAGCATGCATTTGGTGTCCATAGTAATTAATATTCGGTCCAAGTTTTGATAAATACAAATTATCCAATTGATTTCTTCCTACAAGTGCGAATAAATAAAGAAAGGAAAGAAGAAGACGGCCTTTGTGGAAGGGGATTAAAAGAGAGGAGGACTTGCGGACGCCAAAATTGATGGATCCTCCCCAAAATGGTTTTTATCTCCATAAAACCAATTAATTCACACACACTTCAATTTTCAGTGGGCCAACTGAGGTCGATCGTTGAGTTGTTTGTTTCCCATCGGTTGATTGATCGAGCAAGATTATCAATCTTTTTAAGCTTCTTCTGCCCACTAAATTCCCTGTAACCTATAATTGGCACGACCTTGTGGGAAAAATCAATTAGCACTGGGCATTCCCTGGAAGAAACTCGTCAACGATCAAACTCCCACAAGAGGAAGTCAAAAACTTTGAACGGACAGCTCTATCCCAGAGGAAAAATCAATTAGCACCATATTCGGACAGACACTTGAGGAAGGGAAAGGATTCATACGGGGAAGGTTCATGCAGAGAATGCAAAGCTCTGGATCATAAAAGGATTGAAGAAACGTCCATTTCGAATTTTCACACGCATTCCGGTCAATCAACGCTATCAAGAAATCATCACTCTTTTCTGCGCACACCGCTCAAACTATAAACATTACTAATCCGAGGCGTGCAACTTCGCAGACATTTGAATACCTATGATTTGGCAGACACGAAACCTCGCCTCAATCCCCAACAAAGATGGATTCAACAGCACCTACATACAGCTTTGAATCAGAGTAGAAGTAGGAACGGCCAGTGGAAAGAGAAGGAAGGGGCATCGTACAAGTGAACGAATTACTTCCACAGAATCTACAGGCCAGCCATTGATGGAAAAAAACCCTAAAAAAGGGGGCCAAAAAAGAAATAAAGAAAAGTTTCCAATTATTGTATTAAACAGAAAAAATAAATCCCTCATTTAGAATTTGTTGCAGATGAGATGCTGGTATTTCTATAGATACAAAACCTCATATATCCACAGACCTTTCAACCAAAGACTCAACAGAACTAGAGAACCACAGTTATTACTGCACAAATTTTAACGTTTTCATATGCAAGACGATACAAGAAAAATAGGAAGAGCCCCGCGGGGGGGGGGGGGGGGGGGGGGGAATGGATAATAAAGGAATTGTACTTTACTCTACATAACCAGATCCCTTTCCATAACAGTCCCTAAAACTTTGTACAAATCCTTCTCCTTCGACCTTATGTCCACATTATTATGGCGATACTTCGGGTATCATTTACAGGTCATCAGCATGGAGTTGATGACATGCATGATTAGACGGATACTGGAAAGATCAGCACCTGAAGTTGATGGAAGGCTGCGATGATGGTTTAATATTTGGTAAACCTGCTCAAAGATAGGACGCACATGAACTGCAATCACTTGGTCAGTAGGATTTATGGCAGATAATATATCCCTCATCCAGGACAATTTTCTTGGCGTCTCCTTGCTGACATCACATGATAACTGCTGTAAAAGAGAGAGGAGAACCCCTTGGCTCAAGGGTAGAGGATTCATGGACAAGATCCCCTGCAAGTCAACCTGGTGAACACACAAAATATCAAAGGAAAAGCTAATGGGAACACAAGCAAAAGTAGCTAAAGATGGTTTATGAACATCGAAAATAGATCAACCATATAGACAACCAAGATGAGTACAAAAATACATTAACAGCAATGACCGAAAACCCAAGAAAAAGGAACGTTGAGGCCAAAATAGTACTAAGAATAACATCTTCCTTGACGGAGGGTAAAAACGCAAATACAAGTAGAATGGAGGATAAAATTACAATACAAGCGGAATAAAACAGACCCCAAGCAGAATGAGATTCTCTCTTTAAGTTATGAAGTAAACTGGACTTCCCTTGTCGAGGACACTTAAAACAGGACTACCAGAAAAACAAAAAGTGAAATCTCATGAAACACCCAGTTATGCAAGAGCAATTGTGCCCATGCATTTATGCTTTCCTTAAGAGAAGGTAAATCAGGCAACTATGCTTTCAGTAACTCACAGTAATCGTCCCTAGGCACTTGGAACGAGGATAGCTTTTTAATTTATACATCATTTACTCTTTATCCTAACTAAGTGAGACAAACAGCATACCTGGGAGCACAGCCACGAAACAATAAAAACATCACTTCTCTGCAGGGCTGCAGTGAAAGCCTCCTCATATTTACGTTCAGTTATAAGCCTAGAAAGCTCTTTAGTAGGATCCAACGGTGCCTCAAGCTATTTAAGACCACACAGGGCCAAAATGAAAAAGGATGGATTAGGAATACGCAGCTAAGATGAGAAGAAAAAACTTCCAAGTGGCCTTGAGAAGACCTAAAGATAAACATGAGCAGACAAACCTTTTCATGTAGACCAGCCAATGGACCATTGCTGAGCTGACTAACAAGTGGATTGGTAACTTTTGAATTTGCTCCCGCAACAGCGAGAGCTAACAACTTTCTGTGACCATCAGCCAACTCACTGCTCAGAGTTTGAGTCATTGATGATGCTGAACTAATAGCATCCTGTAAATATTACAGTTCAATCAGAAAGATCCTGTTGACAAGATAGCTTTGTTATGGGACAAAACATATGATGGACAGACATGCTTAAACTCCATACCCTTAAAGCAAGTGCCAATGGAGAATGTGATGAATCAAATTGTTGCAATGCTGCAGTTGCATGCTCACCCATTCCTTTTTGGAATGTAGCATCAACTTGTTCAAACATGGACCTGCAAGACATCTCAAAGGCTGGGATAACTGAAGCTTCCAAACTCGATTTGAGGGTTTCCTGCAACACCAATTTTCACTCTTAGAACAAATGAGTTCAGGACGAGATAGCCTGAAAGATATCGACACATCTTCTTCAACAACTACAACCTAGAACAATATTGAAATTTTAAACTCTCTAACCATGACAAGTTGAAGAAAAGCAGTTCATGCGAATGACGTGTCTGGACAATCAACAAGTTAAAGCACATAGATGAATACACATAAGCATGAATGTATAACTTAATTGTCTCATTAATATTTAACTATTACTGACAATAGAAACACACCTACACCTAACTGTATGCTGTATAAGAACATTTAGAAAGAATCTGCAACACAATAAAAGCCTTACATGCAAACCTGACTTAGTCACAAGTTTAAAAAAAAAAAACTCAGATCATCCAGAAAGAACTTCAGCCAATCTTCATTCTTCCACTAAATATATGTTTTCATAATTTCCAGTTGACTAAAACACGAATTGGAAATAACATAAGACGATATGGCAGAATGATTTGAATTTCTCTGACTCACTTGGAGAGCTTGCTTTCCAGAAGTCTGAAATTGTGTCTGGATTTGCCGAGCAACAGTAGCTTCTAGTTTAGAATTGACTGACTTCTCGAGTTGATTAACTGCTTTATCAGCAACTCCTTTCTGTGTCACAGAGAAGCAGTTAGATAATAGTAAAAGCACATCCAACCGGTGGCTTAAATCTTAAGAATATTAACCTGGAAAGCTTCTGTAATAGCAGTAGATACTGCTTTCTCAATACTGGGAGTAATTGTCCTTCCTACAGCTTGACCAACAGCACCTAATTCCTTTTTAACAGCCTTCTCCACCATAGCTGGCAAGTCCTTGTTCAAACAACTAGTAATCAGATTTGCAATTTGCTGTGTGCGGTCACGTGATGACTTTTCTTGTTTTGCATTCTCTTCTTGAAGACGAGCCCAGAGTGCATCGGCATTGGCCTTGACAGCTTTCTCTGTGTTTTTCCCCAAGGCTGCCTCAAGTCTTCTGCCCTCTTTGGTAACAGGGACGGCAACCATCATATTCATCTGCTTTTGCACATCTTTCTGCATACTCATGAGCTGCAAGAGATGGCAGGAAGGAAATAAATAGGAGAACTACAAACCAAGCATGTTGGTAACAAAGCGCAAATCCTTTATTTGGTTGGGCTAGTAGTCTGGTCAAGGAATGTTGACTCACTCTAGAAAATTCCGGCAGGGGAAAAAAAAATCTTGAAACCGCAGTCCCTCTTAAAAAAGAAAAAAAAAAAAGCACATTGTAATGTGATTTTTCTAAGCTGACCCATAAGAAAATCAGAAGGTAAAAACCTTGGTAACTAGGTTGCTGCTCCCATTTCTTCTTGTAAGGTTCGAGAGCAAACAAAAAACATACATCAACAAATTGATAAAAAGGTAACATTCAAAAAATTACATTTCTGTATCTTGAAAGATTTGCTGATACAAAGGCAAAAGGTGCTGAACCAAGCTCTACACTTAAAAACTCGTGGCGAACCAGCTGAACTAATTCTTGAAACATTTATACCAGGAATAATATCTCTATCGCCCTCAGTAAGGTTTAAAGGCACGAGTACAGCACATTTAAGTTAGGGGACCATAATACTTCAGATGGCAGGATATCGTAAAATAGTATCTGAGATGCAGCACTACCGTGTTAAAAAGGTTTCCAAGTACTTGAGTTCATTCATTTATGGTACTTGTGTTGATTAGCATGCATGTCACCATGATGAATTAGAGATACTTGTCCAAGAAAAAAGTTATGCTACTAGCTCAAGCAACATTAAGAAGTGAGCATTGTTCAAAGGCACAAAGAGCCATACTCATGCTACTTACTGGAGATTCAACCAAAACTTAGTATCAGTTGAGGTAAATAGGGTGCTAGACAATCAACTGTATAAAAGCATTAATCACGACACTGAATGAACAAGTAAGAAAACCAGTTCCAACAAAAAATCACCATATAAAATAGGATTAGGCACTGACTACATGCCAAGCTAAGCTAAATCCATGAAATATTACATAGAACCGTGCAAGGAATCACCTGATTTATCGACTCTTGCATTGCCTGAATTTGCGAATATACAGTTTCTACAGAGGGAATAGTTGAACTTGCACCGGCTTCATTGGAAGAATCAGTGGAATTGAACGGTGATGGGGACGATAGGCCAGATCCTTGATTGTTCTTCCCCTTTTGTTTTTTTCCTTTTGAATTTGATGCTGTTGTCTGTTGAACAGGTGCAGGAATAGCCGAATCGGTAATCTTTCCAGATACATCCTTTGCAGAGTCACGGGCTTCCTCTTCAGTAGTTGAAGGTTGAGCTGGGGTCTCACTTCCACTAGCAGTGTCAAATTGTCTAGTTTCCTCCACAATATAAGTTTCAGGAGACAAGGCACGACATTCTCGAGCCATCTCTATTCCAAGATCAGAGGCTTGAGAGTAAAATGACTTCTCCTTGTTTTCTGATACAAAATTGTGAAGTTCTTCATGCGAACCAATATCACTATTCTGACTAAATCTAGTTTCACCCACAACCTTAACCTCCACTTCGACATTTCGCCCGTCAGTGTTGATTACTACATCTTGAATATTTAATTCACCCTCGCTTTTCTGCTCATTAATGTGGTTAACTTCTGATGAAGAATTGGCCATCAATATCTCAGAAGGTGTCACAAGATGAGTGGGGTGCTTGAACTGAACAGGATGACTGAGAGTAGTGGAAATATCATCACGCAGAACCTTACTTTCTTCATTTCTAGATTCACCATCCAATGAAGGAACATCAGACAAAGTTGGATGAATTGCATCCAATTGCCTGTCAACTGAATACTCAATGATTTTTGCATCTCCACCACGATCGCTAAATGAGGACCCTGGGTCCAAGCTTTTCAAGGGACTTCTTAAACCAGATAGGTTACGAGACAACCTAGGACTCAAAGGAAGTGGAGGAGATGGGATGGAAGCAATATCAGCATTAGCAGTTACTGCTGGCAAAGAAACTGGTTTAGATTCCATACTTGAAGCAACAAAATCCTGTGAGGTAACTGACTCAACAGAAACTGAACTGACTGGATGTATCACAGGAGCTGCATTCTCAGAACCAATGTCTCGTATGGAGAGTTTTGGGGCAGAACCAGATAAAGGTATTTCGGTTGCTCTGCTATCAGAGAGCTCAGAAGAAACATATCCATCATTACTGAGAGCGTCACGTGATACAATAGAGTCTGCTTTGTCGAGCATTGCATTATCCAATGGGGGTGGTAAGCATTGGGATAATTCCAGAGCATACTGCTGAATAGCCTGTGTCTGGACGCAATACACCTGAACAATCTGTTCACCATGAGGTAGCAAATCACTAGTCCCAGTAAAACTCAATATTGGCATGGTGACAGTAAATTCTGCTACATAATCCATTCGGGTTGCTGTTGGGTTTGGACCATAATCCAAGTGCACCGCATATATAGCATTTTTTTTGGCATTTGCTAGTAAGAGAAGACCAGCTTGAGACAATGCAACAACTTGATTAAAGAATGCCTCCTCGATACGGGCTTCAGCTGAACTCTTCAACTCTAAAGTCTGAATACAATGCCAAGATTCAGAATCACTGGGAAGCAACCAGCCCTCTTCACTTGCTGATGCCCATATCTTTATTTCCTTATTTAAGGGACCCTGTTAACAGTTTTCAAAGGTCAGATAGGGTAAAAAATAGCTTCAAATTAAAAGCGTAGTGAATATATCAACAAACCAAGAAAATCCCAGATAAAAAATGTTAAAGCCAAAGTCAAATTTGATAGTAGTCACTATATCACAGATGGAATTTCCTGCTTGATATTTTAGGTTGTGTTTGACAAAATGTCTACTTTCATAACATTTCATGATTAAGAAATGTCTGCTTTCATAATGTTGCATATTTAAGTTGTAGTCGCTGATACAAAGCTTTAGCTCTCTGTAGCTGCAGGTATAGAAACCTCCGAAATCACTTGTAAATTAAAGAACCATCAAAGGTGAAAAGCCAATGGAGCCACCAAAAAAGGGAAACGGACACGCAAGCTCCACATTAGGTTTGGTTGTAAAGAATGATCAGGAATAAGTATTCAGATTATACTAATATTTAATGCACATTCTGTAAATTCACAGAAGACAACAGAAATGACACATTTGGCTCTTCCTTTCAAGTGGAAACCCATAGCCGGATCAAAGTAAATTTAGATGAAGATGTTATATGGACAACTGAGAATCAATACACAAGCATGACAGCATATTGCATTTCAATATGACTAACACATAATCTAAATGAATTCCAAACTTGGGTAATTATGAATCTCAGTAAAAAGAGAAACACAGAGAACATATTTTAATTATTATGATAGCATAACTGAACTAAATGCTTAAACTAAGACACTTTTGAAGAAAGAGAACTATTGAATTACACACCCCTGTGATGAGTATGATATGATCTGGACGGTGTGGGGCAGCAAGGAATGTAACAGAGTTAACCGGCTGACCATCATGTGGCCTCAGCACAGCAATTGGAAGCATCTTGCGATCTTCCCATATCTTTATCTGTTAGAACACAAATCATATGTTCAAGTCAGCAAAAACATTTAAACAAAATTTTGATGACATTAAGCACATAGGAAGCACTGTCCAACATTCCCAAATGGGTGCAATCAAATAAATCAGTGGGCTTCACATAACAGTTGTAAATGGTGGCTCTCTATCAACTACCTCACACATTTTCTGCATACGAATCTAAAAACCTCTATCCCACAAAAGGATGAAGATCTTGCAGGTCATATAAAAGATATTCCAAAAAGAAAAGAAGATAATCACGAACCGTGCCATCCACTGAAGCAGACACCAAACGAGTGGTCATCCACTGACACATTGAAAGATCGGTTATTTCTCCATCATGGTTCCCAACAAGTTGTACTCCATCAATCAGCTTATCAACAGGACATTTGAGTGGTTCTTCTGCTGAATATGCTTCAACTCTTCCGACCTTTGTGGTATCAATCTTCAGGATACGCCTTCCAATGCCAACAACAAGAACTTCCTGAAAGTAATTATATTTACAAGTTAAGCACAAAGAAAAACAGAGCAAAACTAGTAGATATAAATGAACAGTTGGAAGGACTTATACTTGCTTATGACAATGCCAACAGACTCGTGGATGAACGGATTCACCTTCTCCGGTGAACTGAACTGCAATAGCTATCTTTCCGGTAATTTGGGGCTTGTCTTCCTCATCTGGACCTTCAGTAATCTTCCAAACATATACACGCCCATCTACGCTTGCACTGTAGAGATGCACGTTAGCATGACAAAGGCAAAAGGAAGATTGAAAGTGATAAAAACAGACAAGAATACTACCTAGCCAAAAGATGAACATCCTCAGCAAAGAAAGCCATGTCTGTGACCCTCTGAAACAATGCACATTACTTAGATAAATCTAATAAACAGAGAAACAAATTAATGCACAATAACTAAGCAGCGATTGGAGGAATGCGCTCTACAACAGCAACAGATGACCAAATTAGCATTATCCACATGCAATGAGATCTCCATACCAAAATCTGATAAATAATATAACATGTATAACTAAAGTAGTTTAATAGATTGCAAAATTTGCTCTCTCAGGAAGAAAACAAGATATAGGAAATTGTAATCTCTTCATAAAATAAGCAAATTTTGAACAGATAAATGCTAAGAAGTAGCAGGCAAAGAATTGGAATCAATGTGAGAGATACGTGAAATCTATTATTAACAAGATGAACTGTATTACAAAGAAAGAAAGTCCACGGTTAAGCATCAGAATAAAGAACTAAGATATCTTATATCTCTGAAACTTACTCGCGGTATGTCTGTGTGTGTGAATATATAATCTCAGAGTACCACTAAAGCTACAAATGCATTTGACATAAATGACTTCCATATTTTGGAAATTCCAGTGAGTGCATTAGCCACTCCATGATTATTAATAATGAGGATAGTATTAACAATGTTCCCAGATTTAGTTGAGTTAATACCATTTAAGCATATTCTTAAAAAATTCAGATAACCAGCGATGAAATGTTTGACTACTCAGTCCGACTTTTGAGCGTATCATTCTTATCCTCTCAACCCCAACAGCTGTCGATAATAATTCCTTTGTGCCACATGTCATGTCTAGGAAAATGAATAAACACCAGAAAGGTCATAAAATCGGATTTATCCCCTGAGGGGTCTTGCACTGGATAACACGCTTTTTAAAAATATATTGCACCTGAGAACTTCTTATTTCAATAAAGAAATCAAACTATCACTTCCAATCCATTAACAACAAAGTTTGGTACAACATATATTCTAAGAATAGTTTTCAGTGACAAACCAATGTTCCTCTCAAATTGGGTTGTACGAAAGGGATGAACTGGTTATACTGCACAAACAGATATGAATAGCACATTCCCTGATTTCAATTCTTTCAACGTCTGCCAAAGAAAAGGTAAAGGACAAGCCAGGATACATTGCGATTGTCGCCTTGATGGTTTTGTTGGACCGTGGAAAAAAATAAATTATTCACATTTAAGGGGCGCAATTTAATCAAGCAAGTTCGAGTCAAGCTCAAGCTACTCGATTGAGGTTTTGAGTCAAGCTCGAGTATGTATATCATATATTCGAGAGTTCAATAAGCTCTATCGAGTACTTGGCATAATATTTAATTAATATATTATAAATAATTAAATCACCTTTTTAGGTTGATTATTTGCAATATTTACAACCCTAACCATTTGTCGAGCTCGAGTACTAAAGCTCAATATTGAGCTTGCCAACTTCTCGAATTCTATTGAGTCGAGTTCGAGCCTGCCCAATATTACATCGAGTCGAGCTCGAGCTTTGTTCAAACAACTTGCTCGAGCTCGAGTATTGCTACTAGGCATCGAGTTCGAGCTCAAGTATGACGATACTCGAGCTTGACTCGACTTAATATCACTCCTGCTATCCTGTGACGCCTGAAACTGCCAGCGCGTAAGATGGAGGTGGGAAAAATTAATATAATAATAGATGGAAAGTACCAAACCGCATGGCATTCCAACCCGTTCCCCCCCCCAACCCCTAAAAAAAACCAAAAAAAAAGAAGACAGAAAGAACAACAAGCAGCAGTCTTAATTACACTTCTTATGCCCCTAGTGGCTGTGAGATCTTGAAATTCAACTGGGTCCCAACTAAAAGCCAATACCTAAATTCCTAGTGTCAAGAGCATTACCGTTTATAGCAAGCCCCAGAGTATGCTTCCCTTAGAATTGGGAAAGAAAATTCGAACATGACACGACTCTTGATATTGCCATTCCCATGTCCACACCAAAATATACCGTATGTATTCCAATTCTACTTACCGCAATACATACAAGAAAACCCAACAGCATCACTATAATCAGAGTGTATACAAGGAGTCTAGAGTAGTTTCTTTGGTAATTATCCTTGAATCTACAATTTTACTCACTCTCACTGGATATCATCCCATGCAATCCATAAGACAACAAAAGTTCATCCAAGTACCACCACAGAACATTCAAGCCAAGAAGTTAATTCACACTTATTGCATATTACTCCCAAAATCCTATCTCTAAGTTCACCATGATCATATCCAGGGATGTGAAACTCAACAAATGCATAATCAAGACAGATATAGATCAAGCAAAGCAATTAGGCTAACCTGGGCAAGGCCCTTAAGTAAGGATCTCAATGCCGTATTGATATTGAGAACCCGAATGGCTCCTAATTTGAGTCCATAGCAAATGTAAGTCTTATTCACCGCAATCTGCCTTCCAAGAACCAGACCAGGGTCTGAACCATACTTGGTAATTGGAGTAACCTCGAGCTGAGGCTGCACCTCACCCGGCAACCTAACATCAATGTCATAAACCACGTGATCACCTATCAAATGCCGCCCCTTTGGCAGCTTACTGCTCGGCATCCGCATTGGCCCTGGATGGGGAAAACCCACATTCGGGCCAGAACCCATCATGGGCAAACTTTGGGGGTTGGAAAAGTCTGATCCCCCAGAGTTAGTAGGCTGAATGGGAGGCATTGGCATGGCTGGTTGTGGCGGGATTTCGAGGGTAGAAGGCGGAGCACTCAACAAAGCCATCAGCCTCGCCCCTGGATTCTGGTTAGTGGCATTACTCCCACTGCTGTTGCCAACATTATTGTTATTATTACCGGGATTTTGGGGGAACTGGGGATGGAGAGGGCCAGAAAGAGGAGGCTGAAGCGGGGGTGTAGGAAAGGACATGGACCTCTGCTGGTGCAAATTACTAGTAAACTGAGAGGAGGGATCCGGCTGAAGTTGCGGAGGATTAGAACCACTGTTACTAAATTGGGGAAGATGGTGGTGGTGGTGGTGAAATTGGGGAGGAGGATGGTGGTGGAAAGGCGAGGTCTGAGGAGCGTAGGAGTATGCCCCACCAGGGGCGCCACCAGTAGGAGGTGGATAAGAGGCGGAAGGAGGTGGGAATGGGCCAGAAATCAAATTAGGGTTATTAGGGTTTTGGGGATTGGGGGAAGAAGAAGAAGGAGTAGGAGTAGAAGATGTAGGGTTGGGGACAACAGCAGCAGCAGCAGCAGATGACGGTGAAGAGGGCTTGAAGAATTTATGCATATCAAATGGTCCTCCACCTGGTTGATTTGGATTGCCAGGGGAAGCCATCTATCCAATTATAATTACTCCTAATCTCACAATCCCAATAGTTCCAGATTACTGAGATCTGAGAAAATATTGCAAAAAAATGTTCTGCTGCGTAAAATATATACGGAGTCCAAATATATATGTATATGTGTGTGTGGGTGTGTGTGTGATTCCACAGTATAGAAGAAGGAAGCGGAGTTATGGAGATTTAAGATCCGATTGAGCAGAAGAGAAGAAGGGAGTGAGGGAGGGGGAGGGACCAGTCGCCCAGATGGATGCGGGGGGGGGGGGGTCTTTTTTTCTCTCTCAGTTTCAACTGTGGTGGTGGGACGGACGGGATTTGAGTATTATTATGGGATTTTGGAGACTTTGGGGAGACCAAAATACACTGTGAGTCTACTACACTGTGTAGCATACAAGAGAGAAGAAGATGGATGCGGGTAATAAGGCAACTAGGTTTTCTTTTATTATTATTATTATTGACTCCGGAATTTGTTTCTCTTTGGAGATCTTTTCTTATTTCGAGCGTATTTGGATACGAGATTGTTTTGAAAAAAAAAATAGAATAGTAATATGTATAGTAGTATTTTTTCATAAAATATAAATAATATATATAAGAAAAAATAATAATTGAAATTTGTGTGTGGACAATTTAGCGTTTGTTTTTGGTATTCCTTTTCCTTCATTTGAAGCACTCTCCATGCATGGCAATGTTTTTTTTTTTTGTAATCCGGAACATACTTTAACTTGAATCCTGAGGACCTGAGCCGGCACATCAAATCGAAGGAATGTGCTACGGCCCCACGCAGCGACTCCGGGCAAATCACGGAGATTCAAGTTCGGGGTAAAATTCGAATTCAAGATTACAAGAGTCCTTAAAAACCGGCTTACTATCCCACGAGGACCATGCATAGCAATGTTGGATAGATTAATTAGGCAACCATTTTTTTTTTTTTTGTGATGCACCTACACGATTAAAGAGTAGCCTTTTATCCAACCCTCAATGCTTTAATGGATTTTTAAATCTTGCACGAAATAAATTACCGCTTACAAATTGAATTGCTATCAAATCAAATACTCCACCAAACTTGGCCATGCAAAAGGCATAAGCTTGTGATGTTATATGTTGTTTAGGGTACTAGGAGTTTTATTCACGTTTTAGCACAAATTTACCCGTGTTACTAAATTCCATCTTTTATCTTTGGAGTGTATTACTATTATATGGCACACCTGTCCGTAGTATCATCATCATCCACATAAAAGATGACCGAGCAAGACGCTTTAACTACATCGAATTAGCATATTTTCTAAAAGGTGCACATTAAAGTAAAAAAACATGCACATGAAAAATGAAATATTCTCCTCATTTTCTACTCCAATTTATGGATTTTTTTTTTAAACAGGGAATGGATGAAATTTAAAAAGCAGAAAAAGGATGGAGAGTAAGCCTTATCGGCAACAATATGTGGATTTTTGATGAAACAAGAATGGCCTTTTTTTTTTTTTTTTTTTTAAGAAGGGATGGATCGGATGAAACAAAAAGCTGTTATCCAAAGGGAGACTACAGGTCTTCGAGAAGAGGAAAGAGAAGAAATGAGAGAGTTTGAGAATGGAACACCGAGCCTCGGACTTTTGTTAGTATCCCTACCAACTAAGCTTGTTGTTAGGGACTAATACAAGGCCAAACCCATAACAGTCGATTCCAACTTGGGCCAACAGTGTCCCTTCTCATTTACACGGTTAGGGTCTATTTTCTCTGGACCATCCAGGATCAATGTTTGTCTACGGCCCAAATTAACCTTCGCTAATAGGGCCGAACATTTAGTTCCATCTTAAGTCTTCAAAATTTAAAAGGGCTGAATTCTTTTTATTTTTCTCTTTTGGATAATTTTGCAACCAACTCATAGTGACGAGAAATTATTATAACTCTTAACCCTTGAATGCCACTCTTAAATCCTTAGTCACTGAGACTAATGCCTTATTAGATCACACATTTATATTCTAAATCCGTATCTTATACTCTTTTCATCTCATATATTTAGTCATGTTTGAAAATATGTATTTTTATACTTAGCATACTCTATCAAAAAGTTTTTCCTTCTGTTTTACTTTTACTCTTAATCATGTGCTGGTCAAAATAAAAAGTAGAAAGTAATCTCATCACATTTGTCTTTATGTATCATTAATGAAGGGTACAAGGAAAATTTCAGAGTATAAAATAGTTAGAAATGTTAAACATAACAAATATTTTAGAACAGCAAGAAAAAAAAAATATATATATATATAACACTTTCAAGAGAACGGAAGGAGTATCTTATATTTGTTGATTGATGAATATTGCGGTGGACATTAATATTTATAGAAGATAGTTGATTGGGGATAGGAAAATGCTAACAGCTTTATATGGTTTTCTATATGTTTTTTTTTAACCCCTTATCTCATTAAAATCATTCAAGCTGGTTGCGCTGAGGATAATATCAGGTTCGGCGGACAGGAGTCCACTTCATATATTCCCCCTGTTTAGTATTTGGTAGGGTGGGACAATAGTCACATGTCAATGGGTCACGGTTTTATTTTAAAGGATGGAGAATAGACGTTTGAGGACTGAATTAGCCATTTTCCCTTGTGTGTGGGGGGGGGGGGGGGGGGGATAAGGGGTCTCTTTAGGTCTGGCAGGCTCCCTTGTGGAGGTTGAAGTCCCACATCGGGGTTGGGGGTTTGGGTGGTTAGTATATTAGTCTCCTGTGAGAGCTTCAAAAGTTACCGGCTTTTGAGAGTTCTCACGGGGTTAAGGTTAGTAAAACGTCGTCAAAAGTCTGCTGACTTCGACCAAAAAAAGTATAACCCATTTATTTTTTAGAAGAATTTCCAGTTTATTAAGCAATAAGAACTACACATTCACCATGCTTTAAGACGTGGACTTAGAATCATAAAGGGGCCCAAGAACTCTGGAATCCTTTTAATTTTTTTTTTCCGGAAACGATAAATCTAATCTATTCTATACTAAGGGGAAGGGGGCGGGTCTAAGGAGGTCCAAAAATAAGTCCGAAAGAATTGAACCACCACCGGACCAGACGGGTGCATAGCATACCCGGCTGGATTTTTTGAAAACAAGCCACTGAAATGTGGCATTTTTGGTGGGAGGTAAGGTTTCGAACCTTGCCTCCCACCCTACCAAAGAGGTGGTGGCCACTGAGCCAAAGGTCCAGTGGTTCGTGAAATCCTTTTAAAGGCGCTCAAAACATATATATATATATCGTAACTTTTGAAGGTAGGCTTGTCCAAATTCAGCTGCAGCTACAGGTTTTTGGTTAAGTATAACACAAAAATTGCAACTGACAAAGAAATTATACCTGCAGTTTCTCATAAACCAGGTAGTTCATTGCTACAATCGCAATTTGTGGATGAACTAACCCGGGAAAAGAAGAAATAAGTTACGAATAATTACTTCTTAAATTTCATCCATTCTTCCTTCAAGTAAGAGAAGGGAATGAATATGGGGAACATCTCTGACGGGAGAGGGTAATCAAGGATGGTAAGGTGGAGTTGTGCACGATTTAATTTGCTTAACGGACAGAATGCGTAGAGTAACCGCTTCATAGGACAAATCAATCCATCTATCCATCTATCGTCTGCCTCCTCACCTATCAAAAAGGAGCCCAACCCAACTCTTTCTTGAAAGCTCACCAGACTTTGCCATCCTTCCTTCCCAAACTCCAACATACCCCTCCGTTTTCTCGACTTCCCAGGCTGCTATCAGGATTCTGGAGTATCATTTATCGAAAAAGCAAACAACATTAGACCATCTATCAGGATTCTGGAGAATTAAGGTTGTCCCGAATCGAGATCCGACATGTGTTGTGGGGTCAGAATTTGCATGTTCTGCACATGCCTGATATTGGCGGTGATAGTCATCGGATTCTTGTTTGGATTTGGAGTTTTCAAGCATGGTTTTCACAAGTTGGAGGACACCCTGCATGCCTGTGATCCCGCTGCCGCCTCCTCATGCGGCGGCTCCTCCATGAAGAGGCCCTTCTTAGGCTTCAACGCCCCTCCTCCCTATTAGAATGGGCTCTTTTCCTCATCATCTTCTCTTCTACCGTTACTTTGGATTTGCAAGCTCAATTTACTCGAGTATTATAGTGCTGCTGGTTTATCCCCGCCCTGATTCTTTTGTATCGTCCTGCTACTCTTTTTAAGTTTGTGATTTTTCTGTTCAACACTTGATTCATGATTGGTTTTTTCTTGAATCTCATCTACGTTAATCAGTAAATTACATTTACATTGTGGTTTCAGAAGTTTGTTCATTGCGGAACAAGAATATATATATGCCTTCAGGTTCAGCAGCCAGCATTATCCTGTTAATTGAATTTGCGTTTGAGCAGGTAGCCAACTTGGTATTCAGCGATTATTTCAATTCACAATTAGACTACTGGGTTCGGGATCAAGTCTATGATCCTGGATCAGATTCTAGGCAGCAGCAACTGCACGGCGGCTGAGATTTTTTGTCTTTTTTTTTTTTTGCCCATTGGTCTGGATTCTGGAACGATAGGATTTTATTAGAACTCGAAAAGCTTTTACAGTAGCCTCGGCAACTACCAAGTCTCAACCTTCTTCAGTGCCTCTTTTAGCCGCAAAAAAAGAAAAAGAGAACTCGAACTATAACTTTCCTCCACGAGTGCTGCTGCCTGCCTCTCCATCTGACTCTTGCCCTGGTACAATCGATTTACAAGAAGACTGGATATCAATTCCTGGCCCTCGAATGACAGCCATTCGAATGGAACCTCTGCAGATCTATTTTGATAATAATTATATTGGTACTATTGGCCTAAGCTGCAAAAATTTCACCAAGAATGACAGCCCTCGAGTGTTTTTTTTTTTTTTTTCTCTCTTTTTTGGGGGCATGGGTGAAACTAATTGGAAAAAGTTTTTAAATGTAGAGGCACAATAAATTATATTAACCTCCCTTTAAATTTATTACCTTGTAACATTTAGATTTAACCAATAATTTAAAAGTGATATTTAGAAAAGACAAAATAATATGATTTCGTCATTGCCTCTTATTTACTGTATTATTTATAATCTAATATCAGCCTAAATACTCAAGAAAATACTAGAATTTGCTAGTTATCATTAAGGGGTCGAATTACATATAACATCAAAAAATAGTATATTTAGTCATATATTTCACTTAATATATAAGATCTAAATTACTTTTTTCAATTACAGATCTATTGGTCAATGACAAATAATAAAAAAAACTAAAATATTACAAAAAATGAATTTAATACTATAAAAATTTCAGCAACTAAACTTAATATGTTGATAAGAATATTTATGACATTAGAATTTGTTTTCTGTAATATTTTGGTTATAAATTTTTTAATTATTTATTATTGATCATGTTTGATATTGAGTAGGCAACTAAAAAAATTAATTTGAATTTTATATTAAGTGAAAAATATAAAATATAATTAAGGCTTTTACATCCATCAATATTTGGTCGATGACAGATGTTTAGCTAACGCCATCATGCGAATGCCTTCAAAATCTGTCCTCGTGAAACGCATTTACCAGCGCCCATACAAAATAAAAAGCCCATACAAAGCAAACGGGAATTATGCGACTTTGTACAGGCTATAATTGATTACTATTACTACTTGCTAAATTGTCGTATTTACGAGCGCCGGTCGCCGCCCCCCGGCCGGAGATAGAGAGAAAAACCGAAGCAGCAGTCTGTCGTCGGTCAAATCAACCAGCTCCGTCAAGCCAGTCAACGGACCTGCAAGATAACTTTGTCAATAAGAAAAGAAAGACCCAAAGAAAAAGAATATATATATATACATATATAGGCATTCTGTTTATTTAGTCACTGTAGTTCATTCATCTACCAATCACAAAATTACAGCTTTTTTCCAAGTTTATCCGAAAAGAAGAAGAAGAAACGAGTCCAACCGGAGTAAAAAAGATGAAGATCACCGTAATGACCGCCGACGAACAAATTCTCACCTTGGATGTCGATCGTGATGAATCCGTAATTTATCCTCGTTTCTCTCTTTCCACTGTATTTCTTTTTTTAGTTTTGTCTTCGCTGATTACTTTGTTCAACACATCACCTCATCCATTGCAGGTTGAGAACCTCAAAGCTCTACTGGAAGTCGAGGTTAGTTTTTCTTCCTTTTTAACTATTTCTTACCCCCCAAATTATTGATTGAATTCTGGATGAGTAATTCATATGTTTTGATAATCAGACACAAGTGCCGCTTCAGCAACAGCAGCTGTTATATAATGGGACGGAGATGAGGAATGCGGAGAAACTGAGTGGGCTTGGTGTTGGTGATGGAGATTTGGTGATGATGGTATCCAATGCCAATGCTTTGTCGTCATCTAGGTATTTAATCTTCGTTCTTTAGCTGCTAATTTGCTGATTTTTGCTAGTTTATGCTAGGTTGTATTCTTCACACCTCGGAAAATTGCTAAAAGCTTGTAGCTTTATGAGTTATACTGCAAATTGGTCTCGTTTGGATTGACGATTTGACAGCTAAAGGTTTTTTCTTTTTCCTTTTTGTTGTTTGGGACAAATTACTGTTGAGTACTACTAATATTCAATTTCCTACTTTAAGCCAAGTAGTCTGCTTTGCAGCTGTTGAATTGCTTAAAGTTTGTAGCTTTAGGAGTTTTACTGCAACTTGTGTAGAATTTTCTTTAGAAATAAGGAATTTGTACGCTGCCCTACCATAATGTGGCTCTAAGAACTAGAAACATATACCTAAACTATCTGTTAATAGGGCATGCACAAGGAAGAAATACCTGAACCATCTGTTCCTCATCCCATACTTTTGGTGATTGTTTACTTGTTAAAAGAAAACAGAGAAAAAGCAGAACTCTTAGTGATCAGTTATAATATTTTGGATCTTATGCCTTCATCATTTTATCAGCTTAATACTTGCTATTAATTGTGTCAAAATGTAATCTTGGCAGCCACGATCTTTTGCTTTATTGCATATGAGAAGTAATAGGGAATGTGAGATCAATACACTTTATTGTGTCTTCGAATTCCATAGGAGTTGCACCCTTGACACTGATTGCATCTTATTTTGCACCATGCTTTTTACTTTTATGGTTGTTATATCAGTTTCATGGCCTACTACTCACTTTAATTAGTTATCTGGGTGATTTCATGCTAATTTATGTGATTTTGACTATAACAATAGACCTACAAATGATTCGGGCTTCAATCCAGATGGTTCTGCTGTCAACCCTTCAGCTTTCCAACAACACCTGCGAAATGACTCTAATATAATGGCCCAACTTTTTCAGGTAGAGTTGGTTTAACATCTCTGTCTGTCTGTATCTCTGTGTGTGTGTGTGTGTGTGTGTCTGTGTGATGCATTCCTTCACTTTTCTACTTAACAATTATTGAAAGAGTTATATACTTCTCTAGTATTTTGTTCCATCTCGTTGCTGTTACATTATTGATGTCCTAACTGGGAAGTCAAATGAGGGTACGTTCACTGTTTCAACTTACAGAATGATCCAGAGTTGGCTCAAGTTCTTCTTGGAAATGATCTCGACCGCTTGCAAGATCTATTGCGTGTGCGTCATCGCCAGAGAGCTGAATTACAGCGTCAACAAGATGAGGAGTTGGTTAGTGTCTTATGTTGATGATATTTTGTTCTTGATCCTTTCGGCACCTAGTAATCCTTAGTATGGTGGCTTGGTTCATTTTCTTCACTGATGGCCTAATATCATGCTAAAGCTTTAGTTTAAGCTTTTGCCAGGTGCTTCAAAGGTATCTGAAGTGTTTGTGTTATTTTAGGCTGGGACAGTGAAGGTCTTAGAAAATGGTTGTTTGAGAGTGTAAAACCCTCAGTTTTCTACAGCAGTATTAGCCTCAAAATGTATCCTACTCTGGTTTTCATCATTATGCAGTAGAAATGAGCGCATGCAATGGGATACTTGCTTCAATTTGTAACAAATCAATGAATACGGTCTCTGAAGTGGGTGGGTGGGAAGTTATAACAACCTTTTTATTTATATGTTGTTTTATAAAAGTGCTGTCTTTCCAAGTCTATTTGCAGACCTTTTTTCACAACCGAGTCCATAAGTGTAAACCTGGTAGTGTAAATGTCTTGACCATTTTATTGACCTGGCTATTCACTACATTGTTCTCTTTGTAACCTAGGCTCTCCTCCATGCTGATCCATTTGATGTGGAGGCTCAAAAGAGAATTGAAGCTGCCATTCGCCAGAAAGGTATTGATGAGAACTGGGCAGCTGCATTGGAACAAAATCCTGAAGGTTTTGCAAGGGTGGTATGTATAAAAGAATACCAGTGTTGAAATCATATCTTTTGTTCTTTAACCAATGACGGGTTCATGTTTGTGCTTCTTTCAGGTCATGTTGTATGTTGACATGGAAGTAAATGGAGTACCTCTGAAGGTATAGATAGATGGTAAAAGGGATTAGTCTGGTTCCTTCATGTACCTTTTTATTGTTTACTCAAGCTTTCACCCTTCATTCTGTGCCATGAGAAGGAAAGACTTGAACGTTGTTTATACTTTTGAGATTTTTTTAGAAACTCAATTGTGAATGCTTTTAGGTTGTTTCTTTGCAGTCCCTTTTATTGTTTAGTATGTGATTCAGTAGGAAACCATCTTTGTTTCAGGCCTTCGTCGACAGTGGTGCTCAGTCTACAATTATCTCTAAAAGCTGTGCAGAACGCTGTGGGTATGAGCCTCATTTGTTACTATAAATAGCTTTGTTTTCCTCGATTTTTACAATTTTTTTTCCAGTTGGCTTGAAAGTGATTCTTTTGGAAATTATCAAGTTTTGATTTTATGCATTTTCCAGATTTGTCCTTTTCAAATTTTGATTGGTTCTTTCATGGCCTTTTAGAAATTCAAATGATAAGCTATATTGTCTGCCACTCCATAGTTTTATATCTGCATCTTGTTCCCGACTGATCCGAGTAGAAAACTGTAGTTTTCCTGAAGCAGACCTGTTAGATTGGGCAACTTCTTGGTTGATTAGTCAAGATGATACAAAATGAACTTTTAGTAGTTGACAATTTTTGTTCTGATGGTTGCCTATAAAGATAGACAGAAAATTTGTCCTCTTTCTGTTAACGCTTGATTGAAGGTTTGTGCTGCTACATGCCCACCTTTCAGGTTGTTGAGGCTTTTAGATACACGGTACCGTGGCATTGCTCATGGAGTTGGTCAATCAGAGATACTTGGCCGTATACATGTTGCTCCAATCAAAGTATGGATGCTGTATATTGTCGCAATTTCTATTTGATAAGCATGTATCTATTTTCATGTCTCTGTGAGTTTGGGACTAATTCGAAATGCATATACAGTTTTTATGAAGTTTATTCTGTTAATGCATTTTTAATCATTCTACTCTGGCACGTCTTACCATGTACTTTGTCTGGATTAGGTCATAATTAGTTTAGAAGGAAATAATTCAAGAAGTACATATTTATTAAGTTTAACTAAGTAATACATGCAAGAGTCAACCCAGATAAACAAAAATCAGAACTCTGTAGTTTTCGAGTAGTATTAAGAATATGACCCTGAGTTTAGCTTTCCCCACAGTTTACGAAACCCATCCAGTAGGTAAAAGCGGTGGTCTATTAGCTTCTTTGTGTTTGTTGAAAAAAAAAAAATAGCTTCTTTGTGCCTTTGAATGCCGCTTCCTAAGCCTTACGTAACGGGGTTAAGCAATGTTTTTGCAGTTCCTTGCACTATTAGTCTTTATTTGTAGATATAAGTGATATCAGAGAAAATTCTGTCAGTGCTTGTTTTTGTTGCTAAAATTCGGATAATATATATATAGAGTCTACTGAAAATAGCCTTCCTGTGAAAGCATATGGGGTTGTTCGAGTACTTTCAAAAGTGCTTATTGCCCTCTTATTGTGATAGATCGGCAACATCTTTTACCCATGTTCCTTCCTGGTATTGGATGCACCTAATATGGAATTTCTTTTTGGATTGGATATGCTGCGTAAGCACCAGGTATGTATTAGTTATATGGTGCATCTTTTTCTGTGATCTTAAGTCAAACTTATTTCATAAAAACAAGCTTTTGCTGGTGCCTGCAGTGCATGATTGATCTGAAGGAGAATGTCTTGAGAGTTGGTGGAGGGGAGGTTTCCGTTCCATTTTTGCATGGTTGGTCCCACATTTCTGCTTTTCCTTTTTCCTAGGCTTCTTTTCACTTTGGATCAATTTAGAGCTTATTCCCAAAGTTGTGATTTTAGAAAAGGACATTCCGTCTACTTTTTTGGATGAAGGAACGCAAGCCAAAGAAGCTTCAAGTTCTGGGGCACAAGTAAGTGTCTTGTTCATCATGCCATGTTTCTACTCAGGAATCTCCTATAAATCTTGTAATTGCCTGTGATACTGCTAATTTTTGTTTATTTAATTGGTTTTACTATTTATCCCGGCCTTTTCTTACTATTCCACTTCTATCTGCTTCTTTTGGATGCATATATACATGCTGTTATAAAAAAAAAAAAAAAAAAAAAATGAGACTATGAGTTCACATTAAGACTTGCCTACAATTTTCTAGATTTGTTACCCTTAAGACTGAATACTATGAAAGTTCTGGTTTTGCTAACGGACACCGGATTGTCTGCTTATTTAGTTGAACTTATAGTTAGCATTGCATGTAATGTGGATACGCTGTTCTTTACAATTGCATCTTGAGTTAACAGATTAATTGTATTTGATCTGGGGAAGTTATAGAATTATGCATGTATGAAGATATTGCTTCTTGTGAGAGCTGCTTAAGAGAGAGTTTCTCTGTTAAAATCTTTTACCTATTTGTTTGGTTTCTCAACTGATTTTGCAATGGATATGACGTTTTTGGCCGTTTTTCGTTTCCAGGCCTCATCTGGTAATACAGAGAAAGACAATACACCGAAGCGAGGTCCTTCAGGTTATAATTTAAATACCCAAACATATGCTATTGCTTCTATGGATTAAATTTGAACCACAGCAATTTTTTTTTTTTTTTAATTAAGCTTGATTTTATGGTGGTTATATTTGTGAGTTGTGGTTCTGTTTCTTTTTCAACAAATAGAAAACTTACCATTTCCTTTTTCTTTGGTTTCAGGAGGTTCACAAGGCAACTTGACACAGGTAAGTTGGGAGAGACTTCATATCAGATGCTGTCTTGCAGTTTGTTTTGAGTAATAGTCCAGCCCGTCTTCTATTCAGTATTGCTATCGCACTTGGCCAGTTGGTGTTTCTCCATCATCAACCCTGTAAAATGTTCATAGTCCCGACAGTTCAAGTTTTGATCCGGCCTCAGACTTATCATTTATTTGAGTGCAGGGACAGGATTTTGAAGCCAAAGTTGCAAAACTTGTCGAGCTGGGTTTTGGCAGAGAGGCAGTTATACAAGCTCTAAAGTTCTTTGATGGTAATGAAGAACAAGCAGCTGCATATCTTTTTGGGGGCTGAATATAATTTTTTTTTTTCAATCAGGGGATTCTTTAACTTAATCAGTATGATTGCAACATTCATTTGGTTGATCAATGACTGCACAGCAACTGTTGCAGATCTTATCATGACCGGTCCGATGAGAATAATGGGTTGGGGGGTGTTCTCAATACTCTGGAAATTGCGCCATTACTGATGGATATTTGTTAAAGTACGATCCTCGCAATTTGTATTTTTCCTTCTCCTACCATCCTTCATTCCCATCTTCTACTTGGTGCCTGGATTCACCTGTTGGACACCTGCCAGACGTCTGAACTGAGATAAGGCTCAAGCTAGAACCTGTCCACAAAATTTGCATTAATATTTTTAGACACAATTAAAGAGACAAATTACCAGGAAAGATGCTACCTTGAAATGCACAATTGACATATGATTCTATCGCAAAAGCAGAATTTGACATAATGACAAGACAAATAGCGTTTGTGTAGGACCGTATAAATTGCTATGTCCACTCCGCTGTAGAACAACATGACTGTATTTCCATTTGCTCTCTGGTAACCATCTATCTATGTCACTGCCCCTCCGTACCCCAATCCCCCTCCCGGGGGGGCTCCCATAAAAAGAAAAAAAAAAAAAAACGAAAAGACACTTCAGATAACTTTCTTTGGACATCGGTAATACTGGGGCCGACCAATTAATAATAACAATAATGTTGCTCTACTTTTTGCGATAGATTATAGATCCGAAAAATATTCCCATGCATATTCTATCCATTCGAGACCGTGAATCCCATATAAAGAAACGTTCTCAGTCTGAAAGCACAGGGATCAAACACGTTAACGTTGTTCCTGACTCCTCCCAGATCAAACTCTCCATCTGGTGGGATACATATGCCACTGAAGAACAGGGGAAGATTGAAGATGTCGGATCATTCACGGGGGAATGAAATTAGCTAAGCAACCGACACCAGGTTGACGCAGTTTTTTGTGTCTTCCAAAGGTAAATCAAGTCCCCAATTCACTGTTCCTTTTGGGTCTTAAACCGTACCAGGTTCTCTTTCCAGCAGTTTTTTTGTTTTGTTCCTTTCCTTTCAATTTTCACTTGGGCAAATTGCGGATAGAAGAAACAAACTAGCGATTGCTTTGGTTGGTTTTCTTTCATCTTTCTATCCATCTATAACTTCAGCTGTTAAGGTTTCCGACAAATCATACTACTTTTTTTTTTTTTTTCTTCTTTTGAGGGTGACAAATCATACTCCTAGACTACTTGTAATGCAAGTGCTGCCCATCACTCGAACGTAAACTATCAAGTTTGGTGACATGTCCTAATTGGTAACTACATTCCAGTCTACCAAAAGAAGCCGTTTTATTCTAAAACTAGCAACCACTAATTATTTATATAACAATATGGAAGTCGCCAGAGGGGGCCACTTCTTGGTGATTTTGATTGTGAGTTGTGACCAATAAATCTGCTCCATCAATATATGTATTTTTCTGTGCTATATTCATTTTGCAATGCAAAAGGGAAAAAAAAATTCCCTCTAATTTGGTACTGAATGAAAGTAACTGGTCTGAATTGGTAGTACCAGTTATTAGTTAACGTCTCTCTCCCACGTTACTGAACTGGGAGGCCAGCCTGACTGTGACGATTCACCTTCTTTCTTTTGACATCTTCTCCAGCTGTTAAAAGGAGACAAGCGGAAGAATTGCAAGAAGACTCCTGCCTTCCCAGCTTTAGCCGGAACGCCGCTGTCAACATTCACTTCGGGTTCTTGAGATATGGTAGTTAAGAGTCAATTCCCTCAATAATGGCCCAACATTACTCTCAGAATTATTGGGGTTGCAAAAGTAAGGAACTTTCAGGTGTGGAAATGACCCTCATCTATTTCAACTCTGGCATGAATGATTCGGTGAATAAGATTTGTATGGTCATGGTTTGGCCTTTTCCCCTTTCTTTAGTCAAAGAGGCTTCGTAAGTGATGGTTTACTGGCCATTTGATGTTCCCAAGTATGTCGCTGCTTTGATCAATCCTAGTACAACTTCAATCATCTCTCTGTTTTTTTCTGGTCTAGGAGCAGCCTTTACTCGATCATATGCATCGAGTAGGACAAATTAGATGCTCTTCATGAATACAGTCTCACGCATTTGAAAGCAGCAGAACTTTTTATTTTCCTTTTTATGGGGGTTACAGCGAAGCTAGAACATATGCTGTTCCACAAGTGCACCTAGGTCACACGTCAAAATTAAACAGTCGAACTTGGACTAGTATGGTTTGCTGAATATAAATCCTTCTATCATCTTGCATTTGTAGACAAGTTCAGTCCAAGAACATACATATCCAATATCAGAAGAGCAATATCAACTGAACTGGAATCAATTTCTGTACATGTACACAAACTAATTGCATCCAATAAAAGAATGTTTGTTCAGGGAAACAAATCTGTGCACTAGCACTGCAGCATATGGGCTTAAACAAGCTAAACTTTTGTTTTTCCCCATCACCTGTCATTCAGAAGCCTTTCCAGGCAGCGAGAACTTCATGGAAGATTTCAGAAATCAGTTCTCTATCTGCACATTGCAGGAAAGCATCAAATTCCCCTCGCATTTCAAAGATCTTACCAAACTTCACAAGATACCGCATGCAGCTCTTCTTCAACTTCGGTAATTCATAAAGAGAAGCACTCTGGAGCCTCTCCAGCACATTCTTGGTATCAATGTCTTCCAGTAGACTTTCATGACATGCCTCTTTCAAGTCTGAAATATCATACTTATCAGCAGCTCGTATGAGGGCTAGCCTGTGAGTCATGAACTCCTCAGTTCGGATGTTCCCATAAATGTAACTAAGGAAAGCTTGACAAGCTTCAATCGACATGTCAGAGATGTTTATAGTGGACAGTTCTTTCTCCCTGAGGTCGTGCGAGAACATGCTCCTGAAAACAGGTGATCTCGCGGCAAGAACTGCACGATGTGCCCCAATGCTACCATCAGAAGCATGGATTACAATGTCTGTGTGGATACCTTCAGACAACATTCGTCCTAGTGATGCTAAAGCTGTTGCATTTGATTGTTTCTGTTGGAACCCTTCAGCCCAGATAGAGCAAATTTCCCCACCCTGCATGTCTCGAATGACATTTATCAGAAATTTAACCAACAGACTCAAGAAGGCTCTACTGGCAAGCCACATGTATAAATTTGATTTTCATGCAATGAAATTACTTTAACAATATTGTGTTTTTCAAATATCTGCACCGTGTCGTGCTCATGATAACTGCTACAAAAAAAAAAAAAAAGAGAATCCTCGTTTGCCTACCAAGTTTTTGGCAGAAGCAAACGTCTAAAGCGATCGTCATAGATACACACATCAAAGTACAAAAAAGGAGCAAAAATATGTGGTAGGTGAAATCATACGTTTGGGGATGTAGCCTTCAAATCAAGAAACTCAACGTCGATGATGAATTTCCCTGTGAGTGGAACTTCTACAGCCCAAACAAAGTCGTCGGTGTTCTTGAGCTGCCTATCGACAATTTCTGCATGGAAAACGAGGGGAAAACAACGGAACAAGTTACTAACATGAGATGAAAAAAGGAATCTTTACCGGTAATAGATCCAGAGTTGCACAATAATCAATAGAAGGGGACAGACAAACAAAAAGACAATTTACCTGGATGAACCAAAGTCTTGCGATCTCCCACTGAAGAGACTACTCTAATAATAAAAGATGCAATTGGAGGATTTTCTCTGGTTAGATTTGATATCTCTGGGAATAGTTTAATGAACAGAGTCCGATTCTTCTCCAAAGCCAAATGCCTGCATTTCCAAAATAATTGAAAAAAAAAAAAGGGAAACGAACATTCAATTGCAATGAAACAAAATTAGCTCCCAACACTTGCATCTACATGTTACGAATAGCCAAAGCAGTTCTTCCCTCCACTTTCCTAAAAGTAAGCAAGAAAAAGGTCAAAGATCAAAACTTGGCAGCAATATTTTAACTGTACTTTGGGGCAAGAGCTAACGTTGCTAAAAGCTTCATTTCGTTAAAACCATACAATAAGATTACCTGTCTATCCAATAATTCAAGACAAGGATTCAAGTTCATAGGCATATGTTAATCTACAATCTCATCACTTCTTTAGTGTCCCCTGTTTTCTCTGTCTCAGCCACTCAAACAATTAATCACCATAGCTCTAAATTCACTCAATCTAATTTCATCAAAGACACAAAAATTTTGGGTTTTCTTTCTTTCGGTAATTGACCACCATCCTAGATCACTATAACGCAGTTGATGACCAGGGTCAAGCCTCTTTAGCTACCCCTGTTTCCATCCAACCTCTGTTTTTCCTATACAATGAAGACGAAGACGAAAGCAGAGGAGTTCCCGGGTAAAAAAAGGAAAAGAAAAAGAGATATAAACAAACAGAGGCCTGACGTGAGAATGGGATTACCAGTTCCACTTTCCGATCTTGAAAGGATCGGACTTTCGATAAGTGCAAGAAGCCAAGTTGTCGATCCGCCATTGGGCGAGGCGCGAGGTGGTTTCAACGCGGTAAGCAGAGTCAGTCATCCTAGAAAAGACAAGGGCCGCCGTGATTTCATGGATGCAGTCCAGTAATCCCTCCAACGTCAGTTCTCCGGGCTTTCCCAGGTTTGCTTTCTACTTCTACAACAACTACAACTAGCTCAACTAATTCTCCCGGACTTCTATTCATAAACAGCAACAACTCTTGTAGTATATTCATATATTATTACTCCACTAGTCTGATACTCTTAACGATGTCCAATGTTTCCAACGCCAAGACTCTTTCTTCTTTAAACAAACGTAGCCCACTTGAGGATTTTAGATTTAAAGCCTTTCTTTTTGCTCTTCTCGGATGGACCCAATTCGTTTTGAAGGTTTCGGACACGCAAGGCTATTTGTTGATATTGCTTTACGCCATTGATAGTGAAGTTTTTGCTACGGGAAATGAGTGGTCTAATTCTATAGCCTTGCGGTTTCTGAGAGAGATAGAGAGAGGCAGAGAGAGAGAGAGGGATTTTGTTGGCTTATGCTGCACTTCAGGCTGATGGTTATTTAATGGCAAAATTTTCTTGCGTGCAAACATTTGTTTGATTGGAGATCCTATGCCACGGAGTTGTTTATAAGTCAGGGGGCACTTGGGAGGGGTATGGTCGAATGCTTGGGACTTGGAATGGAACAGAATTTTTAAAATTTTGTTGCTTTCAAGCAAGGTATCTTCTTTGCTTTGCTAAAGATGGGTGGTTTACCAGGAAAGGAAATGAAAGGAAAGGAATCCATTAGGATTATTTTTTTTTCCCTTTTCTGAGTTTTGAGTAATAATTTTTTAATTTTTTAAGGGCATTGTCCAGCACTCGTTAAGATGGAGTTCGCATATGAATATTTTTTTAAGAAAATAAAGTTAAATGAAAAATATATAGAAATACAAATGTAGGCTAGTAAATGAGCGTTTTGAATAATGATTTCTGTTCAATCTTTAGAAGGGAGGATTCTAATTTGTTGCCAAATGTTTTAGCACGGTATCATATTTTTCTTAAGTAGATATAAAATTCGGTGATAATTTCAGTAAATAGTCAGCCTTGTTTGGAATGCAATTATTCTTTCGATCACTTTTTTATCTTACATCTATTAAATCAAAATTTTTTTTAATCTTACGAACATCAAATTATTAAACTTCAGAAAATAGCAATCCAACCTCAACCATTGATAATATAATGTGAAGTAATCCTGGAACTGATTGATTAATTTACCTAGCTATACCATCTCATCCATAGATAGTATAAGCGTCTATGTTTGTTGTTTCAATTCACTTCGGATCTTCGGTGACATTTTTTTCTATGCCAACTCAATACCACCTATAATATTGTGTCCAGTATCCTGTTATTATTTACACTTTAATTTTCTAATAATTCAACTTGATTTAGTTTAACACAAATGTAAATAATAACAGGACACTTGGCACAATATTATAGATGGCATTTGATTGGCATAGAAAAAATATCACCGAGAATCCCAAGTGATTTCAATTGGGGAAATCTCCTTGAAAAGTTGTTGCTGTCAATGAAAAGGCAAAAGACAGAGAGAGGAAATAAATAAATAAACAAAAAGGTTGAGTATTTAGAGTAGACTACGAAAATTAGGCAAGAAAGCACGCGTCCACCCGACAAGCACGAGCGTTTGTGGCAGCTGAACGAGGTACCTATGCCGTCGTAGTTCACCAAATATTACACTTAGATTTGCTTTTTGGTATTCTCAAATTCCATGTCAGGTTAGATACATTTATTATTTAGCAATAAAAAAAATGTTAATATTGATGATAGTATAAATAATGAAGAGGAATCCCACGTCAGTGTACAGTGTATTTTGATTCATTAACAAACAAAAGAAGAGGAAAACTTGGAGGCGCCTTCGTACCGTACGAGAGCAGAGGACGTTTTGTTGCCAAGAGCACGCCGGTCCCTTCATGCCCAGTTGGTATTTTGGTGAGTTAAAAGCTAAAACAAACTTCGTGCTTAGTGAAAGAAAGAAAAATTAGAGGGCAATGCTCCCTTTGTTTTTACTTGATTCACAAGTAAGCAATGCTCCCTTTGTTTTTGGATAGAATATTATTCCAAATAATTATTTGGAGTAATTATTGTAGTATTTTTTGTGACGTGATGTATGTGAAATAAAAAAGTAGTTAAAAATATAAAAAGATAGATTGAGAAATGTGTTTCTGATGCAAGCGAAAATATTTTTTTGAAAAATTGGCTATCCAAACATATAGTCGCTAGTAGTTCTTAAACCCTTTAAAACTAAGGGAGTGGTACGAGATGAATTAAGGAATTGGTGGTTCTGGAAGTTTACATTACAAGTAGTAGGGCTTAATTTGATCGATTGGGAGGATTTGGAATCTTCAAGGCATTAAAAATCATAGCATATATATTTTGTTTGCTTGGATCGAGGGAGATTATGCAACTTGATCGACAAGAAAGGTATCCACGGCATGGGACGAAGAATCTCTCCAAGCATTCCAATATATATATATATATATATATATATGCAGAAGATTAAGATTGCAATTGGAGGCAGAGTCATTTACAAGCAAGTGCTGGAGTGGTGGAGGCCTATATATAATACAAGCAAGTCGTCATTACAGCCAAGTGCCTTGGTTTTTTTTTTTTTTCAAAAAAAAGAAAAAAGAAAAAAAAATTATCTAAGTATCTGCTTGGAATTTGGATGGGGCCTGCCTGGATGTGAGTGGTGTCATCGGGAAATGTTAATGAGCACATCATCATATGTAAAGGCATGCCTGCCTAGATTTTCATCCTTAAAAGTCTCCATTTGAAGGAGGAGGAGCAGTCCAATCTCCAATCATATAGTAGTAGTAAAATATTCCATCTGTTATTATTAATGTTGTTGTTGCTCTCTGTTATTCTTTCAAGTTTTCCTGTTTTGTGATCATCATCTCGTATTATTATTGTTATGGGCTACATTTCATTTTTTGTGGTATAACGCGGTTTGGATGATGGTGATGAAGATAAATAAATAAAAAAAAAAAAAAAAATTGGATTGGATTGGATTGGATCGCTTCTTCGCCCCCCACTTTCTTGATTGATGATTACCACTTTCACTAGTAGTCATTTCGTGACTGGCTGTAATGCTTACTTTTTTTTTAATCTCCTTTCAGACTATGACTGGCTAATTTCTAAAGTAGAAAACCAAACCCAAATCTGACATTAGTAGAATATAATAAGTAGAATCAATCACTCATCATACTGAATTCTAGGACAGGTATGATACAATTCATTTCAGGAATATTGAGAAAGCAGTCTATTGAAGAAGATTCAACCACTAGGCTTCAAGCAACACCACCGACTCCTAGCAAAACAGGCTTTGCAAAAAGTCCAAAGAGAAGAAGAGCATATGCACGAGTTGACTGTAACAAAAAAAGTGAGGCGCTTCAATTTCCCTATCCTCTTGCTCAAAGCTGCAGATCACAAACTTCTGCTAGCCTGTTCCGGAGCCATGTTGATCTCAAAATGCTCTGATGTTGAAGCTCTTGCAACATGCTTATATAACCACTTAAGCATCTTCCCGAATCCCCCGTCATGTAACTCTTGTAACCGAGCCTCAGTGCCTCACGGACGGAGTGAGAGACATCATAATCTGTTCTACCAAATGTTTCTTCAGCATGATGCAAATATTTCCCAAAAATTCTAAAGCATTCATTTCTCAGGTGGCTGCGTAAAGGCAATCCGGTATGCTCTAGCGTGTTATCAATGCGACCGCCGGAAATCATTTGAGGATGTAGCAAATTAAAAGAAATTGGCTGCTTCTGCAGGAGGTGGACAGGATTAGGAATCAGTTGCAAAGCCTGAGATGTCCCTCGTGCTAAATCCAAATTCCCTGCTTTACCGTTCTTAACAGCAGGAGAGACTATGAATTTGAAAGTACTGCATTCACCCAAGGGGAACGAGTCATCGCATCTTGGACTGGCTCCTCTTTTATTACTGTAACCTGGATATTCTTCTATTCTGAAATCGACGCATTCAATTAACATCAAAGAATTCCTAATTCCCAGTTCGTGGAGATTCCAGTGGCAAAATGGTGCAGTAGTTTTGTGATTAACATGAATTTCACCATCAGCTCGCAGCATTCCTCTTGCATTGCCGAGAAATCCAAACACCAGTTTCCTATGCATCCTGCAAATGAGACGATAATAACAGAGACGAGTGAACTGATGCAATGCATGGAATTGAATTGTCTCAACTTCAAATGGCATTTTTCTTGAGCTGAACACAAAAGTATTTTGACATAGTTGATCCCATATTCAACCACAAATGCAGCTACTCCATTTAATTTCATTTTCTATCTCAATGACTCAAGAAACAGTAGTGCTAGTCTCGAGCATTAAGGCAAACGGCTTTACGACTACCTATATAACTAAGCTCAGTCACTCCATTCAGATGCTGTAGAGAAAATAATCTTAAAAAAAATATCTCTGGGAAGGTCCCCAATCAAAGCATGTTTACAAAAAACTAGTAACGAGAAATCACTAGCTGTGACAAGGAAGTGCTTACCCAATAAGATGGATTCCATCCTCCTTTCCATGGAAACCTGCGTGAGGAAAGTTGAAAATGATGCGGTCGAACTTTCGCATCAGGAGATCATTGTGAAACTTCATCTTTGTCGCATCCAAACCATGCAAAAGGGATGCTCCTAAGTTCTTCAAAAGTTCAAGATTGGATTTGGCATTCCTGTACTTGTTGATCAGATCATCTAGCCAGCCGCAAAAAGATAAAACCAGAAAGGTAAGAAATCCCTGAGTACAAATTATAGATTTGCCCAAGTAGAAGCTAACATGGAGCAACAAACGTGGAATAAAAATTCAAAAAATGCAAGAAACGCCTAAAGCACTGGTAACTTACTTTAGAATGGCAAAAACACAACTACACAGAAATCAAATTGAATTAAACAGGACAAAATGATATCATATACTACAAGTAAATTGACTAATTTTGTTGACAAAGTGAGTCAACATGTGCACGTGCCTCTGCATCAAGACCATGCCAGGAATATGTTTATCTTTCTTTGCTAGATAAAGCCTACACACCCAATATAAAAACAGCGATTTTTTGTTTCAGCCAAAAAACAGCAACTCTTGATTCCAAAAGACTTCAATAACAAAATTCCCTCGTTTGGCCCCTCCTCTTATAACCCACAATTACTAAAGCACATAGGAAGTAGTCAAAAACCATCAAAACTGGAATACTGCAGCAATAGCCTCGCCTTTGAGCACCTTTGCCACTATCCAGGACACCAGCAACCAGCAACAAAATGAAGCCCAAGATTCATCGATCTATGTAAATCATGCTCGGGAAACTAGCAAGTCAATCAGAATTCCAACCTTCCAATAACATTAGAAATTGGGGAAAAAATTGAAACTTTCATGATTTTTCAATCATCCTATCCACGGACAAACGAAGTATGGCATTCAAAGACAACAATCATGATAAATCAGACCTCAAATGTGAAGAGAAAAGAAAACCTTCACAAAACTCTAGAGACAGCAAGAAGCAAGAAAGCTTGCTACACAGGCTACATACGCAGCTAATCGAGGGGGAAAAAACAAAAGGTTCCTTTTTCCAGTTTAAAAACATGAACCTAGAGAAAGTAACGCATCACTAACAAGTAATGTGGGAAAACAAACCAAAAAGACAGATAAACAAATAAAGAGGAGAATATTGCTAGCTGTGTACCATAAGAGTCGAGAGAAGAGGCCACAATGTTAGAAGCAGAGCCAAAAGACTTGGCCAAACACAAAGAAAATGAGAAGTCCCCTTCACCCACTAACAGTATTTCATGAAAGGATGAATAATATTTGACCCATTTTTCTACTTGTTCCTCTTCTGCTCCTCCATCCGCCATTGACGATTGGTGACTCGTGATCTTCGCCTCTTCTGCTTCTGGTTAGACTTAGACTTGAGAGTGGAAAAACTTGTTCAGTACTGAACTTACTAGTAAATCACTAGGCGATTACTCCGCGGTTCACAGTAGACCAGGCACTCATCAAATAAAAATGTACCATCATCACAAATTTGTAAGACTGCCATCGGTGTACAACTTGAATGACTCCTAAGAGGCACGGTCGATGGTAAAGTAGTAAACCACATGCACACAAGTTTTTTCCCCATCTAGACGAGACTGTTGGGCTTCTTGCTTCTTGTTCAGTCAGAAAGGGCCTTTTTCTTTTCTTTTCTTTTTCTTTTCCGGATAAAATAAAGGGTTATTGTCACTTTACCCCCTTAATGTTTGGTGCTACTATCAATTTCCCCCTTAACGTTATCTTTCAATCACTTTATCCCTAAAACTAACGGTCAAATTTAAAGGAGTTTGTTAATTAAAGTGAAAAAACATGTTTAATACTTAAAATTATTATCACTATACCCGCATAAATTATAGTTTTATTATCAATTTACCCCTTATAGTTATTTTTTAGTCAATTTATCCTATCATTAAACCAACTTAGCAAGTTAAAAAACTTTAGAAAAAAAATATCCTTCTCTTTGCATAATAAAAATAATAAAAATTTTAGAGTGACTCTTCTATTTTTTAGTATAAAAAAAGTTAAAATATTAATTTATTTATTCTTGACAATCTTATTAATATTGAAAAAAATAGAAAGATAGAGAGGGGGAGGGAGAGCTCAATTCTTTTTTTAAAAATTACAAATAAGAAAGAATTAAATACTTTTATTATTTTAAAATTATTTTACTTTTTTATTTACCACTAAATTCCAATTCTAATCCCGACAACCTAAAAGCAATACGATAATGTTATACTTTTCTTTATTTTCTTTTTTTTCAAAATTTAATTTTTTGTCTCTTTCTTTCCTATCTCTTTTTCTTTTCCTAGTATTAATAAGTGTGAAAAAAGAAATTTGAGAAAACCTTTTATTTTTATGCTTTTCGATCTCTTAAAGTGAAAAAAATAAAGAATAACTATTCCAACTTTTTATTTTTAATTATATATAAAAAGGGTAAATATATTTAAAAATTTTTAACCATACTAGTTAGATTACTGATGAGATAAAATACCTAAAAAATAATGTTAAGAACTAAAGTGATTGTATCGCTACAATTCAAACGAATAAAGTGATAATAATAATGTAATCATGCCATAAAGTAAAAAGGTATTTTTGTCCAAAATTTCTTAACATATTGGATTGAATTACTTATGGGGGTAAAGTAACTAATAGCTAGTTTGGGAGTTTAGGATAGAAAAGAAAAGAAAAGAAACCTTAAGTTATGAAAGAAAAGAAAGGATGGGAAAAGAAAAGGTGAGATGTTGATGTTGTTTGGGAGTTTAGATAAGAAATGAAATGATTTGGGATATATATGTCAATAAAAATTTGTTCAATACCCATTTGAGGATATAATGGACATTTTAAAAAATTTTGTTAGGCTTTCTCAACTTTCCTTTGCTTTCCGGCCACATTTGGGCAGAAAAGTATAACAACTATGGCAGCAACATACCATCCATCCAAATCCTTTGATTTCCTTTCTTTTCCATCTCTTAAAAAGTCCCAAATGATAGAAAGAAAGTTTTTGTTCTCCTTTCCTTTCTTTTCTTATCAAATCCGATCATCCAAACTAGCTTTAAAAGATAATATTATGGAGTAAACTGATAATAGGGATATAATTTTAAGGGAGTAAAGTGATAATATTAAAAGGACCTAAAAAAAGAACCGAACCGCTACCGCCAATAAAATTTTCATAAAATCTTAGACAAGAATGTAGGCTATGTTATAAAACTAATAAAATGAAGATACTATAATAGGAATTGAAGAAGTATTAGAGAAAGGAGTAGAGAAAGGGAGAATGATATCCTTATATTTCAACAAGATACAAAAGTCCTTACAAAGGGTTTCAATGTACCTCTATATATAGGCACTACAAGATTAAAGGTACATAAATCCTATTAAACATCCACTACTACAATAATATGAAAAAACTTATGAAACGGTTTCTCAACTACATGAATAGATTTATGAATTATAACTTCTATACATAATGTAATCATAAATCATGAATTAATCCTCTTGAGAATACAAAGGGACATCCATACTTTTAATTGTTTCATAACACTCCCCCTTGGATGTCCATTACACAAAGAATATGCCTCGTTAAAACCTTACTAAGGAAAAATTCAGTGGGACCAAAAACCCTAGTGAAGGAAAAAGAGTACACTATTCTTGTGTATTAATTTCTCCCCCTGATGCAAACATCATTTGAGATCTTTTAATCGTCGCATTCCAATATTCTTTGCCAATTGCACTGAGATATGGTACTTCAGGACCAAGTATCTCTTCATCTTTCTCTCACGATCTAAAAGGATCTTTATTAGGATCTAATGATCTGACGATCATTGGAATACTTAATATATGTGTCTTATCCATATAAAATCGTTTTAATATCTTTCGGGTATATGCAGTTTGATGGACAAAAATTCTACATTTCAAATGCTTAATTTGTAAACTAAGGCAGAATTTTGTCTTTTCAAAATTTTTGATGTCAAATTCTTTTCTCAAATATTCAACATTATTTTGAATCTCTTCAGGGGTTCCAATCAAATTTAGATCATCAACATATACAGCAATTATCACAAAATTTGATCTATTTTTCTTAATAAAAACACATGGACATATTGGATCATTGGTATAACCTTCTTTTGTCAGACATTCATTGAGACGATTATACCATATACGTCCAGATTGTTTGAGCCCATACAGATGCCTTTGTAATTTAATAGAATAAATATTTTTAGGATTTGATTTGCATGCTTCAGGCATGTTGAATCCTTCAGGGATTCTCATATAAATATCATTTTCAAGATTTTCATATAAATATGCAGTAACGACGTCCATTAGACGCATATCTAATTTTTCATGTACTGCAAAACTCACAAGATATCTAAATGTAAAAGCATCCACTACAGGTGAATACGTTTCATCATAATCAAATCCAGACCTTTGTAAAAATTCTTGGGCTACAAATCTTGCTTTATACCTCATAATTTCTTTTTTCTCATTTCTTTTTCTCACAAATACCCATTTATATTTTACTGGCTTTACACCTTCAGGTGTTTGGACTACAGGTCTAAAAACTTTTCTTGTAGCCAGTGAGTCCAATTCAAATTGAATCGCATCTTTCCATTTTTTCAATCATTTCTATACCGACATTTATCAACCGATCTAGATTCATGATTCTCATCAACTTCTATAATATCAAGTGCTACATTTTATTAGGCTTCAATTAATTTTTTTTTTTATGATTTCATTCTCTTCATAAGTTGGCTCTTCAGGAGCAACCTCTTCAAGATGTTGAATTTTGTCATGACATTTAATCTCCGGAGATATTTGAAATCAATTTATACCTTATTTAGGTAGGCCGGCCTTAAATTTATTTGTAGCACTTGTGCATGTCCTTCAGGGACATCAATTTTAATCAAGGTATTTCCTGCAGGAACAGTTGATTTAATAACTCTTCTGGAGTCAATAATATATCTGACAACTGGTTATTTTGTATGAGAATCGAGGAAATCCAATTTTTCAGGTGATTTCCTTTCGGTTGATTTCTTCCTCCCCCTAATATCGGGAATCGTAACTTCTATACATAATGTAATCATAAATTATGAATTAATTCTCTTGGGAATACAAAGGGGCATCCATACTTTTAATTGTTTCATAACACTCCCCCTTGGATGTCCATTATACAAAGAATATGCCTCGTTAAAACCTTACTAGGAAAAAATTCAGTGGGACCAAAAACCCTAGTGAAGGAAAAAAAGTACACTATTCTTGTGTATTAATTTCTCCCCCTGATACAAACATCATTTGAGATCTTTTAATCGTCGCATTCCAATATTTTTTGCCAACTGCACTGAGATATAGTACTTCAGGACCAAGTATCTCTTCATCTTCCTCTCACGATCTAAAAGAATCTTTATTAGGATCTAATGATCTGACGATCATTGGAATACTTAATATATGTGTCTTATCCATATAAAATCGCTTTAATATCTTTTAGGTATATGCAGTTTGGTGGACAAAAATTTCACCTTTTGCTCAAAAATAGAGACTCGTGCTGATAACGTGTTATAAAACTAATAAAATGAATATACTATAATAGGAATTGAAGAAGTATTAGAGAAAGGAGTAGAGAAAGGGAGAATGATATCCTTATATTTCAACAAGATACAAAAGTCCTCACAAATGGTTTCAATGTACCTCTATATATAGGCACTACAAGATTAAATGTACATAAATCCTATTAAACATCCACTACTACAATAATATGAAGAAACCTATGAAACGGTTTCTCCACTACATGAATAGATTTATGAATTGTAACTTCTATACATAATGTAATCATAAATCATGAATTAATTCTCTTGGGAATACAAAGGGACATCCATACTTTTAATTGTTTCATAACAGGCTAAGATATTTGATCTCTTGACTTCCATTATGAAATCTTTGACACGAATACAAATCAAGAAATTCGTTTGTTTAACCTACATCTAAAAAAGCTTTAAAACTCTCTTTGGTAACCACTGACCAAGGGCCTTGTTGTTCAATTGAATAACATGTATGCCACCTATCGTGGACTTGAATTGAGAAGATGAAACAAACATCTCACTGTATATATATTTTTTATTTTTTTGGGTTTGAAGCATCAAACATCTTTTTATGATTGTTGGGCTAAGGGAGGAGTTTAAATGTCTAATGACGTTTGGCCTTTTCATAAATTCTTTCAAGGTCTGCTTAACAGATACCCACTCAATATTCAATAAAGATATACAGGATATATTTCATGTGCACTGTAGAATAATAATTCTTAATGCGTTAATGAGTGTCAATAGACACCCGTTATAGGTTAGATAGAAATTAGATGTGTTAATGAATATCTGTGGATACCTATTAAAAATCATTTCTTTTAATTTTGAGAAATTAAACAAGATTAAACGAGTCATAAAATCTCTCGGAATTTGGGGATGTGATGTAAATTTATTTGAAAATTGATTACAATCATTTAAGTCTCGTTTGAATTGCCATTTTTCTTTAATTTTTTTTAATATTTTTGTGAACATACTTCTTCTTGATAATTTTTTTATCTCACATATATTAAATTCAGCAAATTATCTGGATGGTCGTCAAACTTTTGGAATCATCAAGTTTTAACCATTGAACTATTAAAAGCCTGTTTTTGACTATTGAATTATCTAAAGTTTAGATTTCGGCTCATTCTACTAGATTTAATCGGTAAACATGAAAGATCTAAATGTTCGCACGATCCACTAGACAAAAGAAAATAGCATAGTTAATGATTAAATCTGACAGAATAGCTGAGAATCTAGACTTTAAATAGTTCAGTGAACAAAATCAGACTTTTAATAGTTCTGTAGTCAAAACTCGATGATTCCAAAAATTCAATAGCCCTCCGAATAATTTGCTCCATTAAATAATATTCTTTTTATAAAAAGTCTAAAAATAGCAATCTAAACAATCTCTTAGCTTTGATTTTGGCTTCTCCGGGAAGGAACTGATGTCGACGGGGCCATCAGCCACACACTGCCACATCATGCAGCTTATAGTACCACTTGACTAAAATGACTGGGTCAAAATGTGTATGATAGTGTCCCAAGGCGGGGCAGCTCTCACTTTGACAGATGGACTCGACGTGGGTCAATAATTCTGAATTGTGCATTGATATTAACTAACTCCTGAACATTCTTCTCCTGTACTGGACCTGTCTAAGGTAATCTGGACTCCCATTGGGCGAAATTGACATACTACTTTACAGTAGTCGTGGCCCAACCTACTCTGTTGAATTCGCGTGATAATTGCAGGTCTTTAAGTGGGTTGTTTCACTATTTAGTTTCTCAAGCGTAGTATTTTTTTCTTCACGAGATATCCCAATCTTTCAATCAAATTAATTTTTTAAAGTTGCGTAAAACTTTGCTCCAAGAATACATGACAAGGTAGCATACAGAGAATTGATCACGGATCTACTAATACTATCAGATTATGGAACTAATCGGACTATTCATGAGGACTTCTCAAGAGTAGTAACCTGGTTTCTAAGTAGTAGATTAGTATATTTTACTACCAATTTACTAGTACTAATTTTGCAGGTCACTATTTTAAATTCCCCCTATAAAATAAGGAGACTCTTTTGTACAAAAGTACAAACGCAATCTTGCAAGGTGACGTAGCCAAAATAGTCCATTAAAGCAATTTTGCGGATATAGCCCCTCGAACACTTACATGATCACAACTAGATGTGTCAAAATGGGTGATTTGGAGAGATTTGGGTTGGTTAAAATCGGTAATGGGTATAAGCGAATCAACCCATTTATATCAATTTAATTAGATGGGTATAAATGGATAAGTCAAAAAATGAATTAGATAACCTAATTATCCATTTATAACCAATTTATTTTAACTTTTTATAAACTTATTTAAATTCATTTTTTGCAAACTAAGTTATCAATTTATACCACCCTTTGCACCAATCATTAGTTTTAAATATTTACTTATAATGTTCAATAAGCCTAATTACCAATTTTCTTCCCATCCGTATTGTATGCCACAAAATTATATACTATTTAATGATTGAACAATAAGAATATAAAAATTTGAACTAAGTACTATAAAAGTTCACATAAAAACTTAATCCAAAATTTTGAACCCTTAACATTCTTTTCGTGTGTAAATTTAAAATTTTATTTTGAAAAGGTAGGAAAAAAGGCTAAAACTTATTATAAATTGCCAATGTTGAAAAATGAGCAAGTTAACAAATTAAGAGAAAATAAAATAATAAAATAAAGCCAACAAATAATAATAATAATAATGAAACAAAAGTAGTTAACATCATGACAAAATAAAAAATTTGAAAAAAAAATGAGTGGGTGAAAAAAGGAGATTTGAGGGAAGACGATTTTAAATGGGTTATTATTCATTTATTTAAATGAATATTATTGGATAATCCATTTATATCCATATGCAAAAACTTAAAATACTCATACCCATCTATTCATGAACGCGTATGAATAAATTTAACTAAGTAGATTTGTTTGCCGCCTATAATCACAACTAAACATGGTTGGTTCTTGATACTCATGCACAAATTCCTTCACCAAGGCCATAGGATCATATGCCATGACCAATACCAAAAAAAAAAAAAAAAAAGGGGAACAAAAATATATATTTTCCCAATATAGGTGCTGCGAGGCTTTGCTGCCGTTCCATGCGATAGCAATACATAACCATCCGGACCATGGCTAATAGTAGTATTTAGCCACCCTTGGCGATTCAGGTTCTTTTGACGAATCACTAAGCGTAATTGGTTGATTAAAGCTTGCATTCCGAGCCAGGTGTCTCAAAGCTCATTATTGCTCGAGGAAGATCTTCTTATTTAAAATGTGAAGGTGTAATGTCATGCCGTTCGAGGACTGCTTTCTTAATGGGTAAGCATTAACATACCGAAGCAAAGTTGGGGCCACTGGTAATCGGTAAATGGCAATTTATGCAACTCAAGGAACAAATGAAAAAGAAAGCCATTCGTCATCTCACAGGTCAAAACTCTCCCAAGAAAGTGGAAAGGGGCACAAGGAGGCCCTCTTTTTCGAGTTTTGGGACACTTCCATATCCCTTCCTATGGTCACCAGTTTTTCCCAAGACAGTTTTTAAACAGCAGAAGGAAAATCGTTATTCAAAGCCAAACATCTGTAGCACTTTTACTTTTAGATCCTTTGGCTAATTTTTTAAAACGAAATATGGTTGGTCCTAGTCCTACCATCTCAAGATAAAAGCATCTTTTTCTCCTTGCTTCTCCAATCCGCTTCCAAGTTTTATTTATTTGGCACTAAGGCAACAATCATTTCCCCACCCCTATCATTACTTCGCTGATAAGGGTTTCTTTTCTTAGTAATTCTGTTAAAATGCTTTCCCTTCCACCCCCACCACCACCACCACCACCATGTACACCACCATCCCAGCAGCAAGCAGCTGCTTCTCCTCTGAAACAGATTATTATTACCTCAAAGGATTCCATGGATCAACATCTTTTCCCATCAGAGCTGCCACATAGCTGCAAGAGACAACTGGGAGGCTACTCTAAACTCCAGAGACCATGCAGGACCAATCCCCTCATCTGGTGCGGATCAATCTTTTGCTTGATATTCAGCCTTCTCCTCATCTTCTTTGGCATTGCGACTCTGATCATCTTCCTTGCCATAAAACCAAGAATTCCTTTGTTTGACACCCCCTCTGCAAGCCTTAAAGTGGTCTACATGGACTCTCCTCAGTTTCTAAACAGTGATTTTACATTTACAGCCAACTTCTCCAACCCAAACCCAAAACTTGATATCAGTTTTGACTATTTAAGCATTGAGCTGTACTCTTTTGACACTCGGATTGCAGCTCAAGCTCTTCAACCTTTCACTCAAAGACGAAAAGAAACACGGTTAGTTGCTGTTCAAATGATATCAAGCCTGGTTTATATGCCACCCACTCATGCTTTTGAACTTCTAAGGCAAGTGCAGAACAACAGGGTTGTGTATCATATCAGAGGAACTTTCAGAGTAAGGTTTAGTCTAGGTGTAATTCACTTTTCGTATTGGCTGCATGCTACATGCCAGCTAGAGCTCACAAGCCCACCAACAGGCGTTCTTGTAGCTCACAGTTGCAGTACCAAAAAATGACAAGACACGAGTCTGTCCTTTTGTATCAGCTCCTTGTGTCTTCCCATCACAGATGATGTACATCCACTCTGCATACCACTATTACAGGTAGAAGAATTTTCTATGGGTTGTAATTGTGAACATCCAGTCAGCTTCTTGTTTCTTTACATCATAGATGATGCACATCCCTTCTGCATACCACTATTACAAGTAGAGGAATTTTCTATGGGTTGCACTAATGTATAATCACAGCTCTGGATGTAGAAAGTGGGCTCGATTGAATCTGATGGCTTGCATCATTACATGTAAGTTTATTGCAATTAAGCACTTGAAACCAAATAAATAAAGCACACAAATAAAATGCAAAATGTCGATTAAAGAGAACCAGGTAAGTCATTAAATGAGCATCGCGTGGCTAATGAAAGAAATTGGCCTTTCTGTTTTGCTGGTTTTAGCACAAGTAGATCTTCAACTGTCCAAATGTAAGCATCCTGGTCAATATCCCTTGGCAAAATGATTGAAACCCAATTCTTCCACACTGCAAAGACCCTCATTGTTCTTGTGTGCTGCCACTGTGACTCCAACAATTAGGATCCTTGATTTAGATAGCTGTATTTGTTAGAGAGTTTTTGATCCAATCAGCTTATTCTAATTGTCAGACTTATTTTTCTTGAAATCTTCATGGTTATAGCACTTGTACTAACTAGCTGAAAGGCAGTGCAGAGAACAAAAAAGAATCACAGAAGTTTTTCTTATTCAATTCAACAATAGAAGATTCTAACTTTTATACGAGATCCAGCTTTTGATTTAAAACTCCTAGTAGAAGAGATCATTATTTTCTAAGACATATTGTCGGCAAAAGTCATTACTGATACGTCAAGTTGTCCAATGAAAGGGAAGCCCTAACATTTGATAAATATAGATAAAAGCAAATATAAAAACCAGGAAGATGCGGCCTTATTTGTATTGGTCACATTTGGTTACACTAAGCCGCAAGGAAATATAAAAGCAAATATAAAAGCCAGGATGATGAGGCCCTATTTGTATTGGTCACATTGGTTACACCAAGCCGCAAGGAAATTCAAGGGTGGACAAGAAATTTAAACAATAGCAAGATAAATTAGCTACTTCTGCATCTCCTAATGCTATGACGCTGACAGATTTACACAACCATGCCAGATCATATTACTAAAGGAACTCCTCAGTCAAAATTCATTGATTAGGAGATGGAGGGCAGGGTCACATTTGGCGGAGAAGATGGAAGACAACAATCACTTACAATGACCAGATGTCCCAATATCTCATATTCTTAGCACAAATGTGAAACCAAATTTCAAATGGAAAGACGATTTGGAAAAATTACAGTAAATGTAACCCTTTCATTGTTCGTACACACTGATTGCCTGACTCATAAAGTGTTCATGACTTAACACATTTTCCTCAACTGCCAACAACAGTAAGCTATCATCCAACAATGTCCACAACAACACCATCCCCAACATATTTGTGTGTTATTTCGGAAAATACAAGATGAAAATAGAATTATTGCTAGGAAAAATGTCTAAAATCAGGGACTATTACCAAGTTAAAGAAACTTAAAGAAAAAAACAAAATAATTTAATGTATACTCAATAGCCAGCAACTATACATTCTTAGCCAATAAAAATAAGCAACGCAGTGGTTATCAGAGGAATAGCCTGAAAGAATGCCAGCATACTGTCTAAATAGGGTCAACCAGATGCTGGCAATGATAATATTTACTCCAAATTCCATCTGTTTTAGATTTTTCATGACAACCCCACATTAAGCAAAATCCAAAGACCACTCTATATGGGCACTATGCCTCATTCTAAAGGTATCAATCTCACATTCGCGCTTCCTCTATCATCAGCTAAACAGCATGTCATAACCAGGTTGAACACAAAGCATACTGAAAAGATGATCATCTTCCAAATGCTGGTAAAATATGAACCTAAGTTCTTGAGAATGCTAGAAAAGTCAAAGTGGCATGTATACTTCCAAAAGCAGAAGATTGAACTTTATTTGGAAAACAAGTAATAGAAGGAAGCATAAGACTGAAACAGGAGGCATTGAAGTATCGTCTAATATAACTTTTATTCTGTACTCTCAAACAGCGTTGTTAAATTCTTATAACTCTCCTCACATTTCTGAAGGACTATAAGCTCGATGGTATCAACAGTCTAAAGCATCAGCATAGCTTAAAGCAATGAAAAACAAACAGGAATGGAGAAGTGAAAAAAAAAGTACAAAACCTCATTCAACCCCAATGGTTTAGCTACTACTAACTTCAGATGGTGTCTTTGCTACAATAGACAAAGCGTGCAGTCCACTTTGCAACTCATCTTGCAACAAACCATATATCAATCTGTGCCTTTTAACCAAACTTTTACCTTCAAACTCCTCCGACACCACCTTGACGTTAAAATGTGTCTCCCCATCACTGCCCTTAACCCCAGCATGCCCAGCATGCTGATAAGATATATCTTCAACTTCCAATTCTACAGGCTTCAGCTCACTAACTAACTTCGCCTTGATCCTCATCCCCCTACTCCCCAATGCACCACCATTACCAGAATCCAATTTCAAATCAGTAACATCTTCTTCAGAACTCACTCCACTCTTTACATCCCCATTTCCACCGTCATTGTTTAATCCCGAATGTGACATCGAGCTTTCATCCGGGCTTTCAGATAACTGACCAACCGAATCTTCCGCCTTTTGAGCTTCCAAATACAATTGCAAGGCCTTCTTCTGCATTAATTTCAACATATTCAAAAACCCATTATTCCTAGAAGGTGTAAGACTCTGCTGCAACCCAAGAAGCACCGCAAAATCAGGTGTAACTCTCAAAATCTCCTCCACAGGACGGCCTGAAAGGCCTTGAACAAGCAAAGCAGCTAAGCCTTTGGTAAGAACTGAATCAGAATCAGCCTCAAAGACTACATTTTTATCCGAATCAAGGTATGCTCTGACCCATACCTGCGAAACGCAGCCTTGTACTTTGTTCTCACTGGTCTTAAACCGACCATCCAAAGGCCTTAAATTTCTTCCATAAAACAAGAGCTGCTCATACTTGGCCTTTGGTTCTTCAACGGCCTGGAAAAGTTTGATGATTTCTTGGAGCTTCGGGGGCAGCTCTTCAATGGGTTGGAGAGTGGCCGCTGGGGAAGCTGATGGTGTTGAAAATATTGGCTTTGTGGGTATTCTTTGAATTGTAATAGGCCTAGAGAAGAAAAGATTTGCGGGTTCTGAGTGCAAAGATGCAATCTTGGGGGTTTCAGAGTCTGGTGAATAGCGTGGGCGGCGCGCGAGCAAATGTGGGTTTTTAGTGGAGAATAAGCGAAAAGAAGGGGAAATTGACATTGGTTTTTCGATTTGGGAACAGAAAAGAGGGACAGGGATTGGAATTCGCAAACTAAGATTTTGAAGGGAAGCTTTGGGGTTGAAGAGAGGAAAGGGAGGAGACGAGCTGAGGGCTTGAATTGTTGTTCTTGCTCTCATGTGATGTCCCAGCAGATGGAAATACAAAAGAAGAAGATTCAATGGTACGACAAAAAGACAAAATCGCCAACACAAATGTCTCTACCAGAAACCAGAATCACCATTGACCACAAAAATTGAAACTGCAGCTGCTGCTGAATGCAATTTCGGCTTCTCAAGTCTAAGGGTCAATTATTGATACGGAACTTTTATTCTGGGAATAAAATATGATTCAACTTAGATCGATACATTAATCAAAATCAGATGCCGGTCCCCCTCCTTGTGCAGTATGGGGAGAAGAGGTAGTTTTGGGCAGGCCTTGATCACGATGCGTGAAAAGGGCTGGCCCAATTGAGTGATGAGGACCCTTGATCCCTCAATGAACGGGCCATCAATTTCCTGACCGGAAAGCGTGGTCATCCGGATTGCGTCTTTAGTTGCGCCATTTACCAGAGCGCAAAATCCTTTGCGCAAGTCCAACCCCCCCAAAGCCAAGAAGCCTTCATGACATGTAGAAACTATCCATTGCCGATTTCTAATTTTTCCCCTTCTTCAGTTGATAAAAAGGTTGGTGATGCGACAGCCAAAAATCGGATCCGAGCTGAACGGTCGCGAGCCGAGCTGGTCAGGGGTAGCCGACCTGAGAGGGTGAGCCGAGCAATGGGTCCTGTGAAGGGGGAAAAATGGCGGGACCGGCGTCTCTGAAATAACTCCGACGGTCAAGTCAGTGATGATTGTCCACAAAGTAATGGTTTAGAATACTTGTGAGTGCGTACCTTGCATCGTCCCTAGGCATGGTTTATATAGGGCAGAGTGGGTTGTAGTTTCCTTGTGGGAGTCAGAATTCCCGTAGGGTTCGGAGTCTTCTTAGGGTTTCGTGCGGCGGCTCCTACAAGTTCGGAGGCGGCGGCCCATAGGCCCATCTCAGGGAGCGACAGGTAAGGCCGAGCTGGCATCCACATGCCGAGCTAGCGCCTGCGAGTTGTGAGGTCTCCACCATCGACCTGACGCGTACAACCTGCCGAGCTGACATGTGTCACGTGCAGATTTGCCCCACTACACTAGCCCCCTTGAGTCTAGAGTCACTGATGAGTCACGTGGGTCTGGACCAAATTTCGAAGCGTCACGTCGGCTTCGTGCGGGACCCACGATCCCACGATCACGTACCTTCTCCGAAAAACTGCCACGTCCGTCGTTGTAACCGTCACGTCAAGGGTCACGTCCTTCTTGATGGAGGTTTGTCAGCTCAAGCGTCTTCCAAGATAACCGCCCCCTTGCAATAAATTCGAATTTCTTCCTCAGGACTCTTCGGCTTCCCGCCCAGGGAGCCTATAAATAGGCCCCACCAAACGTCACTTTCAAGCCTTCCTTCTCATTTTCTCTTCTCCTCCAGTCTTCTTCAGCTCGCTCCGCATTCCGTGAGGTCGTCCGAGAGAAGGATTACCTTCTAAGCACATCCCAGCTCTTCTCCTTTATCCACCAGTAAGTCCTCCTTTTCCTTTTATGTCGTCTTCCTCCACACACTCAGACCTTACCAGCTCAGCACCTAGGCGTAGGATTACCCGACCTGTACTCATAGAAATACCTTCTTCCAGCTCTTCTTCTTCCAGCTCGTCTGATTCTGAATACCTTCCTCCCCCAGCCTCACCTCTTGCTATAGCCATGGACCAACCTGGCCCATCTGCTCAGCCCGGGGCTGGAGCTGCTGTCCCAGGGATTCCCCTAGAGGTAGTTCCAGCTCGCTCTAGGGTAGGACCACCTAGGGGACCAGACATCGACTTTGGAGAAGTCGAAATTATTCCTCCCCTTCTCGATCAGGGGGACGTAGACGAGCTGGTGGGGAGATATGACATTCTTCCCCAGTTCGAGGCTAGGGTAGCCCGGCCAGGGGAGTACGCTTGCCAATCTCCCCCTGGGTTTGTGGTTATCTACAGGGATCAGCTCGTGGCTGGTCTTCGCCTTCCCATTCCCCAATTTTTTTATGACATTCTAACCTTCTGGGGCATTCGAATCACCCAGGTCGTTCCCAACGCCATTCGGTCCATTCTCGGCTTCTTTATTTTGTGCCGAGCTCTTGAGATCCCTTATTCTCTGAACCTATTTAGGTCCTTCTTTCAGATGAAGGTAAGCGGCCCAGTTCATGGTTGGTTCTACTTCGCTAGTAGGAGCGGAGGGGAACTCCCTACCCGCGAGCTGTTCACTCATATGCCTTCTTCCATCAAGGGCTGGAAAGCCCAGTTCTTTTTTGTGAAGAATACTGGGTTTCCTCCCCTAACTTGGAGGGAGGATACCCAGGTAACCGATCCAATCCCTTCTCCTTTGCCCGAGGCCGAGCTAGACCGCTTGGTTAGCTCGGAAGCTCAACTAAAGGTGAAGGAATTTAACAATGCCCAGCTCTGGTCGGCGGGGCTAATCCGAGCAGAGGTGAACGACCCTGCCCCCGATCTCCGACCTATCACCCCCGAGGAGCTGATAGCTTGTAATTTTCTCGACCTCCTCCCTTCCATGAGTCCACATCATCCTAACTGACTAAGTATTTTTCCCTTGCAGTGAAGAGGTTTTCCCAGCTGCTGAACATTGGCGGAGCTGGTAGCGCGAGTACGCCAACTCCTGCGCCTTCCACTGCGCCGAGCAGCGCGGTTCCTCTACCTCCACCTGTGTCCACTCCCCAGACTGCCGCTCAATCTTCACTGGGGGAGGGACCAAAGAAGAAAAGAAAGAAGTCCACGGCTAAGAAGGCTAGGACAGAGGCGGCTTCCCCCCAGTCCCAGGAGGAGCCCTCTACTGCTGTTACCTCTCATTACGGGGTGAGCTCCGCCGAGCAGCAGGCCTCGTCACAATCTCCCCCCGCTATGTGGCGCATGAGGAATGTGATTCCCATGAAACCCCCTACCGAACTGGGCTCACACCCATACCCCCTCCATTTCTGCCCGAAGTGGAGGTTGTCGGTGAACGACCGAGCTCAGTTCCCTGAAGTGGCAAAGGAGCTCGTCAAGGGCGCGGTACTCCCCTGCGATCACCACTTCATCCAACTTGCCTTCAATGCCGAGCTGCTAGAGCACTTCTACCTCAGCACCACCCAGGTAGCTCCTTAACTAGCACTTTCTTTGGCATCCTTCCGAGTTTTGCTGCCTACTTATCCTATGACTGCCATGCAGCTCAATGTTGCGGGGGCCGAGCTGGCCCAGCGGTATGAGAACATGGGGGTCAACCTGTCCCAGGTTGACGCTGCCAAGGAGAAGTTGTCGAGCCAGCTCGAGGCTGCAGAGACCGAGCTGGAGACCCTGAAGAAGCAACTTGCAGATGCCAACTCCTCCTGCGAATTGGAAAAGAAGAAAGCGGCCGAACTGGCTGCGACTCTGGAGACAGAGCAGAAAAAATCTGCCGAGCTGGTGAAGGCGGCAAGGGAAGAAGGACGCCAGCTAGGCGTCAAAGAGTTCAAGAAGTCTGAGGGCTTCATGAACGACCTGGCCCTCCTAAACGGCCCTGTCCTGCAACTCGGCTACACGAAAGCCTTGATGGATGTGGAGTCCCTGAAGTTGCCGGGTTTTGACCTGAGCAAATGGCCTGACTTCAACCCCCAATCCACCAACCAAATTGACAGGCTTGTCACGGGCTATTCCAATGGCCGCGACCTGACTGCCTTGATTGCCGACCCGACTCTTCCCGCACTCTCCCCAGAGCCAGAGCAAGAACAGCAAGGGGAGAGTTGAGCAAATAGGGCATAACCCAGACTTGTAGGGTTTAGGCTAGGCTAGGAACCGAACTGGCCAGCTCGCTTTTGTATGGCCCCTCACCTGTACATGCTTTGTGATATGGAATATATGTGGCCTTTTTCTTTCCTAACACTTGTAAAAATTTCTTTTTATTCCAAAGTTTGACTACATTTATAATTCCAAATGCCGAACTAATAAAATAAAAGCAGACCTGTCCAGCTGGCTACTAGCAGCTCGGTCAGGATATTAAAGGAAAAGCCTTAAATTTGAGTTGTGCCAAGTGCGTGGGACTTCGCCTCCCTCCAGACGAGCTAGCTTGCAATAACCTGCTCGGTCAGCTTCCTTTACGACATAAGGGCCTTCCCAATTCGGGTCTAACTTGCCTGTGCCCACAGCTCGACTTACGAAATTTTTGCGTAGCACCAGGTCTCCTGGCTTGAAATAGAGGTGCCTTACCCTGGCATTGTAGTAACGCGCGACCTGGCCTTTATACTTAGCCATTCTTATAGCTGCTTCTTCCCTTCTATGCTCGAGCAGGTCCAGGTCGAGCCGCATTCCTTCCTCGTTGCTCTGGGCCACGAAGTGCTGTACCCTGGATGATGGCAACCCAATTTCCGCAGGGATCACTGCTTCCATCCCATAGGCCAGAGCAAATGGAGTTTCCTGAGTAGCCGTCCGAGGAGTAGTCCGGTAAGCCCATAGTATAGTGGGCAGCTCGTCTATTCAACCCGTCCGAGCAGATTCTATCCTTGTCTTCAAACCGTGCAGGATAGTTCTGTTAACATTCTCAACCTGTCCATTGGTCTGGGGGTGTCCTACTGAAGTGAAGTGCTGCTAGATACCAAGCTCAGTGCACCATTCTTGGAGCGAACGATCCGCGAACTGTCGGCCATTATCCGAGACGAGAGCCCTAGGTATGCCAAATCGGCAAACTATACCTTTCCACAGGAACTTCTGGATCGACCTGCTGCTGATCGTACCGAGAGGCTCAGCCTCCACCCATTTGGTGAAGTAATCAATAGCTACCACCAAATATTCATATCCCCCTGGAGCTCGTGGAAATGGTCATAGCAGGTCAATTCCCCACTGAAAGAACGGCCACGGACTGTTAAGCGGGATCATTTCCTGAGTGGGAGTGTGATGAATTGGAGCGTGTAGCTGGCAAGACTTACACCGAGCAACCAGCTCGGCCGAGTCTCTGAAAATGGTGGGCCAATAGTATCCGGCCAGCATTCCCTTCTTGGCCAATACCCTGGTACCCACGTGATTACCACAGATGCCCTCATGCAGTTCACGCAAGACATAGCTCCCATCCTCTGGGGTTATACACTTCAGCCAGGGCTGCAAGTAGGATTTCCTATATAGGACTCCCTGCGCGAGCGTGTATTTCTGTGACTTAAGGAGAATTTTGCGGGCCTCTATCCTGCTCGGGGGGAGCTCCCCCTGTGCCAAGTATCGAACAATAGGATCCATCCAAGAGCTCACCACTTGGATGACCGCAGTACTGACCTGGTCATACACACGACTTCTGACGATCTCCACCACTATCTCCCGACCTAGGATGCCAGCCGAAGTGGAGGCCAGTTTGGACAAGGCATCAGCTCTCTTGTTCTGGCTCCGCGGGATTTGCTCCAGCGCGAACTGCTCGAACAGGCCCTTCAGTTTGTGTGTTTTGGCCACGTATTTTTTCAGCGCCCCCTCTTTGACCTCGTAGCTTCCCCCTACCTGGTTCACTATCAGCTGCGAGTCGCTAAAAATTTTCAACGACCTGGCACCTAGTTTCCTGGCCATCTCCATTCCTGCAATTAGAGCCTCATACTCAGATTCATTATTAGAGGCTCTGAAATCAAACCTTAGTGCATAGGGTAGCTCTTCTCCAGGGGGGCTGATTAGGAGGAGTCCAGCACCACATCCTTCTTTGCTCGACGCGCCATCCACGTATAACGTCCAGACGGGATCAGCTCGCCTTACAGCTTCGGTAACCTCTTGGGCAGTCTCTCTGGCCAGTTCAGTCTTAACGACTTTTCCAGGATACGTGGCCTCGACAGCGTCTATGGCCTGTCCGACCTCAGCTGCCTCCTTAGTCTCCCCGACCTTGACAGTCTCGCGAGTCTGTTCGGCCTCAGCTGCTTCTCCGACCTGTCTGTTCCTGAGGGCTTTTTCGGCCTGCTGGGACATAACTGCCTCATCAAGCAATCCGACCTCTGCTACCTGGACGACCTGGGTGACCTCGGCAGCGTCTCCGGCCTTTGCGACCTCTGCTGCTTCTTGGGTCTGTGTGGTTTTGGTAGTTTTCGGGGTCTGTAAGGCTTTAGCCTGATTGACGTCTGCCTCGGGCGGTCCAAAGGAAACGACATCTGCTATGAAGTCCGCCAATGCTTGGGCCTTGATGGCTGTCCTAGGCTGATATCCCAGATCGTACTCTGATAATTTCATCGCCCATTTCACCATTCGACCCGAGGACTCGGGCTTGAAGAAGATCTGCTTCAGGGGCTGGTCCGTCATAACCACCACAAGATGAGCTTGGAAGTACGTCCTGAGTTTCCGAGCTGCATGTACTAATGCCAAAACATACCGTTCTACAGCCGAATACCTTGCCTCGACTCCCTGCAGGAAGCGGCTGACATAGTATACGGGTTTCTGGACTTTGTTTTCCTCTCGAATCAGTACCGCGCTAATGGCCTCCTCTCCCGCAGCTAAGTAGATGAACAGGGTTTCTCCCAACTCGGGCGAGGTCAGGGCTGGTAACCGAGCGAGGTGCTCTTTTAGCTCATCAAACGCTTTCTGGCACTCCGAACTCCATTCAAACTGCCGACCTCCCTTCAGGGCCTTGAAGAAAGGCGACCCCCAAACTGCCGATTTAGACAGGAACCTGTTCAAGGCCACCATCCTCCCAGTCAACCGTTGCACCTCCTTAATATTCCGAGGTGGTGCCATGTCCATAATAGCCTTGATTTTGTCCGGGTTAGCCCTCACCCTTTCTTTGGAAATCATATAGCCGAGGAATTTTCCCGACCTGACCCCAAAGGTGCATTTCTTTGGGTTTAGCCGCATTCGTGAGCTCCGGAGAACCTCAAAAATTTCCCTCAGGTCAGAGAAGAACTGTTCCGGGGTTCGACTTTTGACTAACATATCATCAACATAAACTTCCAGGTTCCGGCCGATCTGATTTTTGAACAACTTGTTTACCAACCTTTGATAGGTCGCGCCTGCATTCTTTAGCATGAATGACATGGTAACATAACAATACGTGCCGTCCTCAGTGATAAACGAGGTCTTCTCCTGATCTTTCTCGTCCAGGGCTATCTGATGATACCCCTTGAAAGCGTCCAAGAAACAGAAAATCTCATAACCCGCTGTTGAATCCACAAGCTGATCAATCCGTGGAAGTGGGTAGCAGTCCTTTGGGCAGGCCTTGTTTAAGTCAGTGAAATCCACACACATCCTCCAAGCCTTCTCCTCCTTCTTGACCAGCACCGGGTTGGCCAGCCAGGTCGGGTAGTAGACCTCCTTAACGATCTTAGCCTCCAGCAGCTTACTCACCTCGTCACGGACGACCTCCTTTCGCTCAGGAGCAAAGCTCCTCTTCTTCTGCTTCACAGGTCGGACGCTAGGGTCCACATGCAGCCTGTGAACGGCCAGATCGGTCGGGACCCCTGGCATGTCATCCGCACTCCATGCAAAGATCTCTGCGTATTCTTCTATGAGAGTTTGCAAGGAATGCCGAATTGAATCGCCCAGGCAGGTGCCGACCTTGACCGTGCGCTCAGGCTGGTCAAGGCGGACAGGCAACTCGGCCAGCCCTTCATCTGTCTCCAACCTTTCCCCCTTCCTCAGGGGCTCCCAAGATTCTAAACAAGTAGTTTGGATCACCAATTTCTCCTTGCCTTTAAGGGTGGCAATATAGCAGGCCCTGGCTACTTTCGGATCTCCGAGCACCTCTGCCACCCCATCCGGAGTGGGGAACTTCATATTGAGGTGCAAAGTGGAACAAACAGCTCGGAGGGCATTCAGGGTAGGCCGTCCCAGGATCATGTTGTATGATGAGGGTTCTTTCACCACCGCAAAGTTTACTGGAACGGTCCGGCACCTTGGGGAGACCCCCACTGTGACCATGAGGGTTATTATTCCCTCCGGCCTCACGGGAGGGCCTGCAAACCCGATCAGAGGAGTTCGCACTGGGATGAGCTGCCTATCCTCCAGCTGCAACTCCTTGAAAGTCTTGTAATACAGCACATCTATAGCACTTCCATTGTCTATGTATACTTTTTTCACCTTGTAGTTACAAGTGACGACTTCTATCACAATGACTTCATGATTATTGGAGGCCAAAGGAACTGCATCCTCAGGTCCGTAAATGATTTCCTTATACATCTTCAATCGCTTGTTTGAACTCTCCCCCAAAGGAGGAGGGCGATTGTGCCGCCGAGCTGTGTGACTATCCCCTCCTACAGGTCCTCCAGCTATAGTGTTAATTACCCCGGCCAGGTTTTGAACTTCCTGCTCGGGAGTTCGGCCGCGGGGCCCCTGAGGTCGATCCCGGGTGTGGCCCTGTCGCTCCTACCTGGGCCTCCCCCGCTGTTGGTCAGATCGTTCCTCCCTTATGAACTGACCGAGGTACCCCCGTTTTATTAACCTTTCAATGTCTTTCTTCAGGTGACGACAGTCTTCCGTGTCATGTCCCACATCTCGGTGATACGCACAGTACAGACCCTGGTCACGTCGGCTCTTGTCCCCACCCAGGGGTCGAGGAGGTCGGGACAGCCCCTCCTGCTCCATCACCGCGAGGACCCGAGTTCGGGGCGCAGTGAGAGTAGTCCAAGGTTTGTCTCCGCCCAGGGGGCGGTTCCTGGGGGGACGGTCATAGGTCTTCCTTGCCAGCCCAGTCCGTGCATCCACCTGATCGGCGCCCTTCCTACGTTTGTCATCTCTCAGCCTTTCCTGCACACTTTTTAGGCGGTTGGCCTCCTCCGCGTTGGCCTTCTCATGAGCTCGGTCTAGCATTTCCTAAACTGATTTGGGAGGTTTCTCCACAAGCTCGGTGTAGAGCTTCTGCTTGCGCAGCCCGTTTATGAAGGCTGCCATGACCACCTTGTCGTCGCGATCTCGAACCTGAAGGGACTCGTTGTTGAAGCGCACCATGTATTCGCGTAGGGACTCCTCTGGCTTCTGTTGAATAGTCATCAGATGAGCAGTACTCTTGGAGAAGGCGCGCGACGAGACGAATTGGGCCGCGAACAACCGCGCGAGCTGGGCAAAGGACCGGATGGACCTGGGGGGAAGCCCCTGGAACCACTGACGTGCCTTGCCCTCCAAAAACATTGGGAAAGTCTTACACCTGACCGCATCGGCGGCAGTTTGAAGACGCATTTGGGTCAAGAAGGCAAACAAGTGGTCCTCCGGATCCGTAGTCGCATCGTAAGACTTCATGCTAGGTATCTTGAACTTTGTAGGCAACGGATAGTTCTCAACATCAGGCACGAAAGGGGAAGCGATGTACCTGTCTGCCTCTGTGTCCAAGAGTAGGTCCAGCTCGTCCTGCACCTGGAGCTGCTCTTTCCGAGGCTAGAGCTCCTCCTTAGAGTGCCTCCGGACAGGCTCCGGATGCTCAGTTCGGGAGTGCTTGTGAGAGGGCTCCCCGATGTCGATGTGCTCGCGCGTGGGCTCCTGGCGCACTCGCTTGAGCTGGGGGTTAGGGCTCCCAGTCCGGGACTCGGTTGGACCCTCCTCCAGGTTCTTTGGCCCTTGGCCCAGATGTCCTCCCGTCTGCCCCTTGAGGTAATTCACAATGGCCTCAAAAGTGGGCAGGTTCCCTGCTACCACCTGAACCAATTGCTCTGGCGGGATCCGTGAGGCTCCCACACCCTCACCTCCAGGGGTCGGACTCCGGGCAGACTGATGGGGACCGCTTCCTCCATTCCCCTTGGACCCATCGGCATTCCTCTGCGATCTCGTTCTTGGCATGACTCGCAAGAGATAAATTTCGGGTTCCCACAGACGGCGCCAATTGATGCGACAGCCAAAAACCGGATCCGAGCTGAACGGTTGCGAGCCGAGCTGGTCAGGGGTAGCCGACCTGAGAGGGTGAGCCGAGCAATGGGTCCTGTGAAGGGGGAAAAATGGCGGGACCGGCGTCCCTGAAATAACTCCGACGGTCAAGTCAGTGATGATTGTCCACAAAGTAATGGTTTAGAATACTTGTGAGTGCGTACCTTGCATCGTCCCTAGGCATGGTTTATATAGGGCAGAGTGGGTTGTAGTTTCCTTGTGGGAGTCAGAATCCCCGTAGGGTTCGGAGTCTTCTTAGGGTTTCGTGCGGCGGCTCCTACAAGTTCGGAGGCGGCGGCCCATAGGCCCATCTCAGAGAGCGACAGGTAAGGCCGAGCTGGCATCCACATGCCGAGCTAGCGCCTGCGAGTTGTGAGGTCTCCACCATCGACCTGACGCGTACAACCTGCCGAGCTGACATGTGTCACGTGCAGATTTGCCCCACTACAGTTGGATTTTGGAAAAATTCATAGCGTGTTAGCATTCTATGAAGATCAATTGTAATTTACTATGTCGTGCGATAACAAATTTTCTTACCAAAGAAAGCATGCAGCCCAACATTTTCCTCCATATGTGTCCGCTATGTACACATGCTTCTGGTAGAGGATATGGTTGGTTCAAGAGGACTGCTCAACGTATTAGAGGATGTGTTCTATCAAAAGTTGATGTTACACGGGTTTGTTTGGATTGTAAGTTATTTGGGATATTTTTACTGTAGCACCTTTTGTGACGTGATGTATGTGAGATAAAAAGGTAATTGGGAAGATAAAAAGGTGTATTGGAAATTGTAATGATGATATAAGCAAATAAAATTGAAAAAATAATGCTCAATCCAAACAAACCCTGACGCTAGAGCAAGAATTTTCTCAAGGCGTGAAATTTAGGTTTGTGTAGTATTAAACATACAACAAACTATGTTGTCTATGCAAAGCAGTCCAAGTAAGAAATCTAGCTCTTCAACTTCAAATAAAACTACAATCCACGATTTGTAGGACTGACATACAGAGAAGATTGTAACACAAGTGTAGAGTTGGCGAGATTAATTTCATTAGTAATATGCAGAATATATACTCTGATAGTGTGAACAAGGATTTGTACTTTGCTAGGACGTAAAGTGGAGACATCATTCAAATGAATACACTTGGGCATTTTGCAGTCAATCCCCTTGCTCTGCTAGACGCCACAAGAGGGAGAAAACCTAATACTTGTACTCTTTCACGTACAAACTCTCTGAGGCCAATCCACCAGCACTTCCACCAGCATATTTCCCAAGAGTAGCATCCGAATTAGCTTTGCATCTTGCCAAAAATGCATCTTGAGCTTTCTCCACGTTCTCCTTCTTGCCAGCCCATATCTTGAGCGTGCTTTGCTGCAGAGCACGCCCAAACGAGAATGAGAGTGTCCATGGCTTCAGCACCTCCAACTTGTTCATCCCATTCAGGTTTTGCGTTGCCTCTTCCTCACTTTGTCCACCTGACAGAAATACAATCCCTGGCACTGCCGCTGGAACAGTTCGGCGCAGTGCTGTAACGGTGTACTCGGCAATTACTTCTGGTGCCACCTGTCAAACAGATCAAGCATTTGCATTGGTTGTCATCACGCTCAAGGCGCTCTATATTTATCAATAGATTATTTCCCTGTTAGCAATTAAGCTCACTTTTGGTGTGGCTAGGTACAGGATATGTGACGTCACTCTTGGATTGGCTTCATAAGTAGACAATAATAAGTTAATTAACTCCATGCCATATTCCTACTAGAGAAATGTCCATTAGCACTGTCGCAGCCAAATTAAGTGTGTTTAGATAGTAAATTATTTGAAATAATTTTTTTTTTAAAAAAATATATATTATAGTACTTCTTTTAATGTGATGTATCCGAGATTTAAAAAAAAAAAAGATTGAAAATGTGTTGATGATGCCGTAAATAAAAATTTGCAAATAAAATACAATCTAAACAAACCTTATATTTACATACTAGTCCAAGGTATAATCAAACTATGTATGGCTTTGGCATTACCTTTGGGCTATCAGAGCCAGGCGTGACCATGTTAGGCTTTAAGAGTGTTCCTTCAAGAAGAACATGGTGGTCACTCAGGGCCTTGTAAACGGCTGCAAGAACAATCTCCGTAACAGCCGCACATTTTTTAATGTCATGGTTTCCATCAGTCAGAATTTCTGGCTCAACAATTGGGACAAGTCCGTTCTCTTGACAGATAATGGCATAGCGAGCCAAACCCTGTGCATTCTGCTGGACGGATAGCTCCGATGGCTCAGTAGGACCAATTTTCAGGACTGCGCGCCACTTGGCAAAACGGGCACCTGCCCTGTAATACTGTGCGCAACGAGCTCCAAGGGAATCAAGCCCTTGAGTGGTAGTCTCACCATTTGTCCCTGCCAGTTCAACAACTCCCTTGTCGACTTTGATCCCGGGAACCACATTGTTCTCTTGAAGGACTTCAACGAAGGGCTTCCCGTCTGATGTTTTCTGGTAAAGGGTTTCCTCAAAGAGTATTACGCCGGAGAGGCAAGCCAGGGCCCCTGGTGAGGTGAAGAGGAGCTCACGAAGAGCTTGACGGTTAGACTCTATGTTCTCCACATTAATGCTAGCCAAACGCTTGCCAATAGTGCCAGTGCTCTCATCAGCTGCCAAAATACCCTTCCCAGGGCTGGCAATGTAGTTGGCAGTCTTGATGAGTTCTTCTGTACAAGCAACAGCAAAGATTTTCGAGTCAGAAATAAAGCTCCATGCTCTGTTGATGCATTCACGAGTAATAACATATATAGATGACACGCAATAGAAATTTGTCTAACAAATAACTGCGTAAAGAATACACAGAACGAATATAAACAGAGTGGAATCCATCATCCAGGCAATACCGAAGCTCACTGACACGTGCAGCAAAAGATTTACAGACTGCATGCATGAAGCCAAACACATTTAAATCTATTTGACGCAGGAAAGTACGTTTCATCAGCCAGGGAAACCAGGCCACCCCCTGGAAAAGTCCCATTTCATATTAGGTGAAGCTAAAAGGTTGAGTTTGTCATCATATATATTAAATAAATGTTGCAACATGGATACGGGATCGCATGCAGACGTATAAAAGTTGATAAGGGGTTGAAGAGAGGAAGAAAGGGTGTGCGCACCGGCATACTTTCCCACAGAGGCCGACATGATTGTTTGGCTTTCGTTAAGGATAATGCAGCAGCGGGTCAAGCGAACAAACACAAATTAGAAACAATGGTGCACGTCCAGAAGAACCAATCTATATAGATAACCTTAACGGAATATACCTCCGTCATCACCACGTGTCCTGATATTAGCCCAACGAAAGTTATCATGTAGGGATAGTGGAACGAGTGATCAATCTGATTGCCAAATGGCGCGCTGTTTGGCATTGGCAAGAAATTAAATCAGTGTCTAGGGAAGCTAACCGTGCAAACTGATCCCTCATCCCAAATTTGTTCATTTGGGAGCCTCCAAAAGAGTTTTAATACCCCGGGGTCCCAAGCCTTCCTTCCCAGGAAAACCAAAACTAGAACTCAAGAAACCAAGGAAGAGTTTCCGGCGCCCAAGAGATTTGGTGGGCTCCTTTTCTCTGACCATCACAACCCTTTCGACCTTTCTTTCAGCCACCCCCCCCCCCCCTAAGGAGGTTGGAGGAACTAATCTTTCTTTGGATAGTTCGCAGTTTCTTTTCATTGAAAACATGCAATTTTGACTTACAAGATGACTGTTATAAGAACGCTTCAAAGTTCACCTGAAATGAGAAATAACGCCACCAGAAAACTTGGCAGTGCCATGCATGCCAATGTTTGAACGAACAGCAACTATAGAGGGTAGGAAATTTGCAGTGTCCTGTAAATATTGCCCCTTTAAGGACGTAACACTGGCACATGTAACACCTATAAAATGCCAGGACAACAATAGACAATGCACGCAGTAGGACATGCATCGCATACATCCTGCTACCTGCAGTTGATTGATTTTCTATCCTCCTCCTATGTTTTTCTTATGAATCAGCAAAAGCATATGAGAAATGCCTTTTTTTTTAAAGGAAAAACAGTCAAAACTTTTTCAGAATCTAGCAATAGCTGCATCACTGGTTCATTAAATTCAGCAGAGTACTCTTTCCAGTGGCTGACGATCGGGGTTCAATCATCATCTGTGCCAAAATATCGGTCACCAAACTCTCCCATGCCTGGGATAACACGGAAATCTTCATTTAATCCAACTTCAATCTCAGATGTCACAATCTTTATTTTAGGGAAACGCTTACAGACTACATGTACTCCTTTTGGTGCCTGGAATTAAAGGGAAAAAAAAACGGAGGAATCCCACATTAATCTTCCACTTATCTGTGCCATAAACTTAGATACAAAAGCCCATAAACTTACTGAAATGAGGTTAAGGAATATGATGTTGGATTCGGGTACTCCCTTCCTTAGAAGTAAAGAAATAGCTTGAACAGCCGAATTTCCTGAAGAGGGCTTCACAATCAGGACATTGATAAATGAAAGCCCACATGCTCAGAACAAAATTGTTTCACGTTCATCGTATTTAGCTTTCCTCTTCAAATAGACTAACCTGTTCCCAGGATGGGGTCTAACAATAAGACATGCCTATTCAAAATATCTTGTGGAAGTTTCTCGTAGATCAACTGCAATCAAAATATCAAAAGAAAAGGGTTCAATTAAAAGGAAAAAGAAATAAAGAGTCACTTCAGGAATTGGGGCTTGGGCAAACCAGCCTACCTGCTGACCATTATCACCCTCTCTATGGATTAGAATCTTGCCGATCTTGATACCTTTGCAGCATGCTCGCAAGGCGTTTTCCATACTTTCACCACTAAGACCAAACAAGAAATATCAAAAGGCTTGAAATACATAGCAATTTTAGTTTCTGCTATGAAGGCAAGAAGCAGCAGCAACAAGCGTGGAGATTAACATGGAAAGATCACATCCCCCTGATTGGAAATAGGTAGCAAATTATAAAGATTTCTGCATATCTAAAATGCATTCGGCATGTAAAGAAGAGAACACATTCAAGCAGGTCAAAGAATAATATTCATTCAAATGTGACACTTAAAAGCATTGAGACTGAATGATGTAGCACCTTCTTATTACAGAGACACCACATAATCTCTTGCAAAAGTCCACACCAGTGTATACAGATCCTGCAATTCCATAGAATGTATAAATATTAAGCCAATAATAGGCTTTGCATGTCCACATGTAAATAAGCAAAAAAAAAAAAAAAGGTATATTTTTAGTCTATCATTTTGTATAGTAAAAACTAGAATAATCTTTATGCAGGAAAAGCTTCTTATTCGTGCTAATTGACTTAGAAAACACACAGGCATAATCTGGATTCTCTGGAACCAGATGATACCCCAACCTCGTAAAAATTAATATGCAATGAATTTCTGATGTAGCTTGACGAGGAAACTGTCAGGCATGGGTACAGGATCCTTTACAAGTAAGACCTACTGCACGTGAAATTTCCCCTGCCTCATTCTTAATGACATTGTTAAGTTAAAGGAATTACAGAAAAAGAAGCCTAAAGATAGCATTAGGCAACTTGTCCTTCAAAATAACAACATTCCCAGCAACATACTTTTGCTAAGCAGATGAAGTAAATCAATTAACTATCATTCATCAAGAGGAGGCCCAGAACTGGTTCCACCTAAACTGGCATTTACCCATTTAACTAACAAGTATGGAACTTGGATTCACTTTCAAGCCAGACTGGAAGAATGTAATAACTGCATCCTCCTGATTTTTCAATTTGCCACTTGTTAAATTTTAACTAGACAGAAGACTTACCAGTTGGGGTGATCACCTGCTTTTCTGTAAATGGAAGATGTCCTAGACCATGTTCAACAACCTAGATATCGCAAAGTCTACTTGGTAAGTAAGTGGAAAATAAATTAATTGTTCTCTTTGGAAATTGAAAGCTTAAGATCTGTCACAACAATCTGACAGTGGCAATTACCCACCAGACGTATTAATCTATCAGCATAGAAGACAAAATCATGTTTTGTTGTTTGGGAATCACGTATAAGTGTATGCATACCACGAATCTGGAAAAGAAACAATAATTGGGATCAAACAGGTTACTCAATTTAACCTATTAAGAGCATTAAATGACCTTAAATTAACAACGGAAGATCCTCTAGTGAAGAATCATCTAAATGGCGCATGGACAGTTTATGAAGCTCGCAAAGGTGGAGACAATACCTGAAATGTTGAGTGAATCACATACAAATTAGGATATATTTTACAAAGATCATGTTGACCAAGTTTTGTGCGAATATGTTGAACAATCAAATCAATGGCAACAGGATTGTCTCCTCCTCGGGGAATGATAATATCTGCATACTTCTTTGTTGGAAGAATAAAATCATCGAAAGCTGGCTTCACAAACTTTGAGTACTGAAAGAACAATAAAAGCTAGTGGTTACTCAAAATGTATCACTTAAAGAAGAAGAAAATTGTCTTTAATGTATCTTTTATGAAATTTGCGTATATATTGTCTGTTGAAGGGAGTCAAGGCCTCTATGTTTTGGCTTTCATAGGACGACTTATGATTTAGTTTCTTTTCGAACTCATCTAAAAGTGTGGAAAGTTTGTCTGTATGGTTTGGACAGATCTTTACACTAGCAATTTGCTTTTTGCACAAATTCAAACAAAATGAAAAGGCATAGTTTTGGCCTCTTTGTGGCAGTGCAATAAAAGATTTCTGAATGAACAATATTCGCACAAAGTTCTCTGAGCCCTTATGTACAATACCCTAATTTTCCATAGAAGCAGCATTTCAAAGCTCAAAGTCTTCTGCTATCTTCCAATCCCCACGTTGTCTTCCACGTGCCCAACACAATAAAAATCCCAAGTCCCAATGCTAGTTAAGGTTTTGGTACAAAGAATTTGGAAACAGACCAGATAAATTCTAGTTGGAAGTTTTTCTTTGCAAATCAATTAGGATGGAGTTTCAGAACAAGCTTATCTAGCAAGATAACATCAAAACCACTCCCCCCCCCTCCCAGCCCACCAGAATCAAAGAGGGGAGGAATAAGATCCTGAAACATTGGATGACCAGCCGAACTATTAGCTTTACTAATGAAATATTATAGATTAAGAATTTGTTCACAGCCCAAAGTTCATTCAGCAATGTGTCATGGTAAATTGCTAGTTTACAAGCAACACTTCAGATAGCTTATTAACAGAAATCATACACGAACTGGGGCTTCTCTGAATTCATAAGTGACAAAGAGGCAATTTATCAAAGAAAGGGGTGGAAAACAGTGTGAGTTGTTCTGAACTTTTTTGAACAAGCGATGAGATTCCGCTAACCTGGTCTAATACCATCCCAATATCTCTACCCTTCTCAGCTGTATCACGTCTGATTCTTCTGGCCAAGCGTACATCAGCATCTGCACTGAAAGTTTTAGGTAGTGAAACTAAAATGAACCAAGAAATAACAGAAGGAACAAAAATAGACCTTATGTATAAACCATCTTTCAAAATTACATTTTCCATGAAATAGCCACAAAAATAACAATAAGTAATAGTAATAATAAGTGGAAGGCAACCAGATCCAAGGAAACACACTATCTTCTTACAACAAGCAAATCTTAAATTTCTACAATAAGTATCACATTTCAACACCGATACTGTGAAGCTATCTCATGTCAATTGTTATTATGGAATAAGATAAAAAATAAAAAAAAAACCAAAGTTTCCAATTTCAGAAAGGCATGATGTGTAATTAAGTTACCAAGGTAGATATTTATTTAAAAAACAACAAACATTAACAGAAATGAAGGGAGTTAACCTGTATCTACAAATATCTTCATGCTCATCAAATCTCGAACGCGCGGATCATGAAAAATGAGAATGCCCTCCAAAATGATAACATCTGAAGGATTTACCTGCAAACATTCCACCACAAAAAGATAATTTGTAATGCAACTATTAAGGAAATGAGAAAGAAGTATTAAGAAGGATTCATCTGCGCTTTAGGATCAAGTTGATTATCTTTTCACAAAGAAAAAAGAATGAATATTAAGATTCATTGAGTGAATAAGAGACACAGGATAATACACATATGAGGTTGAAACCTATGGATGCATTCATCCATGATTAAGCCACTAACAATATTCCAATTTTTCCAGTGCCAAATGCAGCTCATCTTCCATGGCCTTGTCACATGTTATAAGTTCAAAGTTAAAGGAAAAGACATGTTATAAAAGCAAATCAAATTACCCTTCTACGAGGGAAAATGTCATTTTTGTAACTCTTGAAGTCATATTTGGGAATATCTACTGCTTGGCCATGCTTCAATTTCTCCATAGCACAAAGTAATTGCTCAGTGTCAAATGCATCTGAAGAAATCATATTAAAACTAGCATCAGAGTCACATAAAGATAACAATAAAAAATGAAGCAGAAATTCAGTTTAAACTAATTTAATACGGAAATTTTTGTACCCTCATTAATTTAATAAGAGCTATTCTTCATATGACTTCAATACACTACCACAGAATATTCTAAGAACTCGTCTAAAGAACTTTACATCAATACTCATTTCGCATAAAATAAAATGCTCTTAGAGATATCACGGTATCAGACTATGATAGACAGGAAGTTGGAAAGAACAACTTCGAAAGTGTAAATGCCTGACATCTCGAAAGTACTCTCTTCAAATCTTCTTTTTGGAACAGAACATTGAGACATGTCAGACAATCACTGTACATGGTAGACTAATTCATGAGTTCTGAATGGTGAAATTCTATCAGGCTAATCACATTTTACTTCTTCCAGCAAGAGTAGATTACTTCCTTTCTCAACTGAGGAATTATCCCAAACATTCGTGAATTACGCAAGACAAAACTTACCAGGATGGTCAAAATTGTATTCTTGCACTCTTGTAAGTTCTTCTGGAGTCAAATTGTAATAAAAGGAATCCTGCCAATCCACAATGAGTTGTGTATGGCTAAAGAGAAACATTATTAACTTCAAAAGAACCCAAAAGCATAAAAAAGTCCAAATAATGGCAGAGAATTTCAATTCTGCTCAGTCCAAATGAGATGCTAATTTAAAAGCAGAATAACATGCAAGATGTCAGAAGATATGAACAGCTACACAACAGGGAAACAGTGGGAGCTACATCTAATTCCTATTTCGAATGTCAATCTAGAAGTCAATCTGACAAGGAATTATCCTAGTCCTAAGAGCGGTGCTGGGTCAAACAACTAAGAAGCATTTTGTAAAGAAACAATAAAAGTTGTGCATGAACGTAATATGACTAGAAGGAAATAGAAATACTACTACCAAGAAGGTGAACGTGCTTTTCGCTACACTAGATGACACCAAAAACCAAAGATTGGAAAAGTGTTGACAGAGAACAAACCAGGTAAATTCAGATAATGGGGGCACATATTTAATTACTGTCAACTCAAATATGCGAGTTAAGAGCAGAGGACGAAAAACAAAGCCAGCAGTAACAATGAAGAGCTCAATCATTCATTTTGCCTCAGCAAAGGGCAATGTGTGCTTCGTACAGGAATGCTAGACCTGGTTAACAAGTACAACACGCTGATCATGAAGTTGCTCAATAATCATATCACAAACTGTGGTCTTCCCTGATGCTGCACCTCCAGCAACTCCTGCACGAAAGTATTCTTGCATCAGCACGGATCAATGTAACAAAATATTTTAACCTGATTCTTAGAGAAATAAACTAGATACAGTATGCCAGCTGGGGAGAAAAGAAAAGGTGATTGACTAAAGGACACAAAACAAAGCTCCGTAGTTTGCTGATTTCAGAGCATCGAAATAGCCAATTGAATCATAATATGTATCCCGTATCGAAAGGTACCAATGACAAAGGGTTGCTTGTGCACATCTTCTGCAGAGGTTGTTGGTTGCTCAACTTCTGAAGTACTGGAGATTAATCCATCCAAGTGGAATCCAGAGAAATGAACCCCTGAAGAAGCCTCTATCAAATCTTCAACAGGTTTTGAACCCATTAGTTGATCCTGCATTTAAGCAATTTGTTAATAGAAAGCAAACAAGAGGCAGGGAAAGGGATGAGCTTCAAGACTTGTACAGCAAAAGATGCGTATAAAGCACTAACAAACATACAAATCCCATGTAACAAACTGCCAAACAATGCATTTCCAAATCAACTATACATCCCTGGACTCATGGGGATTCAAGAAAGGGTCAGTATTTTATGCCCCTGAATGAACAGGAGAAAATTAGCCATCTTGCAGCACAAACTTACAATAAACAATGCATCAGTACCCAAAACTAAGTACAGACATCAGATGTTTTGGCAGATAAGTAATGATAACCTTCGAGGGACTCACGTTTTAGTGACCATTCTAGCTTCAAGGCCTTTTGACAATAATAATCAATAAAATCACTTCCTCACAAAACAAGAACTTAAAGAATGAAGCCAGTTTAACCACAAAAAAAAAAAAAAAAAAAAACAACAACAATAAAGGAGAAACTTTTAAGAAGATCATCTAAAGCATCAACTGCAGCAGCAACACATATTGACCACTGCCATATAGACACCAAAAAACATGGATTGTTTTTGGTTTTTCCCTCTCAACTAATCTCACTCAAAAATCGATACTTTACTTGAACATCTGTCCACTAGACTCAACACGCACATTTTTCAACCAACTGTCGACTTACCGGATCCAAAATTAACAGCAGCACCCTTGACATATCAAAACACAAAGACTATAGAACTAGGCTTTTTGATTTAAGCCTTCAATAATCAAATCCATAGAGTAGTCACCATAACACAGGATATGGCCTCAAATAATCACAGAAATTAACAGAAAAAGGTCCTAAACTGAATGCAGCTGAAGTTTAGCAGAAATTGATCAATGTAGATCGAGTGAGATACCTTATAACTGGATATCAGATTATAGAAAGAGGGGAAATGCTCAAATAGCTCCTCCAATGCACAAATACTATGGATTTGAGGGACTTGAGATGCAATTGTATTAAAATAATATTGGTGAAATGATGAGTGAAGCTTCGAAGGAAGAGAGATTCACGCACAGTTATACGCAGACACCTGCGCAGACTCAACACTGACTCAGCAACGAACAAGATGAAGATGAATTTATAGGGTAGAGGAGAGAGAGAGGGAGAGGAGCTTTTTTGGCCTTTCATGCGCCATGAATCTTTATTTTTTTCTTTTATATATATATACCTCCACATTTTGTTAAATTCCTCGGGGACCCCATTAAGTTTTGGGGATTGATTCTTTTACATTTTCCTTGTATAGTTTTGGTTTTACTGCAAAATTGCCCCTGAACTATCGGTCTCGGTTATAAATAACCCCCTAAAGTATTGGCTGGTATGAGAATTCACCACAAAATTTTAATCGAAAAAGCAATTGGACAGTCTCATCCTATCCTCCGTAAAAGTTCTGTGACTCCCTTAAATTAAATTAATTCCTGCCTACGCATCAAAATTACACATAAAATATGAATACTTGTTCGGTCAACTCTTTTCAAAAAAGTTTGTAATCATGTTATTATACTTGGCTCCGGTTGGATTGGCTATTTTTTTAAAAATAAAATTTTTAAATACAATACTATATTAATATATAATAATTCAAAAAATATCGCATCCATATAATATTTCAAAATTTTCAAAAAATTTTTATAGTAAAAATTTTTTATATACACTGTTACAGTAAATTTTTTCAAAAACACTCCAAAAAAAATAGTTAATCGAAATAGAACCAAATTTGTAATAGAAAAGTGTTTACACGCTCTCTGTGCGTGTGTGTTTATGTGTTTTATTTTCTTCTTTTTGGAAAAAAGCTCTCTTAATAGAATACTGAAATGAATGCAAATTCTTAAAGTTGGTGAAGAAGCTGGTGCGTCGCTGTGTCATTAGCGTCAATGTCTATTGATTTTTTTCTTTTTTTTTCCTGAATTGATTTACGTACGATGCAACACAGCTATTGCATGGTTATTGAGGTCCTCCAATGCAACACACAGTTTGGCCAAAATCATCGGGCTTGAGTGAATAATTAGGTAAAGTGCTGCAGTTGAGATGTAAAATGTCTGCCCCGCCCAACAAAGATGATTAGGGCTCGTAATATCCTCCCGTCAGACACGGCGCAGTGAAACTGTGAAAGGCAAGCAAATGAGACGGAGATTACAACCTGGCACTGACTTGGATGTGGGGTCCACTCGTCCCGCCTGCCCCCAGTGAAAACTGCTGATCGACGGACGATTTTTTTTTTTTCTTCAATTGTCAACCCTACTCCTACTCTAATTAGGGGAGGTCCAACTGAGCCTACGGAAAATCGATGGGGACAGAACCACCACCAGACCAGAAACGAATGCACTATGCACCCATCTGGATTTGAAGTAGAGCCACAAGAATAGCATTTTAATGGGAGGCAAGGTTCACCAAAACCTTAAGAGTTTGGTGGTGGCCACCAGCCCAAGAGCTGGTGATTGATCGACGCACGAATTAGGTGCCCCAAACCTCAGCTACTCACACCACCTCCATCCTCCGGCTATGCCTTTGGACAAAATTTATTGTTTTTGTACCCTAAACCTAAAATACGAACAATAATTTCACCAGACTTCCCAAGTTTCAACTTCTTTGGTTTGGAGGAATGCAGGTAACTTCCTTGATATCTTGATTGCTAACTTTTGGAGTTCTTTTTTTTTTTAAGTTTAATGTATTATACATAATAATTTGATATATATAAAATAAATGATGATTGAAAAATGTGTTCACATGAAACCGTAAAACTTTTTTAGTAGAAAATTGCAAATCCAAGCACCACCTAAGTTTTCCGTGGCATGAATTTTGTACAATCTAAAATTGGTAGATCATAACTAAAGACAAATCACCTATGGTCTATAAGGTGAGGAATTAGAATCTTGACACCGACTAATCTACCTTTCTGTATGTCAATAATAAATATTCTAAAGCTTTTAAACGTGCAAAATTCATAAAGTCAGTCAACAAGCATTGAAGAACCACATGAAAGATCCTTCTTTTTCTTTTTTTTTCCCTCCATTCAAAGCAAAACTTTGACGGGGAAAGAGATTTTTTTTCCCCTCTTTTATTTTTGTGATGTAACATAAAACGAAACTGACTTATTGGCTAGATGGATGGCCGAAACGTTAAACACGACATGCTATTGGTGAACCAAAGTATATTTAGCTAGTCAATTGCATGCCCCAAAATGCAACCAAATGTATTTCCACACAAGGCAATAGCCAACAAGCACGGTATAAAAACGAAAAACAGCAAGAAAAACCAAAAGGGAAAGATCAAGCATTGGGTCTGAGAGACGTAATGAGCAATTCCTTGAAGTAAAAAAAAAAAAAACATTAGCCAACAGCGTCTTGGGCGGACGGTTGGTAAAGTCTTGGCGAGGGTGAAAGATAAGGATTGAATCATTGATCTTCTACCGTACACTTGCCACTTAATGGTGGTTTTCACTTTCAAATGACATTTTTTTTTCATAATACAAATGTTATTATTGTGATAAAAATAATAAACAAAATAAAAATGGTAAGGCCCAGTCTAGCCAAATTTTTTGATGGCCCATGATAGTGAAGCTTGCTTGCAGCAAATTATTAGGGCCGTCGTCGTGAAAGTTTTTCTACCTTTGCAGGGAGTATCCCTTTACCCAAAAGGCTACGTTGATGAGAGGTAGAGAAGTTCCCACTGATTCCTGATTCCTTGCTTTGGAATCCAAAACTGCGCAAGATTTTTTGTCAGCACTAGCATATACGTCTGGAATGAATCTCCGACACGTCGGTCCTACTTGTAGAACTAGAACTCGATGCTGATGAATCCTCCTTAGGTAAGGCGGGAGCAAGTGGAGGAATCATAGGAGAATGGACAGAGGGTTTTTACAGGAATTTGGAAACTGCTATTGATGTAACTGCTGATTTTCTTATGGGCACTAAGGGGTGAGCTCTTCCTTAGCCAAATCTCTCAACACATCGCATTTTGATCATAAAGCTGGATGCCAAAGTTGTGGCGGATATCCTAAATACTCATAAATCTGACGCTCCTGAATTTTCCCCTAGCTACCTGTTATCTTTGATTGCAGGAAGCGCATATTTGGCACATCTACAGAGAAGCTGCTATCAGGTGCGCGATTTTTTTTTTTTTTTAAGCAAAAGTGGGAACAACAACCGACCAAGAGTTCTCTTACCTGTCTTGTAAATCCACCCACTGCTATGTTTAGATTGTTAGAAGATGACTGCAGGAGTTTTTGTTTGCCTCGTTTTGTAAACGCTGCTAGACTATTTAACTATTAACAATGCATTTTTATCTTTCGTACCCAAAAAAAAAAAAAGGATGTTCATCCGGAATAAGTTTTGATTTTCCAAAGCTTAAAAAGGAGAAAATATTCACCGGTCAACTTTCCTAGTTTGGCTACTCCGGACCGGATTGCCAAAAGGGCGCCCCCGTCCATGTGTGAAAATGGATGGGGCAAATGCTGATCAAGATTTTCATGCAGCAGCTTCTTTTTGAACGAAGACAGGACCTGTCTGTTTCCTCTTTGGCTGCTCACAAAAGAAAATTGCCCCGTCTCCCTTGAGTCAGCTGAAGCCCTTTTAAGCCATTACTCTGTTCGGTACATGGAAAATATTCTCCAGCTGCCTGGCGCCTGCAATGTAACACCAATAAAGAAAGTAATCAATCAGCATGCAGAGACTCCTATTATCCTCCGTTGAGTGCTCCTTAGAAAACGTCACGAGTTACGAGGAAGAGCAAATGGTGAATGAAAAATTACAGGATTTTTTGGTCCAACAACAGAAAATCAATTCAACATTTGGAGGCCTTCCAATCTGTTTGTTTGTCAAGTTATCAGGGGCATTCGACTCAGCAACCGATCCCTTGCCCAAAATCACGCATCCTAGAAAGACTAAGACCCAGAGTTCCAGCGGCCCATCATATAGGTCGGCCCATTCAAGAGCCGTAAAGTTGGGCATTGAGTCAAAATATTTTCATTCAATTCTGCAATATCTTTTGAAATTTGAAGCATGGCATACGTGTATTTAATTTTTTTTATCAGAAATTTTAAGAATTAGTAGTTAAACCTAATCCCAAATACGTGTGTTTAATTGAGTTGAAATATTCATATCCTAACCGACTTCATCTGATGTTATGGTTTTTTTTTCTTTTTAATAAAAAAAACGTCATAATTCATTAATCTGTACTAGTAGTAGAAGTTACATCACACATATGCAGATGCAACAGATCTGAAAGAATGTGTACTTATATATTTGAAGAGTTGATAAGAAAATTTACCCTCGCTTGTCATATATATATGTGTGTGTGTACTTACTATTCTTAATATATTTTGTAGTGACGAATTGGTGATAGATAAACTCCGTACAAGTTAGTGTAGGCGTAAATGTAAGATGTATGTCAAGAACAAAAATATAAGGCGTATAATGTGGTGAACAAGAAAGAGTGGTGTATAACGTGGTGAACAACTCTTTCTTTGTTTTTCACTCCATATATATATATATATATATATATTTATTTATTTATATAAGAGCGGTGAACAAAAAAAAATAAGAAGAAATACTGGCTTCAAAAAACCCGAGGGGATCGGAGGCATGCCTGGTAGACGGACAAAAGAGGGCCCAACTAATAATGTTTGACATGCAAAGGCTAATCTTCTTGTCAAAAAGCTAAAGCAATAGATTTTAAGTAAAGCACACTCATTACCTGTTGGGGGTACTAGAATTAACACTCGTTTCTCAGCTTTTCCCTACGTGATTAAAGCCAAGATATGTTATTATTCCTTGCTTCCCCATAAAATATGAGATGAAGCTGAAAAGCAAAAGGGGTGGGAGGAGTAAGTAACCCTTCATTTCCGGGCAACTTCAATTTTCCTGTTTGTCTTCTCATTCAAAGCCATTTCTTTTGCCTGTTTGTTCCTAGCTGGCAGAATTACAGCCCGAAAATTACCTCTTGTAATCTTGACCATATCCCAATAATTGCATTCAACTCAAAGTTCAATACATTATTGATTCTTGAACTATGGGCACCTCAAATTTGAAACCGATATTCTTCGACTTTATGAGGCTTCTAGTTCAAGTTAATGACACTAAATAGCCACCTCATTATTATAGTCTTCCATGCCGCCAGAATGGATTGAGCTTTACAAAGCTCTCGTACCAGTATAGCTTATATGATTGTGTCTGGTTTTCTAACATCTCCAATAATCATGCAGTCACTTGCAAGAAACAGACGAGTCAATTCAGGTGCTTCTTTTGGTCACCAAATTGACTAGTAGTAGTATAATCTTAGGTCTACAAGGCAGCAATCATTCACTCAAACAATAGAGAGATAGCCACAAGAAAGAAAAAAAAAAAAAGAGGAACCAGAAAATTTATACAGTAAGTTGTAGAGAGACAGGTAAAAATTAAAGGAACCCAATGTAATAGTAAACAAAAAAAAAAAAAAAAGAGGTGGGGGGGGGGGGGGCGTTTTTGCTCGGTTGGTTTGGTCCAATTAATGGGGTACAGAACGTAAAAAAGATGCAAGGAAAGCTTTTTAGCTCCAAAACCATTCAAAAGAAGTTGCAGTAGTTGATGGGATGGGATCCAACGTCTTGAAAATTGACCTTAGAAGAATGGAAGCGAGACACTTTTGAATTTGGCTCTTTCTTCATTTCAAACCTCCAACGTACACTTTTTGCTGTTCATTTTCACATGATTCCTGATTGATTTCTTTCCATCTTGTCAATGTTCAACCAGGCAACCGCATCGTTTACGGCCTTGACTGGATGAATTAATTAAGCTGACCCTATAAATTTCCGGCACTTTAATCGTCAAAGGGGACTCGGGTGACAATCATGCATTTAGCTTCTTAAAAAAAATAGATATATTGTTCAGGGTTTAAAAATTACTAGTTGGTTAGCATAAGAAAAGTCATTATTATTATTCTGTTTCATGCCCGCAGGCTGATTCTGAGAGGACCGAGTCAGTGCAATACTAGTTTAATATCGTATTTAGGGGATCAACAACTATCAATCTACTGCTGTTGTGTTTGGATTGCATTTTTCATGATTTTTTATGAAAAAATTACTGTAGTGATTTGATGTATGTGAGGGAAAAAAGTACTCCCTCCGTCCCATTTTGATAGTCCTTTATTCCTTTTTCATCCGTCCCAAATTGTAGTCCACTTTCCATTTGAAAGTAATAGGGAAATGTGATCACGAAAAACGGCATAATTTTCCGACAAAAAATCGCAATCCAAACAATAGAAAACTGGGAATTTGAGTCAAGATTTAACATTTAAGGGAATCTTTGGGTATTTCAAAGCTCGCATCACTCTTACAGAAAAGCCGGGACAAAAAAAAAAACCTTGTTTTACTTAAGATTAATTTTTTCTCAATTCCTCTTGTTGATAAGGTTAAGGGCAGAGGAAACACAATTTTTTTTTTTTTATTCAGTGGTAGAAATTTTTTGTTGATTATGCCGAATACATGAAAGTACGTATCAATCAGTACAGATCAGAAACGTCATCAGAAGTTGAATATTGTTCAGTTAAATTTGATTCGTGTAATTTTAACTGTATTTGCTGTGAGCTCGTGTAGTCGTCAACTTAATTATCTAAATGCACATTTTTAAATTCATATCCAGAGTATACGAATTTATATAAAGGAATTTGAAGAATTATACAAACTGATTTGAACCAGAGAGACGTCCATCTGTAATTGTAACGGAGTTCCGTCATTGTTGGCAAGACCTTGCCGTCCAGCCCAACGTTCCAAGGGTCCTACCGGAGGTCCACTTGTCACGTACGTACTTGGACTCCATGCTTGCCACGTGGATGATGACCTCAATCCCCAAGCCAAAAGGCAATCTAATTCCTAGGACTTCTCTTCCTGAAAATCAGTCCCCTCACCTGCTCAGCAACCGCGGACCCTCCAAAATCCCCAAGTATAGTTTCATTAGAATTCTAGTGACATAGGATCACCGGTGGTGTGAAAACATCCTTTCGATTTAGTTGTATACTTCGTCCCACTTTGATAGTCTCATTTTTTTTTCATACAATTTAAGAAAAAGTAGTTAATTTTGTTGAAAAAGTAAATTTAGATTGCTATTTTCCTAAAACACCCTCACATTAAATATGGTATAACTTTATGAGAATTTGAATTGAGGTTAAAAAAAGAATCAACTCTCATTAAATGGGGTAGGTTTATAGTAACAACAACTTACATTGAATAAGGGTATTTTGGAAAAATTAAAATACAACTACATTCTTCAATTGGAAAGTGGACTACAATTTGGGACAGACAAAAAAGGAAAACGGGGCTATCAAAGTGGGACGGAGGGAGTATTTACTAGTTTATAATATCAAAGTCTTTTTAGACTTCCCCTTTCTTATAATTTAGAATAAAATAAGTTATACAATTGTTATTATTTAAAAAAAAAATAATTAGTAATATAAATCTAACTCTGAAAATATACAAAACCACTATAAAATTCTCCCAATCGTTGCTTTTCACAGCATTAGAATTCAAAGATTCACATGAGTGTCTAAACAATAGACATGCAAATACCTAAAATTTAAGAATATCACCCCTTGATGAAATTGGAAATAACATACATGGACAATTATTCAATATCAAATAATATCGAACCTTGCTATTAATACTCGCGGGGAAAAAGAAAAAGAAAAAGAGAAGGTTATAGTAGTCTATGACTCCGTTGATGTCCCCTTGGCTTAAAGTGAAATCTTTTTATTTGAAGATCCAAGAAAGCAAAGACGACCGGACGCATCTTTCTTTCTTTCAGCTTCACAACCTTTCATTTGATTTTAGTTTCAGGCATCCATAGCTCTCTCTCTCTCTCTCTCTCTCTCTCTCTGTCTTTCTTCAACAAGTACTGACACCACCGCAGCTCTGAGCTCTCTCTCCATCTTGCAATAAATGAACCTCCCCTGATTTTAATTTTTTAAGATTGTTGCTTCACAAAGCACGAGAATCTCGTCTCATTTCATTTTCCCCTGTTTAATTACTTCCATCAGATCCACCAACATCGTCTCGATATTTTTATATACTCTCACTCCCACTCGCTGCTCTCTATTCTATTTAACTTCTCCACATTGCCTCCAATCCATACCGGAATTTCAAGAAACTCCCCAGCTGCCGGCAGACTCCTCTTCCCCAAACACCAACAGGTAAACAGCACCTCCGTTTCACTTTTCATGGTCTGAAGCAAGTCTTGAACTACGTATAATAATGTCTCAGAGCTGATAACTTTTCTCTTAATGCTGCCACATATAATTCACAGTCGCACTCTACTCTTCCCCATTTCCAATTTAACAAAGTATGAACGATCACCAAATCGAAGGATTTTTTTTTTCTTTCTAAATCTTTGGTTGTACGTATACGTTGTATTGCATATGTATTCTATTACTGCAATGCAAAGCTTTTCATTGTGTAGCCTGCATTCAAGATTTTGGGTAACTGAAGTTGTTATTTGATCATTTCAAGAATTTGGGCGGCGCAGGAGAGTGGGAATAAGGAAACTTTAAGTAAAGATGCCCCAAGAAAGCAACTCCACCGGCTCAATGTTCTTCTCACCAGGCAAGAACTTGAGAGGATTAAAGGGATTGATCTACAACAGTAGTAGTGATGATGCAGTGCATGCTGAGGAGATCATCAACGACCGTGAACTGGCTCAGAGGAAAGCCGGAGAAGCAGGTACCACCACATTCACACTTTCCAATCTCCATCCATCCTAATTCCTAAGCATGCATTAGTTTTGCCGCCTAGAAAATTATGGAATACGAAAAAGGTGGTAACCCAAAAAAAAAAAAAAAGGAGAGGATTCTCCAATAGGGTCCAGAACAAAAGTAGTGGCTGTGCCGTTGTACCCAGAAATTTAGTCCCACCCCCCGCCAACCCCACCCGACAAACACAAAAAAAAAAAAAAAGAAAAGAAAAGAGAGGAATAAAATAAACTATGACCATGCTAAACAAAAACATCATGATGTATTCTGGTTGGGCCAAGTTGGCGGAATTGTGGTACTCTTTTTTTTTTTTTCGATTCGATAGAATTCTTATAACCTAAACTAGCCTGTTCTAGGGGAGGGGAAAGGGACTCGATGTGAGTAGAAATTTCATCAAATCTGATCAATGAAAATCGTTATATATTGTGACAAATTTTGTGGAGGTCAAGGTTCCATACCACCATCAAGCCTAAGAAGGTTTGGGATGACCACTGGACCAATTGTGGTACTCAAGTGTCCTTAAAGTGAAGGGTGCCACTGCCATTAGCCCTCCTCAGTCATCATACAGGCAAATTAACAACAACATTTATTTAACTGGACCGCCATTAAGAGCATTCGAGTGGAGGTGGGACTATCCTTGTCCGCCGCTGTCCACCCCAGCTTTTACACTAATTTAAACAACAACAACCATTTTAAGGAGTTAGTGAATGCTCTCAAGTCTCAACTCATCATCCCACCAAAGATTTGTATTGTTTCGCTTAATCAATGACTCCACTTACTGCTATACGATCCCCTTCTTTTCTTAACACACACACACACCCCAATAAAAGAAAGAAGAAGAAGGGAAAAAAAAAAAAAGCATTAGGGCCATTAGTAGTTTCCTAGAGACGAGGAGAAAAAAAAAAGTTGTACTACACATTTGGGATAAGGGCTCAAATCTTCTCATTCGTACAAACTAAAGTACTTGCAAGAAATTATTTAGGACAGATTTTGAATTCAGAATTACACTACTGTATGTTAGGGAAGTATTCAAAAAAAAAATAAAAATAAAAAATCACAAGGGCATTGGATATATGAGATTCATTTATGAGAATATGGTACCGCCTTTATGATTAACCATATTTGTTTAATTATACGCATTGCTAATCAATTTTTGTACGAATCTAAAAGTATTTCTTCGTGATTGGTTTTTTTCTTTTTTTTTTTTCTGAACAAAAAAAAAAAAAAACACCTAACTCACCTAAAATGGTGGCGACAGTGACTGAGAGTAACCGGCAATGGGAAGGCCAGATGGCCCTCCTCCTCCTCCTCCTCCAAAGATGTTTCGAATTTCGAATTCAAACCCCATTTATTGCACGCCGCCGCCTCTATTTATTTATTCTCTCCATTTTGAGGGAAAAACTTAATAATTCCAAGTGCATGGTACATAATTATTAATCCAGTGTCTTGACAAATTAATCCTTCTGTTGAAGTCTACCCACGCACCTAACGCATATCAGAATCAACTGCATTTTCTGTTCTTTTTTCTATATTTCAGAAAAAAGGTGGTGTTTGGATTAGAGTTTTCTACTAAAATTTTTTTATGTTTTCTGTGAGTATATTTTTTAAATATTATATACATCAAATTATTGAGTTACATATTTTTACAAACACTTTAAAAAATAACAATGCAGACGGCACTTTTGGAAATGAAGGTTAAAAGTTTAAATCTAAAAAAAAAAAAGAATCGAACCGTTAAAGTTTGGAAATGACTAGAAAGAACTTTGTCTAAGGCCCCACGGAAAAATGCATGGACCCGACCCCACACGACAACCTCCTTTTTCGGGTTTGGGATCCTAATGCTGACGTGGCCGACATTCTCGGCGAGCCGGAATCAGAGGTCCGCCCTGTAGCTAACTGTCAAGGAGAGGAGGCATATCAGTTTAATCCTAATTAAATCTGCGAGCCATTTTTTTTTTCCCATTTTTCTAAAAAAAATTTGTGTACGTAGCAAACTAATGCAAGAAGAGGGTTTTTTTTTTTTTAAAAAAAAAAAAATTAAGCAAAAAATGTATATATCAAATAGAAGAAGAATCGAAGAGAGGGGAGCTGGTGATGGGTTTTGTGAAATTTGGAACTAACTGATCTTGATCACAGCTGCAAGGAGGTACCAGGCAGCAGCATGGCTAAGAGAGATGGACCAGGGTGCATCAGAGGTTCTACCAAAAGAACCCACCGAGCAGGAATTTTGCCTGGCCCTCCGCAATGGCTTAATTCTGTGCAATGTCCTCAACAAAGTCAACCCTGGCGCCGTTCACAAGGTACTAGCAGTATTAGGTAGCATTTATGTGCATGTCACGTATTGCATGCAAAGTAAAAATTAAAGCGAGCTGAAATCAAGTCAACAAGTTTTATTGATGATGAATTTCACTTCTCAAACAATTTTTCATTCTTGGTGTCCATGTTGAACTCGAGGGCCACCTCTGAAAGTGAGACATTGTGTTGTGTCTTATGTAGCCAGCGGTTGGACAGAAATGCTCGACTGTGGCACAATTAGCTTAAATTCTTTCACAAGCGAATGCTGATGTTGCATTGTCTGTTCTCACGATGGAATAGGTGGTCGAAAATCGGGTGATTGATGTCCAGTTCACCGAGGGTGCAGCTCAGTCTGCTATTCAGTATTTTGAGAACACAAGGAACTTTCTAGTGGCCGTTGGCGAGATGAAGCTTTTGACATTTGAAGCCTCCGATTTGGAAAAGGTTGTCCACTCCTCCCTTAATGAACCCTTCTCTAGACCACTTCGCTGCAGTTCACATCTTTTGCAATTTGCGCAACGTGAATGGTAATCAGGGTATTAGCCCACTATCTTTACTTATAAACATCCTTCGAACCCTTCTTTTTTCATGTCATTTGGAAGAACTGAAATGTAGCCCACTTCTGAAAAAATATGGTAGTTATATACTGAACAAATGCAAGTGCATTTTTTATGTAAAAGAATTTCCACGAATTATCTCCTCCATGCCATGCTAATGCTATCTTCAGATACCTGTTTTAGGACAAAATTCAGTAAATGCACGCGCTTTGGGACTTTCATGAATTTCTATGCCCAGCCATGCAAATGCTGTCTTCAGATACATATTTTGACCCTCTGCATTTTAACTATTAAAGCTTTCATCATGCTCTATTAATCTTTTAAATTAGCAGGGAGGTTCGTCAGGTAAAGTTGTAGACTGCATCCTGTGTTTGAAAGGATATTACGAGTGGAAACAAGCTGGTGGAATTGGAGTTTGGAGATATGGTGGGACTGTGAAAATTGTATCCTTTCCCAAGGGATCTCCATCTTCTTTTGTCAGCAGTGAAAGTGCAGATGAGTCTCTCGATGATTCTGAATCATCACAATTTGAGCAGCTATTGGAATATCTACATTTGTCAAGTGAGGTCTCACTTGAGGAAACCAATGCAGCCAATGCTCTTACTTCACTCTTTGAACATTTTGGTCTTGCCCTTCTACAGGCATATCTCTCCGAAATTAGTGGAGTTGAAGACTTGCCTTTGAATTCAATGGTAGGTAAGATAATCTGCATTTTTTTTTTTTGCAAGTGAAATCTTATCCTGGCCATGACAAAAAGAAGGAAAAAAATAGGGAGGAGAGTTAATTCATTCTGTTACACTTGAAAAGCAAATCTTTTTGCCAAGATGACCAAGAAGACTTCTTAGTGGATTTCAAAAGCTAGCTTAGAGAAACTATGGAGCTGCTACTTTTTCAGAACGAGTTATTTTATAATTATTATAGCCCATTTCTGTAACATTTTGGATTATTAACTGAATCATTAGAAATTTGCAGGTTATTGATATTCTGTTGAGGAAGGTGGTTAAGGATTTCTCCTCTATGCTTCTTGCTAAGAGCAATCAGGTAGTCACCCAAGTTCCTGATTGCGGAGACCTTGTTGTAACTTCATTATACAGGCTCATCATGTAACTTGCATAGAATTGGCACTATCAGTACTACTGCAAACTAATGCCTTGTTTTGCCACTTACAGGTTGGACTTATTCTGAAGAAAATTTTGAATGATGATGGCATTCCTCGATCAAAGTCTGAAGTTTTAGAAATGATACTGAAGTACATTGGTCAAAGAAGTAGTCTGGCTTCAAGCAATCTCTCCAAATTTTGCATTTGTGGCCGGAAACGTGAAGACATAGCTCAAACAAACGTTTCCCCTGTGGGCAATGTGGAAGTTCTTGACGTTCAACAGAGGCAGCTAGAGGTGAAACCATCTTCTCATTAGTCTCTTCTATTCAATAGTTCCTCTGGAAATTACAAAAATTAGATTATGAGATCTGACCAAATTTTGTTGCTGCTTCAATATCCTTTGTTCAGGAACTCAAATCCTTTTCTAGGGAGACCAAGAAAGAATTTCAGCTATTTCAGAAAGTCCATGTGGAGGAATTGAAAAGGCTTGGTGAGAGGCTATCATATTATTTATCTTAAGCTTGCACAAGCTGTATTGAGAAAAATCCAGCTTGTGTAGTTACGTCTATTGGAAGCCTTGATCAAACTTTAACTTTACCAAAGCATTTTCTCCACAGAGCATCATATTAAGGGCCTTGAAGTAGCAGCTTCTTCTTATCACAAAGTTTTGGAGGAAAATCGAATGCTTTACAATCAAGTTCAAGACTTAAAAGGTGAGTTATCCGAAAGTCAGTCTTTTATTTCTTTCATTATGGCACGCTGGAATATCTGACATCTTATGGGGTCTATCAGGGACTATTAGAGTTTACTGTAGAGTGAGGCCCTTCCTACCTGGGCAGTCAGATGGACAGTCCACGGTTGACTATATTGGGGACAATGGAGATATCATGATTGTCAACCCTCATAAGCAGGGTAAAGAAGCAAGGAGGATTTTCACTTTCAACAAGGTGTTTGGCACAAATGCAACTCAGCGTATGATTTCTTTCACAATTGAGATTCTCTCCTGTTTTCCATCATTTAATTTCACTTTGGATAAAGAAAAGTTATTTGTAGGAGGAGAAGAGCAGCATTGGCCTAAATGTCTCTTTTGCTCAATACATAAAAACAGATAGCCACCCCTTATAGCATGGGATGAAGGCTCTGTTGAGGGAGTAATGAGCACCGTGCAACTGGGCTTTGTGATTATCTGACGACATACTATTACTTTCATCTTGCAGAACAAATATATATGGATACACAACCGTTGGTCCGATCGGTTCTTGATGGGTATAACGTTTGTATATTTGCTTATGGACAAACTGGCTCAGGGAAGACATACACAATGGTAATGTAAAGCATTAACTGGTTCAAGTTAGTCGTTTTAACTGTCCTAGTGCATTAACATAATGCAAATCCAAAAGCCTTAGGATTAGATAGGCTTGTGGTAGCATTAGGCATTCCATCTTGATGACCTTTTCTTCCCCACACGAACTCTCTGACCATTTCATGTTTTTGAATTTTGCATCATCCCCTGCTATGTTGTTTGACAAGTTAATATGGCTTTGTGGAAGAGACCAGGCCAGATTTTTATATACATTGATGAATAAGACCAGTGGTGTGTAACTATGAAACATTTTATACGCGACAGTGCTTCACATTGATATGCTATTAGAGTGGATGAAAACACCCTCCTTAAGTGTTATTCTAAGCTTAATTGAGATGGAGAAGGCAGCAATAAACTAAGGATGCATGTACTCATAATAACGTTTTTTTATGTCTTCCTATGCATACAGAGCGGCCCGGACTTGACAGCAGAGGAGACATGGGGTGTAAATTATCGTGCTTTGCGTGACCTATTTCACATTTCAAAAGAAAGAATGGAATTTATAGAGTACGAAGTTGGAGTCCAAATGATCGAAATATACAATGAACAAGTTAGAGATCTCTTGGTCATTGATGGAACTAATAGGAGATATCCTTTCCAATTTGTTGCATTTCTAGTAGTATGACATCATGCTCGTAAATTTGGTAACTCAAGCTTGATATGTCAATGAGAATTTTTTCCTGTTGTCTAACCTTAACTATCAGCACATTGGATGTAAGAAACAATTCTCAACTCAACGGTCTCAATGTGCCTGATGCATGTCTAATTCCGGTCAAATGTACCCAAGATGTTCTTGATTTGATGAGAATTGGACAACAAAATCGTGCCGTTGGCGCCACTGCTCTTAATGAAAGGAGTAGCAGATCGCATAGGTAAACTGCTTTTCGCTTTTTTTTTTAATTAATTTTCTGTTCCCTTTCTTCCGCTCTAGTCTAATGTTGTTTCTTAATGATTTCGTAATAGACCTTAATTTTATCACTTTTGGTGTGTATGGTGTGTGTAGTATCTTAACAGTTCATGTCCGTGGGAAAGAGTTGGTTTCTGGATCCACATTAAAGGGCTGCCTTCACCTGGTGGATCTAGCTGGAAGTGAGAGAGTGGATAAATCTGAAGCCGTTGGCGAGAGACTGAAGGAAGCCCAACATATAAACAGGTCTCTTTCTGCACTGGGAGATGTTATTTCCTCTCTTGCTCAGAAGACTTCACATATTCCTTACAGAAATAGCAAGCTCACCCAAGTGTTACAGGATTCTCTAGGTAATATCACGCACTTTGCTGATTTAATTTGTCAACAAATTCACCTCAGAAGTATGCCTAGTGCTACAGAGCTAGTTGTTGGTCATTTATCTCTGAAGCATTACAGTTGACGGATCAGTTTTCATCTTTGACTTAGGTGGTCATGCAAAGACGCTGATGTTTGTGCATATAAATCCCATGGTTAATGCTATAGGAGAGACAGTAAGTACCCTGAAGTTTGCCGAGAGAGTGGCCTCAATAGACCTTGGAGCTGCTCGATCTAATAAGGAAAGTGGGGAAATTCGAGAATTTAAAGATGAGGTTAGCTCTAGTTTGATAACTTATTTACTTTCAGAGTCAATTCGTTTTCTACTAGTGACCAAAACTTACTCTTTCCTTGTTTGTACAAGATCTCAAACCTCAAGCTCACATTGGAGAAAAAGGATGCTGAACTACAGCAACTAAGAAATGGAGCCAGTATAAGAGGTGCTATATCACCTCTGCGTATGCCAAAATCCAATGTCACTGCCAGCATGAAGCCTGAAAATAATCAGCGTACCATTGACGACACTCGAAGCTCCGAGGTACATGACAGAAACCTTTATACCAATTACATACCATACAGAGAGTTGTAGGGTTATGATATTCTAAGGTATTACCTAACTAGCAGTGATCATTGAACATCCTTTTGGAAGTTGGAAGTCTGACTGACTAATGTGCACTTTTTATAATGCACGAAGTCTTAACCCCCTAAGTCCTGGTTGAACTTAATTTCAGGTAAGAAGCTGTTCTTCAGGCAAGCAGAGGAGGTCCCGGTTCCCGGCTAAGTTCACCGACAAGGATATTGTACCAAAAATTCCTTTCCTTGCTGAAGAGAGATCTGTAGGTTTCAATAAGGCAAGATCACCATCCCCACCTGTTAGAAGATCAGTTTCAACGGATAGGAGTGCTGTCATCAGAAGTAGGATTAAGCCTGAGACACTTGATAACCCACCGGTCATGAGACTACCTTTTCCAGCAAGAGTCCCTACAAACAAATCCATGGTTGCTGTACCTTCAATTGTTCCATCAACAGATAGTTACACAAGGTCATATCCGGCTTCTCAAGAGCCACCAGTTAAGCAGGATAACATTTCTGAGACACTGCACAGTCTCCAAAGAATTGTCTCCAGAAAAGTTAATGTAGAGCATGATGATCAGGAGCAGTTTAAACAGGCACTTAATGTTCGACAAGGTGGTATTAGGAAAACTAAACCTGAGAGTAAGGTTAAGAGCAAGCATCAAAATATTACTAAAAACCAAAAGTCTGACATTGGAGTTACTCTGCTTACTAATGTGGACAACGGTAGAATGATGGAAGAGGCTCAGAAAAGCGAGTTCTTGGAAATAGAAAATGAGCACGGTGATGAACGTGTTGGATCACCAGTTTATGGTAATACCATGAGGTTGAAAAAGCTTCAGAGGAACTTCTCGAGGAACTCTCAAAATGTTGAACCTAGGTATGGATAAACATTTAATCATTGTAACTTTTGAGTACGAGCTCTGTCAACTTCTTAAAGGTTTTCTTTGTATCAGCAAATAAATCTAAAACGCTGCATCTTTTATTGCATTAACCATTGTAACTTACTATTAGATCTAAATGCAGAGAACTGATACAGCCAACGGAGTCTGTCTATGCTGGGAAACATGAAAATAAAATTTCCAATAGCACAATTCAAAATCTCAAGGAAGCAAGCAACTCGTCCACCTCGGAGTTCCGAAGAAGCAGATCTACACCTCGAGGGAAATTTTTTGTTGTTCCTTGAGAAAGGTGTCAGATAAGGTCGTCAGCCACTAATAATTGTGAAGTCTTTGTACAGCTATTCTTATTTCGTGTCTACTGTCCTATACTCTCTATCAAGAAAACTATACGAGGATGAATCCCAGTTGGAGAATGTTTAGTTTGTAGGGAACACACTGGTGTACCAGAACTATTCTCAGTTTGTTTTGACTATTATTTGTGGATAATCAAATTAGCTTTCAGTTCTTGATATGTACACGGAAACTTTCCTAAATATAACTGGAGTATTTAGATAGAGTGTTATTTGAAATATTATTTAGAATAATTACTGAAATACTTTTTATAATGTGATATGTAAAAAGTCTACGTGTCTTTTATTTCCTCTCTTCTCTCAGTTCCTGCTTCCTACACCTCTGTTTTAATCATCAAACATTACAGCCAGAAGAAGGGGCAAAACTTAATTTTCCTGAAAACCCATTAAAGCAAATACAAGTTTGTGTTTTTTTTGCATCGATGTCAAGGTAGGAAGCCAATAGACTTGTGACATTTTACAAGAACCAGCTAACACTAATACCACATGATTAACACCTCGGAGCAGTAGGCAAAATTCCTCCTAATTGAACTTTAAGGAATGCCAAACGACACTTCAAAGTGATCGTCTAGAGATAGAGAAACCGCTGCTTCTACAACACATTATGGGTTGACTGTCAAGGCGTACAGTTGATTATTTTTGCTTCATATATTTATCATCAAATGAATATCAAATTCCATTTGCAATGAGAGTACTTTTGTTTCTTTCCAGAATACATTTCAGCAAAAGCTTGATTTAAGATAAAATTTGGAGCTTATTTACAGTGCCAGAAGTTCGAGGATCCACATAAGATATGGACAACTCGAGGGATAGTTTCTAATCCATGTTATTTTTCCCACTGTTCACTAGGTGAGTCTCATGCCATCTTACATGTTTCATTTTCAAAGACGTTAGATGGTATGATTATTTTATTCAAGGACTCTCAAATTTGGCCACTTGGCATTCTGCCATATGGATTGTACGTAAATGTTTAAAAATTAAGAAAAAAAACAAGAAACCGAGTTTTGAAGTATTTGTTACCAAATAATTTGCTCGGTTCGTAGCAGGACCTTCCACATTATCCAAAATCCCATCTTTGCGATCAATTTAGGCTCTATTAGGGCAAATTGTTGCAGTCATTGGTCTTGGTGTGATTATATTGTATTGAAGAAAGAAATGGTGCAAAAACATTGGTAAATCCTTTAACAAGTACGTGTTTGTTGTATGGTTATAATCTTCATGCACATGTAGGCATCCACCAGAATTCAATCAGAATTTCCAGGCACAATTTTCATCTTGGAAGGTACATGCAAATTCTTGCTCTTTTAGTTGGGCCATGGCTGAATATTTTCTTTCTCGGGGAAATTCAACCGCACCCATGAACAGATTTGTGCCTCTAGATGATTGAAGATGATATCAGATATAGAGAAGATTTTGTATTTCCAGAATGAAAATGGGATATGATATCATCCCTGCTTAAGGAACAATGCATGTTCTGTCGTTTTCACTGTCAAAATAGCGAGGGATGTAAATTTCATGCAAAATACTGAAAAATGGTTGCATTCCCTGTGGAAACTGCATCCTCTTTGGATCCTGAGCAACTTGAGCAGAGACGATTAACGGAGGCCGTGGCAAATGAAAGTATAGAGAATTTTGTAACCTGCATCCACAGGGCCAGACTTGCAGGATTGTCTCGGGACATCATGGTATCATGGTCCAAAAGTTTAATGGGCCACTCTCTTCACATCTTGGTTGAGAACCCTTCTGAGGAAAATCATTCAACATGCAAAATAGATCTCAAAACCTGGCAGTTTTGGGGCAAAAAAGGTCTAAAATCCTTCAAAGTTGGTGAAAGAAGAGTGGATGTCTTTTGGGATTTAAGGACAGCAAAATTTTCCAGCAGCCCGGAACCAGTCTCTGATTACTATGTTGCTTTGGTCTCTGAAAAAGAGCTTGTTTTATTGCTTGGTGATCAAAAGACAGAAGCATATAAAAGAACCAGGTCAAAACCGTCACCGATGGATGCTGCATTAGTGCATAAGAAAGAGAGTGTTTTTGCCAAGAGATGTTTTTGCACCAGAACCATGTTAGGCAAAGGTAAAAGGGAACATCACATCATAATCGAGTCTGCTCTATCAGGGCCTTATGATCCTGAAATGTGGATTAGTGTGGATGGCGTTGAGTCGCTACGAATTCCCAACTTGCATTGGAGATTCAGGGGAAATGAAACTCTATTAGTGGATGACGTGCCTGTACAGATTTTCTGGGATGTGCACGATTGGTTATACAATAGCAATGAATCAGGACCTGGGACATTCATTTTCATGCAAGGTACTCTTGAATGTGAATTTGATAACGACTATGGTGGAAGAAATTTAGACCATGATGCTCCTAGTGGTGAAAATTGTGATTTAAGACCGGAAGAATTATCCTGCACTGAATTCTGCCATTTCCTTTATGCTTGGATGACAGAATGAGTGGGATTATTATGGTCTGGAAATTTTTGTAACATGTACTGGTGATTTTCTCCTTGGTTATCAAATAAAGTGTGTCAGGATTTAGTTTTAGTGAAGTGTCATCAAACTGCATACATCTTGGGTAATCATCCAGCACTTTAAAAAAAAAAAAAAAAATCTTATTTTGGCTTTCTGATAACATATGGTTTATTTTGGAACTCCCCTGATGAAATCAGCAAATGAACTATCACAGAGCCTGAGGACCTTCAAGCATCCATGAATTAGTGGCCTGCTTGATTCTTTCTAGTAAATAAACAAAGAAATTCAACCCCCTAAATTTTGCCTGTTTCTCATCCAAAATTGAAGCCAAAAGTTTCAACACTTCTTTTTTTTATTATACTAGTAAAAGGATTAAGTGAGTGGTATATCACTGTCACTACACTTTTTTTTTTTTTTTTAATTCTTTTTGCCCCCGAAAGCCTTCCATATGTTTCATCAAATAAATTGGAGAACCTAGTGAAGCAATTGGCATCGGGAAGATAACTGGGGTTCTTCCATGTTCTGCACAGTAGAAGTGGGAGTTCAGTCGTTGGGGTGATTATCACAACTGAAAAACGGCTGAAGCGTGCCCATTTCCGAGTGCTAGTGACACTTTGAGAAGCGGGTTCGCTTTTTGAGACTACTCTCTAACGCTATCAGGCACGGATAAAACCTCATAATTCCCACAATTATGCTTTGTTGCCTAGGGTTTTAGTTTTATGATTCCACTCTCAAACTCGAAACCAATAATGGCGATTTCATCTGCAAATCTAATCCCCAGAACTGCAATTCAGCTACAGAGGCAAGTCCTTCTGATTCCCTGGTAAGTAATTCTCCCGTTTCCCTTTCTTTTTCTTTCGAGAAAAAAAAATATTAATCCTGGGAATTCTAGTACAAAGTTAGAGTTTTGTTCTTATATTTGGAATTGTGGAGGGAACGCAGGCGATGGTTTTTTCGATGTACAAACTTGATTGTAGTGAAAAAGACTCGAACTTTTACTTGTTAGGGTGAAAAAGAAGATGAAGATGGGAATTATTAGCTGTTCAAGGAGGAGAGACTACAGCAATTCGGTTCCAGTAAGGTACATTCCTAAGAAATTGTTAGAAAATAAAGAACCAGAAGCTTCTTTTTATTCTCCCTCAAATGGATTAGGTGATGTGAAAATACATGGTACTAATAGTTCGGAATCAAATGGCAAAAGATTTGAACTTTCCAAAAGTGAGCAGACTTCATGCAGTACAAGGGGCTTTGTTTTAGGTTCCAAGCTTCGAAATCTAAATGAAAATGCAATTCACAACATAAGCAATGATGTGACATTGGATGGTGGTAGAGTTGTTGAGTCAAATGTACCAAGGATTGGAATTTCGGATAGTGCGCAGACATCTTGCAGTAGCAGGGGCTTTGTTGCTGACACGGAGTTTCAATACCAAAAAGAAAGAGAAAAGCCAGTTACTGGATTGGATACAAGTAAAGTTGTTCAATCAAATCTAGAGGGAATGGAACATTTTAAAGGTGCACAGACTTCTTGCAGTAGCACGAGCTTTGTTGTGGACATGGAGTTTCAAAGTCAAATCGAAAAGCCAACTAACAGTTTGAAAGCTGATGTTGGATTGGATACAATTACAGTTGCTGGATCAAATGAGGACAGACGTGAACTTTCCAAACGTGCTCAAACCTCATGCAGTGGCAGAAGCTTTGTTGTTGGTGCAGAGTTTCTGAATGAGAATGAAAAGCCAATTGATAACTTAGACTGTGATGTTGGTTCAGCTTCAAATAGAGCTGTTCGATCAAATATACAAAGAAGTGAACTTTCCAAGAGTGTGCAGACATCATGCAGCAGCAGGAGCTTTGTGGGGGACACTGAGTTTCAAGATCAAAATGAAAACCCAATTAACAGCATAAAAAATAATATTGAATTTGGTACAAGTAGAGTTGTTCAATCAAATGAACAGAGACGTGATCTTTCCAAAAGTGCACAGACTTCAAGCTGTGGCCAGATTTGTATTGTAGATAACAAGTTTCAAAGCCAATATGCAAAAAGAATTGATTATGATGCTGGATTGGGTAGGACTTTTGATACGCTTATCTCATAGATATTTTTTCGATTGGTAGAGTTCAATTGAGATACTTAGCGACATCTTCCATTTTTAGGGATTGGAGAAGAACCTGATGATCATATGCAGTACGACAGCTACGAGGTCATGGAGGAACTCGAAGGTTTTTCGGAAGAGGAGAGCAATCAAGACCATAGGATTCAAGGATCTCGAATAAAGAAAGATGTTGAGAAGTTGGCCATTGAATTACTTGCTACGAGGTGGTAAAGCTTCACAGGTTTATTGATTTTCTGCTAAGTATGGGCAACCTTATGCATTTCTTATATGAGCAGGAGTAACTTCTGAGACAATTTTCGCCATGTTAATACTTATTACATGTCCTGAAGTGGACCTTATGTTTGGTCCTGTCATTTGATTCCAGCGTACTATAATAATTCCACTGCAACATGCTACAATGGCCATGAGAATGTGTTCACTACTCGAAAATGAGTATGGCTTCCAATTTAGTTCATGTGGAGAATTTAAAAAGTTTTGTCTTTTTCTGTTTTTATTCTATCCTCAGATTCATTACTTAGTAATAAAATTTTAAGTCACTAAATAGTCAAACTCGATCTTGCTACACAATATATGCCACTGATGAACTTTTGTTACTAAACTGTGCATTTATCCTTTAGAGCTTATACAGCTGTGGAGCTAAGAAAGAAACTGCTGGGGAAGGAATTTCCAGTTTGGGTTGTTGATGCAGTAATAACTGACTTTCAGACCAGGTGCATAACTTGAAATTCTCTGTCTGCTGCTTATCTGAGTACAAAAACGAACCAAAAAATCTTACATGGATGCACAATTTCTGGTAAAGAAGCTTGATGGTCTTTATACTAGTTGCTGTAATGATTTCATGGCTTTTCATTAGAAAATACCAACCATGCTACCCCAAATTGCACATAAATAACCTAAAGTTCATGTTTTCTGCAAGTCTTCAATGTTTGTAGCTTACTGCAGAGGCTTTATCCATGATGGCTTGTATGCGGAAACATTTTCCCGTTCTAGATGGTCGTCCTCAACTTGGGGTCCGAGGCGAATAAAAAAGGTAAATTGTGCTCTTCTTTAGATCACTTTTCCTGTTTAGATGTTGAGGCAAAATGCCATATTGATATGCTTTTCAAGTAATGTATTCAAGATTTTGCTAATATTACCCTTTTCCCATATTCAGACCTCTATTGCTGGAAAGTTGGCCACTAAAATTGCCACTCAAAATGTGAGAAACCTCCTATGGACCCTAATATTTAAACAGTGGATAGGCTTAAGAAGACTTCTTCATCCTGTTTATTGTTATTAATACACTGGGCATGATCTGTGGTCTCTAATGTCTAAGGAGTGGATAGGCTCAAGAAGACTTCTTTATCCCGTTAATTTTTATCAAGCATTGGGCATGCTGTTTTGGTATTTCAGCATCTGCCGGTCTATCCACATAGGCCACTGAGACCTCCGATAATCTGTTAAATCCCAAAGGACCCTTTCTTTTATCTAGTTGTTAGAGAAGGTTTGGTTTAGAGGTAGCTTTATCTTTTTTCTTGCACCTTTTTATTTGCTGCATACAAATGCAAAAATGGTGGTATAAGAGATCAGATGTATGATGTTTATCATTTGACTGAGATGCTACCAATGTTGATGTGACTCAGAATTCCAGTCTATTCATATTTAGGAAAGGACCAAGTCATTAGTTTTCTTGATGTGGAAGGAAAATAATTGCTTTGGCTTGCTCTCTTTTTCTTCTTCCCAATATCAGGCCCTCTACAGCAAGGGAGTCAGCATCATGGACACAGAGAAGGCGATAAAGTTAGTTTTCAATGATGCTTCAGCTTGTGAAGATGAAGAATCAGGTCTTGGTATATCAAAGCGTTCAATGGATCATTTATTTTCTCAGGCTTCAAAGCAGTGGTTGCGAAGTTGTGGTGCGTCTACAGAGACAAGAAAATCCAGGATTGTTCGCTGGCTCCAATACCGTGGCTTCAATTGGAGCATTATCAATTCTGTGCTAAAGAAGTTAGAGTCACACTATCCTTCCTAAAGTCCTTTACTTTGCTGCCTTGGAATAGGTAGAATTGGGCATTTGTATTTCAGGTTATGGTTCTTCACAATCATTTAAGATATGTCGATTAGTATCTGCCATGGATTCCATACAGCTTGTTATGATTTTATCAAGTCTCTGGCGTCACAGTACATTTTGCATCAGGTAGACCTAAAGTCTGTGCTAAGTAGACCATATAAGATATTTACCTTTTAACTAAATGACCGAATGGGATTGTCAGGAATATATTGTGAAAACTGATTGTATCTTGTATAATGCAAATGAAAGCATCCCAAGCAAAGATTTCTTATTGCTTGTGTCCATATCTTGATTGCTAGTAACTAGTTTGCAATGCCGACCACACAAGACTTTTGTGTTTGATGATTTTGATATGAAGCACATATTCATCTCATGATGGCAAGATAGGACCCCTACTGGTTGATTACATCATCTTGTCTGCGTAAATGCGTAACAGCTTTACCTGTTATCATCCACTGAAGTGTTGTCCTTTGACAGTAAGATTTCATGTAAAGACCATCTCCTTGTATAATATCTAGCGGACCATGCACTTTTTTTTTTATCTTTGGATGAAAAGAATTATAGGTGACTTTTGGACAAAGTTTCCTTAGTTTGCTTTGGGAGGGTATGTTTCTTGAAAGTCTCTGCTAAAACGGTTTTAGAAGTATTTTTCTTGAAGTTTCTCTCTGACATCACATGAGCATGTGATGTGGGATGTTGGCGAGCTGGAGCATGTGAACACCGCTGGAAAGACTAGACCTGTTTGGACTTTGGGCACAAACCCGCACATAGAAGAATCTCGGCCGGAGTAAATTTTGGTTGCATAAATCCAGGAGACCCAATCATTGCACCTGCAAGCGTACTACGACTACTTTTGAATCCCCAAAACACTGGAAGAGAAAACCACCAGCCTCAGCTCAAATACTGGTGGCCACCAGCAAGTTCTTGAGGCTTGGTGGAATGGGAGGTTAAGGGTAGAGGTGGCAATATGGATAAATTGTTCATAATTGGTTTTGATTTAATGGATGGTGGATTAAATTTATCCAATCCATTTAGATCCATTTAATAAATGGATCTAAATGGATGGATCTAAATGGATTAAATAAAAACCAATTATCCATTTATAATCCATTTAAATATTTTTGTTACTTTTTTTTTGTATTACCATTTCTTGTAAATTCAAGCCACAAAATACCACGGATGTAAATTCAAGCAAAATGAACCTTCATTTCACTAAAAAACTATCTGAAAATATTATTATTATTATTATTTTTTATTTTTATTATTATATATGTATATATATATTACATATTACATAGTAGCCATATATTGCAAACTAGCCCAAACAATAGAAGCCCTGCATAGACCGTACGTAGGGTATCTACAAATTCGGCATCCATGGAATTTAATTATGGCCCATATTATCTTCTACTTTTAGCCTTGACTGCATTTAAATTTATCTCAAATTCGGCATTTCCCTCTCAATTAATTAAGTCCAAGAACAGATACCAGTTTTCTGTTGTACTTTAAAAAATAAGAGAGATCTTAGAACAAGTAAAAGTTCATAGATATATGATTCAAGTGGATTAATTAACCGATTTGTAAACTTATTAATGTGTTTGTTACCAAAAAGAAAATGATCAAATTTACCCCTCCTAATTCAAAATCCTCTCATGGTCTGATGTTGACCCACTTTCTTAGCAAATGAATTAGATTTCACTAAGTGAAGAATTAAAATAAACTAGTAACTCACCTTATTCAAAAATGCATTTAAATGAATAACTATATTTTTCTTGTTCTAGTTACTAGTTCATGTAAGCAAAATTTTCACACCCCAATTGCAATTTTAGGATGGCTCCTTTTTTAGTCATTTCCTTTCCCTCTCTTTTATTTGGTTTTTAAGTAAATGGATATATATGGTTTTAGTGGATAATCCATATAAATCCATTTAATTTAATGGTTTTACTTTGATCAACCATTTAAAACCAATACTATAAATGGATAATCCATTATCCATTTAATTATGGATTATATGGATGGATAAATGGATTTCAATCCAAATTGCCGCTTCTAGTTAAGGGTTTAATTCTTACCTCCTATCAATTGCTAAAATACGTGAATTCTCTAAAAAATTCAGATGAATATATAGTGTAGTCTCCATCGGTTCTGGTAAGTCTACTTGGACCTTCCACTTAAATTAGGGTAGAGTGGGATTATATAAATAAAGTGACAATTGACCAAAAAAAAAAAAAAACTGGAAGAGAAACTTGACCATTTCTACACCTTTCCCTTAAATTTAGCAGGAAATGGAAGAAACTACAGAGTCTCCACCATTTTCTTTCATAACCAAACCTGAAACCCCTTCCTCTCCACGCCAAATCTTTAAAAGAGTTGAAAATGCTAAATGGAAGAGTAAAGGAAACAGCCACAAGCTTGCAATCGTGATTTTACACGGTACCACTTGAGATATACTTGCTTCTTGTTTGAAACTTTACGCTGATAAAAATAATCATTCCACTCTTACAGCAATTACTATACCTTGGAAAACACACACTACAGTAACAAAAATATGTGGTAGGAAAATACAATCCACTCTACAGTATCTCTGCCAAGCTTTCGATGGATTTTCCTATGCAATAATATACACAGCATCATATCTTTCAAAGCTTGCTTAGATTGAATCATCAGAGAATGTGAAAGAGCAATTAGAAGACCCTTGTGAAATCACCTTCCGAGTGGGAGGCGATTTAGGAGAAGCCATTAAACCTCCCTTGAGCAAATCAGGCTCTGATCTTGTTGGATCTACATGTCGAATTTCTTTGAGCATGGCCACAACATCTTTCATAATTGGACGATCATCGGCGCGTGAGCTCACGCAGAGAAATGAAACAGCTAGCGTCTGTAGCATTTCATGCATCTGAGGGTCGGCTCTGCCTCTGAGCTTCGGATCAAGAATTTCAGCAGATTCCTTCTTGCTGTGTAAGTGGTCGCGAACCCACTGTACTAAATGAGCACCCCCTGGCAGTGTTGGATCTAATGGATGCCTCCCTGTCAAAACCTCTAACAGGACCACCCCAAAGCTGTATACATCACTCTTTGCAGTGATACGTTGCATCGAAGCATGTTCTGATTAACACATCAAAACAAATCTGTTCAGCTAACTATTACTGAAACAATCCAAATCTAAGAGGGAAATATTGCTAATTAGTTAACATTTTGCATCTTGATTAATTACCTGGGGCCATATATCCATAAGAACCTGCAAGTTGAGGCCTCTGGCTCTGCTGCCGTAACATGTCAGAATCACTCTGGCCATTGACTAGTCTAGCCAACCCAAAGTCAGCAAGATAGGGCTCCATTCGAGGACCTAACAACACGTTCATGGCTTTGACATCCCCATGCATAATGGGAGGCACACAATCATGGTGCAAATACGCAAGTGCGTGGGCAACTCCAAGGATGACTTCATATCTAGTCTCCCATTCGGCTGCTCCTTTCCCAGCACCATGAAGGAGTGAGCTCAAGCTGCCATTAGGAAGATAATCATAGAAAAGCAGTTTTAAGGTCTGATTTGAACCCCATCCCAGGAGGCGGACGATGTTCTTATGCCGGATCGAACCCAGTGTCTGAATTTCGGATGTGAATGCTCTTGATTCATCTGATGACCACATTTTCTTGACTGCTAAAGTTTCCCCACTTGGGATTGTGACCCTATACACAACTCCGGAGCTCCCAGTGCCAATGACATTGGCAGATGTTAAACTGCGTACTATGTCATCCACTGAAAATTCCATCTTCTGATATAATGTCATTTCCCAAGTGTCAACTTCCATCTGCCTGCCGTCGGCGATACGGGTTCTCACTAACATGTACGCTGCAAGAAGTACTAGCACCGCACTCGCACTGATGAGAATTGGCATCGCCAGTTTCATAGCCGATTTTGCATGTCCACCTGACCCCATGGCATCAGCTGGAGTTACAACTGCACCAGATATGTACAAATCTTGGTTTCCAGCAAGGTCGTTGAGGGGAAGTTTACGAAAGAAAGGGGTGTCAGGCAATTGACCGGAGAAGTCATTGAATGAGATGTTAAGGGAAACAAGGTTCTGAAGGTCAGTGAGGACATCTAATTTCCCAGCGAGCTGGTTGTGGGAGATATCAAGGATGGCCAATTTGCTAAGGCCTGAAAATTCAGTTGGGATCTCACCAGTAAATTGGTTACAGGTGAGGTTTAGAGAGATTTCAAGTGATGAAATTTGACCCAGTTCTTTTGGTATATTACCAGAGAATGCGTTGTTTCCCAGATCAATCAACTGTAGCTTACTGCAAGAGAGGATTTCTGCCGGAATTCTGCCAGAAAATTGATTTTTTGCTAGATTAAGTTTGGTTAATTCAGTTAGCGTCCCAACTGAAGGGCTCAAAGGACCAGTAAACCCATTGTCTGAGATATCCAGGAACTGTAGGCTTTTGGGCAGAGTATCAGGCAAAGAACCAGAGAGTGCATTTGAATGGAGATCAAGAAACTCAAGGTTTTCACTTCCAGATATTGAGGGCGGGATTCCTCCGACAAAATGGTTCTTACTCATATCAAAAAAATTCGAACTTTTTAAATTTCCAATTTCTGATGGAATAGTACCCCCCAGCCTGTTGCTATTCACCCTAAATCTATACAAGTTTGTACAGTTTCCAATATCAGGTGGTAAGAAACCTGATAATTCATTGGAAAGAAGTAGCACTTTAGATAGATTTTGTAATGCAAAGATCTGTTTTGGAATTGAACCAAAGAGGAGGTTGTAAGAAAGATCAAGAGCCTGAAGGTTCTCACATTCTGATAAAGAATCTGGAATGTTGCCTGTTAACTTATTCTGCCAGGCAAAGAACAGAGTCAAGCTCTTTAATTGGCCAATTTGAGTTGGAATCTCTCCTGAAATACCATTGTTGTCGATTTCGAAATGAGTCAGAGCTGTACAGTTTGAGATTTCAGAAGGTATAGTACCTGTTAATTGATTAACACTCAACTGGAGCTCTTCAAGCATAGAAAGCCCTCCCAGACTTGTAGGCATGCTTCCTGTTAGGAGATTTTCAGAAAAATCGACAACTTTGAGATCCTTACAGTTTCCAAGCTCGTAAGGAATCAAACCGACGATGCTATTCTGCCAGAGTAACAGACTTTGAAGCTTTCTGAGGTTTCCTATTTGCCATGGTATCGAACCAGATAAGGAATTCTGGTATAGATAGAGGTTCTGCAGCTCAGTGCAATTTCCGATCTCTTCTGGTATGGGGCCAGACAACTGGGATGTATAAATGGCGATTGTTTGAATTCTTTTCAGCATCCCTATCGAGGATGGCAGCGTTCCTGAAATACTTGTTTCAGCAACGCCTAACACTCTCAAGTTGTAGCAGTTTCCAATCTCTGAAGGCAGCTGGCCTTTAAGATTTTGATTCCCACCACCTCTGAACACCTCAAGATTCCGCAGCTGTCCTATGCTTGTTGGGATTTCACCACTAAGCTGATTGTCAAAGAGGGTAAGAACCTTGAGACTCGACAAATTTCCTATTTCTGAAGGTATGCTACCCTCGAGAAAATTTGTATTAAGATACAAAGTTTGAAGCTGGCTCAGTTTGCAGATTTCCAGTGGGATTTCTCCTGAGATTGAATTGTCACTGACATCGACGAAAGTCAGGTCCTGGTAATCTCCAAACTCTTTTGGAATTGCGCCTGTTAGATTGGCTGATGTAAGGATGAGAGTGTTTAAGAACTTGAGAGGTTGTAAGTTTGAAGGCAATGGGCCCTGCAAGTCAACTGATTTCAGGCTTATCTTGACAACTTGGCCATTTGAGTTGCATTGTATCCCAAACCAATTGCAGGGACTTTGGTCTGAAGGGTTCCAAGATTTCAGTGCGTATCTTGAGTTGTTTAAACTGTTCTTCCATGTCAGAAGAGCTTGGCCCTGCACATCAATGGAGTAGCAAGGAGAAAAGAATAGATAGTTTATTGAGAGAAGTGAGGTGAAGAAGAAGTAATTGAGGGGAGGAGAAAGTAAAGGATTTCTTAAGGGTGCAGGCATTGCTGACTGCTTTGCTGCTGGGAGCAAAGAGCAGAGGATGATCAGTTCTTTGGGATTGTAGAGGGGGGAACCCCATGTTTTGTTTATAGAGAAAAAGCAGAAGATCTGGATCCAAGAGAACTTTCATTAATTATTATTATTGTATTCGGAGGAGTTGCTGTTAGCTAAGGGGTGGTGATGCAGATGGGCTCGTTTGGTTTTATTAGTACGACGCGGGTGTTTTTCTTATGGCAATTTGCTACTGCTGTATAAGTAGTTCTTGGATTTTTCCTTTCTTAGAGGGAAGTAGCGTCCATCTGTGATTTCTTTCTAATCAGAAGTTACTGTGGGAGATAAAATTGGTGGCTTCGAGTATGCGATGCAGATACTGCATTCTCAATCTCCTCTCTTACTCTTATTCTGGCGTTAAAAAAACTCTGTCTTGTTTCTGCATTTCTGGTCAGTTGTCTACATCCGCATTTAAATTTTTCATGCAAATGTAATATACTCCATCCAGTGGAGAGAGAACGATTGCTGTAACTATTTTCCTAATTTCCGCTGATTCCTGATAAATTGACAATCAGTTAATCTGCTCAATCTCAAAGAGTTTGTTCTTGGAATTAATCAGAATGGACCCTCGATAATCACCTTCCTTCTGCATGGTATCTGGTTTGAGAGTTATTATTATTTCTTTTTTCAATACAGAGAGTCTCCCAACTTTATTGGACTAATCTCTCTGCGTTAGTGCACTTCATCCCTCAAGAATACACAAGTGATAAAGAGATAGTTCGAACACACGACTTCAGGATCTAACTAGGCTATCACGAGATCATCCGAGCCAACCCAAGAGGCGGTTAGAGAATTATTAACTTAATAAATTTCACCACCATTTTGATTGGTCTCACAGTTGCAAACTGCTGCATTAGGCTATAGGCACGGTCCAGCCCCTATTAAGTGGCATGAAGGGGTGAGTCAGCCACATGTTGGTTGTGGAAGCCTCTCAAGACACTTTCCAAGAGAGTTTTTAACTGTATCGGCATTTTTCACCAAACATGTTTCATGAAGCAAACATTTGCAGGTCGCAAATGGAATTCACCAATGGTAAAAACAAAGGGCTCCGAGCGAAAAGGAGCTTAGAAATTTAGATGGCTAATAAAAGATGGAAAATGCCATCTGACATTTTTAGTTTTCAAATGACCCCTCCTCATTCCAACTAATTTGCACTCATTTCAATCAGGCGCAAGATAAATTAAAAAAAGGGACTTGTTTTGTTTTCTTGAAAGCTGAGATAATGAAGCTGACCATATCTAAATATCTAATTCAGTGTTGATTAGTGGGAAACGGAATCTGATGGGAGTAGTAGTGAGTGGTAAGTAGTGACCGGTGAAGTGCACATGGAATGGAAGTGAAAATCAACTATCACTAATTGGCAACTAAATTAGCTTATCAAACCTGCAAATCAGAACATGCTGTCGGGCGGCCCTTCTGTAAAGTCAGTTTTCAAAACAAGAAGAAAAAAAATGGAGTCATTGGCCTGAAGTGGAGGGCTGAAGGGACAACATCAGAGCAACTCAACACTTGTTAATCCTATATTTGGTCACAAATCCACCAAATCAACAACACAAAACCTGACAACACTGCTATAAAAATATTACTAGTACTACAGGACAGATCGGGTCTCGTGCCTCCCCACTTTAACATATGCTGAGGGAAATCACGGGCTCATTCCAGAACGTGAGGCGTTAGAATTCGTATGCCATGATGCATCATTTGCTCTTTCCAAGAAACATGCCAACGCAATTATCCTTTGTTTTATTTCTGCCGTTCTTCCAAGAGATTTATATAGTCTACTCGAGAGATGTTTGGCCGTTTGTATGTATACGTGATCCCATTGGTTTGGTTCGAATGCGAAAAGGTCATTAGCGGTAAAAAAGTAAAAAGCTTGTAATGTTTCTTTTGTCCTTCATGCACAGATTTGGGACCATAGAGCGATCAGGTAACATAAAGCCCAGTAAAACTTAATACATGATACGTGCATCATCAATTGGACATTACTATAATAGTGTATGGATTAGACTGATCTTATTGCTACCAAAAGCAAGATCTTAACACTTTTCCTTGCAAGTTGGTGTCAAGATGTACTTGAAGAAAAAGATTAGACTTAATTAAGTCTAACAAAGTAGGAGGGTATGATTAGTTTTGGCTCTGGGAGCAATAAGATGGGGCCTTGATTTGATGAATAGCTAAGTATCATGCGCATTATTATTATTATTATCATTATTAAACCAAAATTTTTCATCCATTTGTTTTAAGCTATTTGAGGTGTTGTACGATTAAGATAAGAGGAATTGCTGGACCCATACAGAAAAAAGAAAAGAAAAAAAAAACGAAAAAGGGGGTCGGCATAACCTTCCTTGTACATTTTGGCCTGATACGGTTGATGGATACTCGGCACAACAACAAGTACCTAGCGGCCAAAAATCCGCAATGCATGTAAAGAGGAGGTGAACCCAATTGATGCAAGGTTTCTTTCTTGACCTCAGAAAATAAAATCCAAAACACAAAAAGACAAGAAAAACTTTAAAAGAAAAGACGCCCACCAAATCAATATTGAGGATGAAACTCACAATGATAAGCATTGTCTCCCATTCCAATTCTGAATCCTAATTCTGACCATAATTTTCCATGGAGATACTCTTCATGACAGGAGAAAAATGAAGCTGCCCTTTTCTTTCTAATGCATCTTTAGAAATCAACAAATTTTCAGTTGTCCACTTTTTCGGATTTCTCTTCTTCCTAGCCTGATGATGGGATCTAATCTAAATGCAAGGCACGTACATTTCCAATAATACTAAGATAGAATGAAGCTCTGGTGGTCACATGCGTGGCCATCGAATAAGTCAGCAGTGATTGCTAATTTGCTAGCCACATGATCGTGAGACTCCCTCAATTGGATTTGAAAGCTAATAAATTAGATAAATGGCACGTGATAACATGGTATTGCTGCCTTTCCATACCTCCCTTTGCATATGTAACAGTTCGGAGTTGCGGCAAATTACAGCTGCCTCCTTGATGTTACATTACAGAATACAATATGCACATATCCTAGCTTTTGGTATATGTATATATTATATACTCCCTCCGTCCCATTTTGATAGTTCTAGTTTTTCTTTCACACAGTTTAAGAAAAATAAATAAATTTTATTGGAAAAACAAAATTAGGTTACTATTTTTTTAAAATACCCTTACATTAAATAGTAGAGTACAACTTTATATTAATTATTCATGAAAACTTGAATTGATGGTCAAGAAAGAATAAATCCTCATTTCACATTATTTCACATTAAATTTAAATGTATTAAATGGAGTAGGTTAACAAGTTATATTAAATAAGGTAGTTTATACTAATAATAACAACCTATATTGAATACGGGTATTTTAGAGAAATTAAAAGATAACTACATTCTTCAATTGGAAGAAAGTGAACTACAATTTGGAACAGACAAAAAAAAAAAAAAAAAAACAGCACTATTAAAGTGGGACGGAAGGAGTACATAGTATATCCTAGCTGGTACATGTATATTATATAGCTGTAATAAGGGTTGATTATTTACCAGTTCCCTATGGTTCTAACATAGCAGTGACTTTTTCCCATCAGGTCTTTGAGTACTTGTGTTACTCCAAAATAGAAGCAGAAGAAGAAATTGTTCAGGGGCATGCGTTGTATAATACTGCAGAATGAGGCAAAGAAAAAGCTAGCCCCTAAAATCGTGTAGATGGGATCATCAGGAATTAATTAATGTTTACAGTAGTGCCACCTTTTTGCATGAACGTGCTATGATAGATTAGAGCCCTCCATTCTGGTGAAAGATGTTTATTGGATTAGTCGTGGAGTGGAATGAATGCCATGAGAGAATCCTCCAGGCTCGTACAAGTGGAAGAAAATGGAAGACTTTCTCTCGTTTTACGTATAAAGGTGTATGGATTATTATTGGGGTTGGTGAATGGTGACGCGAGTGTATGTACCGTGCACTAGGAGCTGCCTCTTATAAGATGAAGATAAATGTACTTTTCAACACCGAAGGGATACATGTTATTTATTGTCTTCTTCTTCTTCTTTGTCTCCAACAATAAATATGCAGAAACTAAAAAAGAATCCTGAAATGCCGGTCCAAAAGTTGACTACGCCTTTGCATGATGTTATTCATCTTATTACGGCTTTCAAGAATTCTTCTCAATTGTCAAAGTCTCTCCCGCTCGTGCAAGAGGGTGTGTGTTGATTAACGATAATTAGACATTGGAATTGGGCTTTGTTGATGATGATGATGGCCTACCACTTCATCTGATATGATATGGGCTACAAAGAGCTGTGTGATCGATGCAACTCACAATTTCTTGTTGCATGTATTTTCCTGCCTCCCACCCCTCCTTTTGGCTTTTGCTAATCCTACTCGCTCATTCTTTGGAGTCCATTCTAATCGGAGGATAATAATACACATGCATCAAGATTCAAGACTATACGATCAGACTTGAAAGGAAAAGCAAACTAGTGGAAGATAATAATACCACTAGATAAAACCGTAATGAAATTTTTTTCCCTTTTTTTATGTAATCAAAATAATAATAAATAAAAAGGTTGTTTTCACTTGGCTTTCGTTTTACTCGGTGATTGATTTGATCAGGCTTTGCATCAGCCTCACAAATTTCAGTTTCTGCTCTTTGTTCTCGTCTTTATCACCAGAGGCATTCATCCTTTTTGCTTTCCGCAAATTTTTCCTTATAAAAACAAAGGTATAGTGGGTAATCTGGCCAAATGTCTATATTACTGGTCAAATCATTGTCTCTTATACTTTTTTTTTTTGGCCGTTTATATATTTGTGGTAGAAATTATTGTCCCCTAATCTCTATGTTGCTTTCCTTAATTTCGGGATTTTGACTTCCTAAGAGAATCAAATAAAAGGTAATGGGTGGAAAAGCAGAGAGGAAGCTCTTACTCTTTGCCTTGGTTCTTTTTTTTTTTTTTTCATCGACCTTTACCTAAAACCCGACTTTAAGGTCTATTTCTTTGATCTTGATTAGTCAAAATCTGTGTGCTACACGGCTCTGTCTTTTACCACTGCTTAAACTTAAAAAAAAAAAAAAAAAAAAAACGCATCATGGGAAGAATGAAAAGGTTGTAAATACTACTTAACTAAGCTCTAACTAAGTAATAAGATTGTACCATTTTACACCAAATGTTATAAGAATTGAATAATTAGACTGAACAGAACAAAGGTTTCAGTGCAAAGCCAGGATCCATTAGTGCTCTCGCACCACATACTTGTTGGGCCCTTTGGGAGGTGGCACAATAAAATGATTTTAACCTGGCTTAACGAGAAAGACACAGAAGAAGACGATCGAAGTCCTCGTATGAAAGGAGGTAAAAAATGTACGCACAATTCTTTGTGTTTTTTGGTAATGAAGACGAGCATAATAACTCATGTCTAACAGAAAATTGATTTCCCCAAAAGGTAACATATCTCGCAATCACTTCCCATCAATACTTGGCCAAAGGGTATTTTGCTGATTTTATTTCTTCCTTTTTTTCCCCCCCTCAAAAGAGCAATTCAATAAAGCACATAATTTTTTAGTAAACTACAGGAAGAAGGTAAGGTAAATTGATTTCAAAACCAGAGCATTTCACCGACTCTATTAAACGCTTAACAGATTACTTATCACTGAAAAATAGCAGAATTTAAAGCTAAACTCTCTCAGGCAATTTGTACAAAGTTTCCAAACCCACAATATGAGCACTTGTACTGTTGTATTGAACTAGGACATGCTCCAACTGACTTTGCCTGCTGCCTCATGTCCTGCCACTACCTACTACTTCATGAGCATCCTTTTGGCATGGTAAATGCATCAATGGTTACAAAAAGAAGAAAGAAAGAAATGCAAATGTACGTAATATCCGCCCTTGTTTACTTCTCTAATTGTTGCAAAACAACTCCGCAAACCAAATCCTTTTGTGATGTTTGATATACTAAAGAAACAAAATAGGTTCACCCCAAAACAAGAACACTGAATGCCACACCAAAAGCCTCATGACCACAGCTTAACTATGTTACTGACGCTCCAATATTGATGATACTTTCTTTTTTTTTTTTTTAAAGTGGGAGATCTTAAATCCAGGACCTCCTCCTTATACACCCTCCCCCTTCCCTCCCAACCCAAGATGATACTGTTCACTTGGAAGGAAAAGTAATCATTTGATAAACGTACATAGTTTAAGCCAAGTATCAGATTAATAATGGCTCCAAAACGAAATCACATCCTTTCGCTCTCTCTCTCAACCAGCCGAGTTTCCATGCCAAAGTATAGTACATATGCTGCATTCGGTTACCATCTTTGACTTGGAAAGTGTATAACGACTGAGAATACCTGCATTTTGTTGTCATTAACTCCTATTATCTGCCGAAGCATTTTAATAGTGAAGAGGTCAGGGATGATGAGATGAACTTTAGTCCAGTAGATCCACCAGGAAAGTAGGAAATAGCATAATATGATAACGCTAAAACCTGCAAGGATCCAAACCAAAAATTCATATCAACATCAACTAAAAAAAGGACTCAACAAAACTCATTTTTAGCACCCAAAAACTTGGTGGGGAGGAGGGAAAGAGTAGCAAGAATAAAAGAGCAAGGATTCATACTTGTAGCACAGAAAAGACAACAGAGAGGATATAGCTGTGAAGCACCATGGAAACATATATGGTACCCATCATGCTGCCTATGAACCCCAATGTGAAAGGAAGTCTCTGGTGAACATAATGTGAAATACAGATGAGAGGCGAGAAATATCAGATAACTTAGAATTAAAGATTTAAAAATAAAAAATAAAAAATTCATGAGAAAACTACCTCTTTTGATGACATGTGAGAAAACTGATTCTTTGGGCCTCTAAGGGCGAAGAAGGATCCAATTATAAGACCACATCCGAGAGTAAAGCAGATAGCAAATTTCTGGGGTACCAATACAATGACTGGAAGGAATAGCGTAAATGACATGAAAACAAAGAACACTCCAGTTGCCAGCAGTAAACTGAAATACAACAGAGATTTTCCAGATGGGATATTGCTAGTTGCCGTTTGAAAATTTCCAGGCAGTTCTCTAACTCCCTTTGAAACCCTGAAGAATGACAACATGAACATCTTTACACATCAGAAAAAGGAAATATCACCACACTTGGATACAGAAAGGGTTCAAATTCTCAGGACAGAGTTTATGCAGTATAGACTTTTCAAATATAAGAAACTTTAGGATAAACTAATCAAAAATACTTCAGAAATTATTCATCCTAAAGGTATAAAACTAACAAGCCATAATCAAAACTCTACCAATCAATGCTAGCAAAAGCAAAAACATGTTGCTGAATTTTGCAACCACTTGTCACAGCATCCAGCTATGACATGAACCAGAAACTGTAGAATATTACATATCATGTTCTCCAATTAGACACGATACTTTCTTCTAAAACTCAACAATATATAATCATGATAGAGTTCTCAGGGAGTGGGGAAATTCAAACTGGGCAATTTGCCCCTTGTAAAACAGACCCTTGAGATTAGCAACAATCTTCAATTACATTCCTCCAACAAAGATTTCTACAACATCCTCTTACAAGTGAGAGATGGAACTCTTTCGACACATCAGTGATATCCCCTTGTGCGTTCTTGTAATTGGTAAACTTTTAAGCTTTAAAGAAGGAGATCTATCTCTGCTACATGTATGCATCACTTCCAAAGACTTTTCATCTCCTTAAAAAATCAATGATCTATTTCAACCCCAATGTCTTCTACATGATTCATATTGATTATCAAATTAATATTGGCATAGGTTGTCAAAGGCAACCAGTGAAAAGTAACACCATGACAGTGGTAAATAGAAATTATAGGTAATAATGGTCCTAGGCAGTTTAAGGTAAAAGTGACAGAGGGATGCTGTGACATGAATGATTTATGGGAAGCTTTGTTATCCTTGGTAGCTAGCTCAAGGTAGCCATATCGTGATACGAAACAACATCCAAAAAATGAAGTGACCATACAAGGGAAGTCAAAAATCTTAAAAAATTGTGTTTTCCATGCAGAAATTATTCCCGTAAAACTTTCCAAATTAATTGATTTTGCTATTCTGAGAAAGGCAGATGTCACCAACAATGAGCTCCAATACGATTTATATCTGAGTCAGCTAACATATGCAAAAGACATTATCATCATCTACGCAAGTTCTTTAGTCAATACTCAAAAGTAACGAAGACGCCAAAGCCTTAGCTGTTTCTAGTCAAATTGTTCTCCATAATAATAAATTCGCATCATTAACTGTTTTTACAGCTGAGTAGATAGAGCCTGACGAATAAGGTGCACATGTGGATTACTAATTTGGTTTAAATTTTGATGATCTAAGACATTATTATCATCTCCGTTATGCAAAGTCTCTTAGATGAATCAACCACAACTAAATGCCAGCAAAAGCCCTGTTGTTTAAGGCACCTCTAGACTGTAATGAAGAGTAAGCCAAATCTCATAGTTTCTACAGTGAATTTATTTCTACCACCCACCCAATTTGTAGGGCTTCATAAGCTTATACTTATACCGGATGAACCAAAACTAAGAATCACAAAAAGTCAAAAAGTTCTCCATATGCACATTTTATTCTTAAGAAACTGACCCAACCTTTGCCTGGAAAATAAGATACGTGTCCAAAAACAAAAAGAACAGTTTAATACCAATTGTATGACACATGCATCTATTACCGAACACAGACGTAAAATTCCTTTTCTGCATTCGTCCAATTCGAATATCAGCTCGAATATAAGCATACAAACTGATACAAGATTCAAACAAGGATGAATACAACACACATAATTGGATATGTCATTATTTGAAACTATATTGTGGTTGAATCACAAATACGTTTTTCAGTCACACTTATTACATTCCCAACCACATTTTTATCTCACATACATTCTATCATAAAAAATGCTACAGTGATCATTTGAAATATATTTCGAATAGCACTCTATCCAAACACTCCTATTAATTTCCTTCGATAGGCATAATGAGCAATGCATCACCAGCTCATACGGACAATTTAAGCAAGGAGCTAGCTAAATCAAATTAGAAGTTTGATTACAATGAATTTCCTTCAGCAGGACTTAGAATTTGGTCTTAGTGCAGAATTGAACGTCAAAAACAAATCAATCCGAGAAAGATTCAGGAATTTTGCTAGATATTAACGATATAGACAGAGCATAACAAGTCAGCTTCACGAAATTAGTGATTAAAATAAGCAGAATTACTAAAAACTAACAATTCATTTCACCATTCTCACACCGGAATTTCTCTTCCACATTGACGCTCTTAGGAGAAAAACCATGGACACAGATAGAAGCTAGTTAAACACTCGAAATTACTGGGGTAAAGAAAGGAGAGTAGAGTGGGGAGCAGAATCTCACACGTTAAAAGTGCCGGAAACGGTGTCGTTGGCGGACCTGACGGCGGATTCGAGATCAAAACCAGGAAGGAGGGAGCTGCTATCTTCGGAGGCTCTAGCAGCTGCATATGAGTTCCAATCTGACAATAAAGACGGCGAAGACGACGACGACGACGCCGTTTGCTGATTATTGGCATTGGCGCCGACGGTAACCGCTGAAAACCACTGCTGCATCTTGCGAGTTTTCTCACGATCCAGTACCCGACCCAACTCTTCTTGAGAGGAGAAAAAATAGGAAATTTTTGGTGAATTTGGACAGGCAACGAGCAGAGGAAGTGGACAGGGGACCCCAATTTCACCAATCTTGCCTTTACTCTTTAGTCTAAAAGTTTCAAAATTTGACGTGTTTTGTAGCTGCTGTTATTAGTGCGTATTTGCGGTCTTGGTAATTAAGCAAAGACGGCGCTGAAACATTTTCCCGTTTCAGCGGGATTGTCAAAGGCGTGGAGTCTGAATGCGTATCTATACTACGCCTTTGTGGCTGGGGGACATGCCGACTTCTGTCAAAGACTCAAAGGTGCGCTCTAAATTTCCCAAGACATGCACTCGATGGTTAACTAAATTCATGCAGAAACGATAAATGCCTCTCCAGTTGAATTGTCCAGCTCACTCTAGTTGATGTAACTGTTTCAGAACAGTTATACGAGTTTGACAAATTTTACGCAAATTTACATATGATCAGTTGACCGTTGTATCTCGTCAAAACTATCATCATCGCATTTGAAATACTGCACTTCACCTTCCCGTTTTGAATCAATTGTGTGCATTTTTTATGGATGGATCATATGCTACTACTAAACCATTTTTTTTTTTGGTCGACACGATTGTTTCCTATATGATAGATAGCAGACAGATACACTACGCACTCATTTGAATTTTTTAAATAAGATCACATTTAATTGTGACAAGTTGATAGAAGACAAGGTTTGAATCTTTATTTCCCGCCCCATCAAGCCTTAATGCATTGATGGTGGCCACCGGTTCAAAGGCCGGTGGTTTACTACTAAATTTTTCTCGTCTCGGCTTGACTTTGCTCGTGAACCCTCTGGCGCATTTGCTTTTTTTCTTCAGTCATATGCTACCTGTTAACTCCCTCCCCTGGTTTCCTTTCTGTTAGCACGTACTATCACTCAACAATTCCAGGATCAACATCATAAATAACCAATGGTTGTATTCTGGTTGGGTATTCAAGCTAGCGATGATGGTTGTATCGGATAACCAATGGTTGTATTCGAGTATGCCTAGTGCTCCACATCAATTATATGCGAAATATATGTAAAGATAGGATCCAACTCCACAAGTCACAAAACCTTCAAAAGTTGCACTTCAAATATTAAAGGCTCTTTCGCGTGAGACAAAAGACTCCGCCTAGGCCCAAACTGCAAAATGAATGCACGGTCGTTTATTTGTTAGTGCGGCATGATCATCTTTCATTTACCAGTGCCAGCTGCCAAGAGCTCACTTGTAGAACAATGGGTTCTGGAGAAGGAAGTGAGGAAGTCATTACCTCTTCCGGGACAGGTGCTAGGTTTTCACTGATGTAACCGACAGAAGGAGGTATCAGTGCTCTTCTCTTTCCTGCGAAATATGATCAAGCTTTTCTCAAACATGTATTATTGACTTGAAGGGCTATTTTCAAACTATATGAACACACTTCAATTGCGACTTTTGGCATACAAAACCCCCTCAGAAACTAAGACAAGTAAAACAAACCTCCAGCTTTCATTCCAATCAAAACCTCCTTCAGACCTTTAACAATCTAGACAACCAGAAAAACCTTGATTAGCAACCTTTACAAGAAATTCGCAAATACTTCTGAAACGTGACTCTCAAGGATCTTTTTGTAGGTTCAAGTAGCAGGTCCTGAACCCCAGAGGACGCAAGCAGGTAATGGTGTTATATAAGCGGCAGGATGCAGGGAAAGCGCTAGTTACAAAGCAGATACTCGACTGAAAACGTTACGACCAGTCAGCATCTCCATTGCAAGACAAAATCATAACTCAATTTATTAGTTACGACAATGCATAACAAGAATCTAGCCTAGAAAGGAAATTCTGGAGTCATTAACCCAATGGAGAAAAGCTACGAGTGAGTAATGGTTCTGAGTAAATGCTTCCTACTTAATTTATCATTCTCACATCATGTAATAGAAGAAACAGAATTGACCTGCTTGTCATCCAGCGAGAGTATAACAGGAGCACTTTCTCCACTAAATTGATCGACCGTGCTGTATTCAAATGATGTGTAAAGCATAATGGAAGTTACTTGTACAATCTCAGAAGGCAGGACCAGAAAATTCAAGGCATTAGAAATCCATCTGATCAAAGAAATAGAAGTTTGAAAGCTTACCTGTGGACAAAATATCCATTTGAACGCCAGCATACATAGTTTATTTCCACAAGATCACCCTCAGATGCTTCCCGTCCTTTGCCTTCAACAATTTCTTGCAGAGAGGTTTGACAAACAGACATTTAAGAAATAAACGGAAAAATGAACGTAGTATAGCTGAAATTCCCACTCCATAGTGTAAATTGAGAAATGTATCTGGTGTCTGCCCCTTTGACAGTTTTTTAAGTTGTAGTTCAAGTTCAAAAATCATGTACAGACAGAAGTCATAGATTATTTTTGTATGCAAATGTGTATATTAAGTACCGAATTTAGCCAAGTACATGTAATACATGAGTGCTCCTACTTCAAAGCTACTTCTGGTGGCATGTATGTTTGGAATGAGATGCATACCATCCTACATTTGTCCCACATTCCCATCAAAATTGGGAAGTAGCTTGATTTGTAACAGATGACAGGCCAAAATGCGTCTCAATAGCTTATGTAGAAAGATAAAGGAATGAATGAAAAAGAAAAAAGAGTATCATAGTTCTAATGTCCTTAATAAACAGAATGAATCAAGTCATTCGTTTCAACAAGCATGTCAGCAGCAATGGATATCTTACCTTGTATCCTCACTCCACTGGGAAGCTTCAATGTCCTGGATGCTTCAAATGCCAAGCAGAGATTGTGTTTGAGAACAACTGACAATAACAAGTACTAATTCTAGGGACCTCTCTAGAATTTCACCTTACTCCAAACAAACTGTAAGTACTAATGACAGCATGAGCAATATTTACCTTACCACATCAGGTTCATTCATCTCCTGCATCGGTGCTGCTAAAATCGTATTGGCAGTTGCAAATATTGGAGCAAATACCATGAGCTGCAATATTGACCTCCTTGGTACCTTTTTAAATCCAATAGAAGTAACTTTCTCACCCAAATTCTCGGACAACACGACTCTAGGCTGCTTGAAAACCAGGCAACTGCTCAAACAAGTATCACACTCATGATGAAACTTTATCGTACACAGTTTAACACCTATTTCAAAAATTCTACAGGTAAAAATCCTGTTGCTCGCAGTGCTTAAAAAAAATAAGAAGAAAATCTTAAATGGTTGTACTCTTATATTGCAGCTCCTGCACAAGATCAGTGATCAAGTGTGTCCCGGTAAGACAACAGCTAAGTATCAACCATTCCAAAATCAAATTTTAGTTAAAAATTTGCTCCAGCGTTCATCGATTCAACGCGAGATGCTTTCTTCTAGGGCGAACAACTTAATTTCCTTATGAGGTTTAAGGATTCAGTAGTTAACATGCATCCCATTGGTCATTAAATAGCCATGATGAAGATACAAGCAAGCTTACTGGGAGATAATAAGGCTATCAGAAATGAAAGGAATAGTATTTACCTAGGAGAAGCCAAAGCAATTGGGAAACGGATGCGGGTTTGATAAGCTGGACTTCCCATTTCTGAATTTGACTCAAAAGAGAATGAGCCCAAGTGATGGGAGACGCAGAGACCAGAGAGCTTGGCGGTGTGCAGTGGTAGGGCTGCGGAAGCCAGGAGAGGTGGTCGAAGGATAAGAATGTAGCTGAAATCTCAATACGTGAAAGATCTTCAAACGGCTTTTGGTTTTACTGTTGGGGAAAATGGCAACTTCGTCCCTAAACTTTGTTACTAGTGCTAATTTAATCCCTAATTTTTATTCCTATCTAATTTGATGTCGGTTCCAATTAAGAACCTTTTGTAATGGTACCACCTCCTTAAACCGATATGGTTTCTAATTAACCAACTAAATAAGGTTACTGTTGGAACGTCAGTAATAAATCAAGTAAATTGTGTCAAAAAAGTACAAGATTAAAATTTTAAAAAGGTTTTTTTTGTGATTTTTTACATAATTTAAAAGTTTTATATGGTGATTTTTTTACATAGTTTATTTATTTTATTATAGTCCGTGAGTGACATTCCCATAATATCTCTGTTTGGTTAGTCAAGTATGAGCTTGATTAACTTTAGATAGTGGTGCTACTGCGGAGGTCTTTAATTGGAACTACAAAATAAGTTTAAGTACCAAATTAGTCAAAAAAATTAATGACTAAATCGGCACTAATAAAAGAGTTTAAGGACGAAATTGGTCATTTTTCCTTCATATATCTACTTCCCCTTTTTGTTTAAATATTATAATAGTAAAATTATTTTGATTCTTGGTTGTATGTCCTTCTATTTTATTTATTTATTTGGTGGTAGGCCAAAATTTTACATCAAATAAAATCATGACAGTTGTTTTCTTATACTCAAGGGAAAAATATCATATAATAATGTAAACTGAGATATAATAAAAAAATCATATAATAATAGAAAAATATCACTCCATATCTATCCAGGATTCAAATTTCTAGCAAAATAGAGGCTGTAGTCAATTTTTAGATTTTGGGTAAACCAGTTACGAAACACTAAACAACATCAATTATCTCAAATTATCTCCTCATCTATTTTAAAGTTTTTAAATTGGTCTTTGAATAATAAAAATTATCAAATTTTAATTCTTCATTCTATCTCCACCATTAAATATGTCCAATTTTCCCCTTGGATCCATCAAAATTTAGTGATGGAGATGAATTGAAGGATCAAAATTTGAATTTTTTTATTATTAAAGGACAAATTTGATATTGCAAATAGTTGAGGGTCATTTTAAAATTAAAACAGTTTAAGAACTCTTTAAACAAAATCGCAAAATCTACTCTTAGCTTTTTAAGCAAAATCGCAAGTGATATATAATTGCTAATAAACTATTAGCTCTTTTTGACAATGGGAAGGGTATTTAAACAATTATTCTTTATGTAGCATTTGCTTTTCAGAAAAGTAGTGTTTATATTCAAGCTCGAGAACCTGTAATTCTCAAAATGAAAAAAAATTTTATTAAAATATGATTATAAAATCATTTTTTTGAAGGAAATGAAAACATAAAAATATTGGTGCTTACCCAATTACACTAAAACATGGTTAATGTAATATCATACTACAAACCTTCATATTTCCTTGTTTGCTATGGGATTATGGGTTTATTGGCTTTGGGATGGAGGAAGAAGCACATAAGATTATTGAGATTTCAAGATTTAGAGATTTTGTGTTTAAATTTACATTTTCCTTCACTGCTTCATAAATTTCATTCATTTGATATTGATATAAACAAAAAAAAAAAACAAAAAGATGTTTGAACACTCATTTTAGTGTGTGCAGTAAGTTGATAAAAGAACAATCTTATGGCTCCTAGAGGCAAGTAAATTGAAGGGAAAACAAACTTTAACAGTACTACAAGTGAAAAAAGATTAATTTTTTGGGGTGGCATTGATATGGAAATTTTAGGAAGTCAAAACTGCAAGGAAAATTGGACACATTAATTATTATTGTTTGGCAATGAAAACCAAAACCCTCTGACCAAAAACCCCGCTTAGAAGGATCGCGAAGGTCTTGCAACGCTTTAGTTGACCCAGTTGATTCATGATTAAGCAAGTGCCGTTTAATCCAAAGCCTTTTATGATTCGCTCACGAGCCAGGATTGCACCGATTGGATCTCAAGCTCAATTCTCATTGGTCAGGCCAACTAAACCCGCCCCAGTATTCCAACGCGTGTCACTATTCGAGTTTTGCACTGTTCTTTTATCAACTCCTCCGATTAAATTTCCAGCAATGAAAAGCAGCAAAAGAAAAGGCAAACTACACGAGAAAATATCGCTAATAGAAGGATCTAGAAACCCTAAAGGAAACCACCTATAAAATACCTTTGCTTCGCGGCCTTCAGTCTCTGCCTCCTTTGCTCCTCCTTACTCATAAACCCTAGCTTCTTCTGGTAAGCCTTGGCGATTTTTCTTTCTGTGATATATTATCGTTGCGGTAAAGAGAGATAATCGGCAATGGCGGAGACGGAGACGTTTGCCTTCCAAGCTGAGATCAACCAATTGTTGAGTCTTATTATCAACACTTTCTACAGCAACAAGGAGATCTTTCTCCGTGAACTTATTAGCAACGCTTCTGATGTAAGCCTTCGGCCTTATTCTTCGAAGAACTTTCTCCTTTGCGCTTTCAATTAGATTCGTTTTGTACGTTTTTTTTTGGTGTTGATGCGACTGATCTGATTCAATTGTTAAATTCTTTTACTGCATTCTTCTGTGATTTGCGGTTTTTTAAGCAACATTATGGTTTTTTTAAAATTAATTTATGTTAATTTGATATTATGTTTGGTTAGGAGGGATTAATCTATGATGCTCTGTTCTTCATGCCTTTTTTGTGTTCTGTTTCTGATCTATGTCTAGTATGGTATTGCTGTTAATTTGATGTGTGGACGGCGCAAGCAGCAAGTGATTCGTAGGTTAAGTCAGAGATTATATTTTTCTCCTACCAAAAAAAAGAGATTATATTTTTCCGAGATATTGAGTTTGTGGATGATGGAAAATGGACCTCAAAATATGTTCGTTTAAATTGACGGACCTTGTGAATATGAACCTCCTAGGACTGGCGTATAGACCTAACTGCTATTTGTTTTGTGGGAGATGTTATGGGTACATTTTTTTCCCCTGAATTTTGTTTTAGGTAAGTTTTGACGGAGGTTCAAAAATTTTATGCTACGTACGTGTATTACTGGTGCTGTTGCGAGGACATTATGTAAACTCTATGTTGTGCTTGTCAGTTTGTTCTTCTTCCTACACTTGGGTAATTGTTTGGTTACATTAATATTGATTTAGCTATTTCTGATTAGAATACACTGCATTTATGTTTTTTTTTTATTTCCAGTCTAATGAGTCCTGTATTGGAATTTTAATACTGATTGGGTTATTGTCATTGATTGTAGGCTTTGGATAAAATCCGTTTTGAAAGCTTGACTGACAAGAGCAAGCTGGATGCTCAGCCAGAGTTCTTTATCCACATCATTCCAGACAAGACCAATAACACATTGTCCATTGTTGACAGTGGCATTGGCATGACAAAGGCTGGTTAGTATAAATAGACCATTAATTGTTGTGGGTAGTTGCTTTTTCTTGAAGTTTGATTGTATTGATAAAGTTTCACTTGATTATGCAAATGCAGATTTGGTGAACAACCTTGGTACAATTGCAAGGTCTGGGACGAAAGAGTTCATGGAAGCTCTTGCTGCTGGAGCTGATGTCAGTATGATTGGGCAGTTTGGTGTTGGTTTCTATTCAGCCTACTTGGTTGCTGAGAAGGTTATCGTGACAACCAAGCACAATGATGATGAGCAGTACGTGTGGGAGTCCCAGGCTGGTGGTTCTTTCACTGTTACCAGAGACGCATCTGGTGAGAATCTTGGCAGGGGAACCAAGATGACCCTCTTCCTTAAGGAGGACCAACTCGAGTACCTTGAGGAGAGGCGACTCAAGGATCTGATCAAGAAGCACTCTGAGTTCATCAGCTACCCAATTTCTTTGTGGGTGGAGAAGACCATTGAGAAGGAAATTTCTGATGATGAGGATGAGGAAGACAAGAAAGATGAGGAAGGAAAGGTTGAGGAAGTTGATGAAGAGAAAGAGAAAGATGAGAAGAAAAAGAAGAAGATCAAGGAAGTCTCTCATGAATGGTCTTTGGTCAACAAGCAGAAGCCAATCTGGATGAGGAAACCCGAAGAGATCACTAAGGAGGAGTATGCTGCTTTCTACAAAAGCCTTACTAATGACTGGGAGGAACATTTGGCTGTTAAGCATTTTTCTGTTGAGGGCCAGCTTGAATTCAAGGCTATTCTCTTTGTTCCTAAGAGGGCACCTTTTGATCTGTTTGATACCAGGAAGAAACCTAACAACATTAAGCTTTATGTCCGCCGTGTGTTCATTATGGACAACTGTGAGGAGTTGATTCCTGAATATTTGAGCTTTGTGAAGGGTATTGTAGATTCTGAGGATCTTCCTCTCAACATTTCTCGTGAGATGTTGCAGCAGAACAAAATCTTGAAGGTCATTCGCAAGAACTTGGTTAAGAAGTGCATTGAGCTTTTCTTTGAGATTGCCGAGAACAAGGAAGACTACAACAAATTCTATGAGGCATTCTCAAAGAACCTCAAGCTTGGCATCCATGAGGATTCTCAGAACAAGACTAAGCTTGCTGAACTTCTGCGTTATCACTCCACCAAGAGTGGTGACGAGCTGACTAGCTTGAAGGACTATGTTACCAGGATGAAGGAAGGACAGAATGATATTTACTATATTACTGGTGAGAGCAAGAAGGCTGTTGAGAACTCTCCCTTTCTTGAGAAGTTGAAGAAGAAGGGTTATGAGGTCCTGTTCATGGTTGACGCAATTGATGAGTATGCTGTTGGTCAACTTAAGGAATTTGAGGGAAAGAAGCTGGTTTCTGCCACCAAGGAAGGCCTCAAGCTTGATGAGAGTGAGGATGAGAAGAAGAAGAAGGAAACTTTGAAGGAGAAGTTTGAGGGTCTTTGCAAGGTGATCAAGGATGTTCTTGGTGATAAGGTTGAGAAGGTAATTGTTTCTGACCGTGTTGTGGACTCACCCTGCTGTTTGGTTACTGGAGAGTATGGCTGGACAGCCAACATGGAGAGGATTATGAAGGCACAAGCTCTGAGGGACTCGAGTATGGCTGGGTACATGTCCAGCAAGAAGACAATGGAGATTAACCCTGAAAACCCTATCATGGAAGAGCTCAGAAAAAGGGCTGATGCTGACAAAAATGACAAATCAGTGAAGGATTTGGTTCTCCTGTTGTTTGAGACTGCCCTTCTCACCTCGGGTTTCAGCCTTGATGACCCCAACACCTTTGGCAACCGCATTCACAGGATGTTGAAGCTTGGCTTGAGTATTGATGATGATGCTGGTGACGCTGATGAAGACATGCCTGCTCTGGAGGAAGGTGATGCAGATGCAGAGGGCAGCAAGATGGAGGAAGTTGACTAAAGTAACCCTTGAAAAGCACATCTCGAACGAACAGTGAATGTTTGTTATTTTAATTTTAGGCGTCAAAACTGAGATGAAACACCTGAGTAGTTATGTTACTACTGTCTTTTGAATGCTGTTTTTTTTTTGGATATTGGTAGTTTTTGGTGGCTTTTATATAAATTTACCTAGGTTCATGTTTTTTTTTTTTTTTTTTTTTTTGCCTAGTGGATTGGTCTGTCTATGGAGTCGATGTTATTTTTCTGGCCAACCAATAGCAATAGAGAATTTTCTTCCGCCTCTCTGTGGTTGAGGTTGTTTCTGTTGAAGGGTTCGAATCTATGCCATATTATAATTAATTTGAGCGCACAGGTGGACACTTCTCTTAAGCACTGAAGATATATCATATACTATGTCTCTTTTCTCGTGGAAAACTATATGATACAGAGACAGGAATTCAAAAAAAAAGAATAATATAAAATAAATTCAAAAAAAAAAGAATAATATAAAATGGACCAAAAAATCGACCTTCGGAATTCGCAAGTAAGTAGTGTAACCGCAGCACATTTATACTGTAACATTCACCGGCGGCCCTGCCACCCGCTTAAGATCATTGGCCACTTGTTGAAGATGAGACGAGAGAGGAAGTCCCACACGAATCACGCCTCTCACATCTTTGCCGCTATTCCCACCTCCAGCTTGAAATTGGAAGACCTGATAATAATCTCCTGAATCCAGTCCCTCATGCAAGTTGAATCAAACTAAAGCTTTAACTTCCGGTTGAAAATGTTTATGCGAACTTGGGTTAGCGTACTAATTTCATTAACATCTCCGAAAAAATTATTCCAATGTACAGAGAATAAAAGAATTGCAACGTCTGGAGCCGGAGGCGATTTATATTTGACAATTTGATCTTTAAGTTCTCAAAGTGTCTAATACGCAGTTGGTTAAATAATATATTATTATTGAGTCGTCGCCAGGATCAAGGGCATCTGGGTCAAAAATAAAATCATATAGTATCATGTAAGTCAAACTTGAATTACAGGTGGTCTGGAATAAAATGTAGTTTAGTTTGTAAAGAAAAGGTGTTTGTCTCATCACAACTTCTATGTACTTCAATCCCTAGTGGAATTGCACCTCATGCTTGAATCCTAGTAGAATTGGGGCTAGAGCTGTAAGTTGATCAACAAAAGCAGGATCAGAGACCTTAACAAGTCAATTCCGTCTAGAAAACTGCTTATTGTATTTTTGTGTAGTGCTACTTTGGTTGTTTTTTGCTTTGGTTTGACATCTGCAGAACAAATCCTGCTAGGATTCGAGGTTTTGATCCAAGTTCCAACAGGTTTCCTGCTAGGATTCGAAGTTTTGATCCAAGTTCCAACAGGTTTGTAACACTTTGGTCTCAGTCCTATATAATCTAATCACCTAGCAAGCAACCTTGATAGTACCGCAGTAATATTACACAGTTAAACTTTTGGCTGTTTTCTGAGCAATAATGGGAGTCAAGGGCACGAGCATTGGTGCTGTTTTCTTTGTTATTGCATCTGCTTTGCTGCTCCTTTCTCCTTCACCATCCGCTGATGCTAGTCCTCTCCTGAGTGCCTGCCGTTTTGATCAGGTGTACCAACTTGGGGACTCCATATCAGACACTGGGAATTTGATCAGGGAATCTCCACTTGGAGCCGCTTTACCTTTCGCCAGAAACCCCTACGGTCAGACCTTCTCCCACCACAAAGCCACCGGCCGTTGCTCTGATGGACTTCTTATGATTGACTACATTGGTAAATATATATATATATATATATATATATATATTAGCTATTTTATATTTGTGTGTGTGTGTGTGTTTCACAATTCAGGCTATTTTAATCTTTTCTTCGTATGGTTTGTTCTTGTTTTGAACACTTGATATAGAGCTTTGCTTTTTATCAACACACTCTATATCTGATTTTCTTTTCCGCGACAAAATCTGGTAAAGGATTTCTTTCTTTCTTTCTTTTTTTTTATTTTGTAATAAATAATTTGCGTGGAGGACGTAGATGCCAATGAGTTGCATGCATGATGGAAAGAATTCGAACTATCGCCGTTTGGTGTGTTACAAGGAAATTTAGACTGTAAATTATCCAGAATATTATTATTCCAGTTCTTGGCTGCCTTAACTGAAAACAATGCACAATTCTTGCCCTAATTATCCATTTAGTCATACTGGTTAACCCTGCAGCATGATGTTTATCTGCAATCTACCGCTGATGTTCCTAGTGGTGATTCATCGTCGATGTCTACTTAGTTTTTATGTTTGGGCTACCAAACCAAAGTGTATTATGCCTTTTGTTTACGTAGGCTGTCATAATCACATCCGCTAACTCAATATTTGTTTGGATCGCTGTTTTAACACAGCCCAGGCGCTGGGTCTACCTCTCCTGAATCCGATCAAGGATACAAAGGCAGATTTTGAGCATGGAGCAAATTTTGCCGTAGCCGGTGCTACGGCACTATCATCAGCTGTTCTCGCTCGTCATCATGTTAGAAATCCAGCGACCAACAGTTCCCTTGACGTACAGCTTCAGTGGATGAAAGATCACTTTCACAAATTTTGTCACAACGGTATATTCAAATTTTATATATGCGTCGTGCATTCGATCGTGACAGCCATTCAACTTTTTTTTCAACTTTTATTTACTTTTTTTTTTTTGGCATGACATTGAATTTTGTCCCTTTTTTTTTTTTTTTGTTTAACAGATTGTGAAAGGATGCTTCAAAACGCTCTATTTATGGTGGGTGAAATCGGAGGCAACGATTATAATTATGCATTCCTTCAGTACTTTGATGAGGCTAGAGATACGCTTAGAATTCAAGAGTTGGTACCTCTAGTTGTTGCCAAAATTAAGCATGCTGTTGAGGTTAGCTTTTGCAGGCCCCTCCTATTGTTATTAGCACTCTTGCTGCTTTGAATTCTCTTGCTTCTAATTGCTTCTCCTTTTCTTTCAATGCTGTATTTCAGAAAGTCATTAGTTTTGGAGCAAGGACAATAGTGGTTCCTGGGAACTTTCCAATGGGATGTCTGCCAATTTATCTTACAAAGTTTGGGCTAGAAAGTGAGGTAGACGAGTTCGACGAGAATCATTGCATATGGCTATTGAATAGCTTTGCAACTTTCCACAATGATCGCCTGAAGAAGGCGATTGCTGAGCTGCAAGACAAGTACCCATATGTAACAATCGTCTATGGAGACTACTACGCTGCATATGAACAGCTTCTCAAACTAGGTGAAACTACAGGTATGTTTAGTTGGCATTTACCATTTTGAATTCTTAAAAGAAACGAATTATTTCCAGTAGGAGAAAGGGGCATCTGAAGCATCCACATCTGGTCGTCTGATTTGTTTTGTCTTTTAGGTTTTGAGCTGCACAAAGCTTGTTGTGGAGTTGGAGGGCTGTACAACTTCAATGAGACGCGAATGTGTGGATTTCCAGGCGTTAAGGCTTGCCGTGATCCCGAAAGATACGTCAGCTGGGATGGAATTCATTTAACACAGGAGGCTTACCGCATGACAGTGGATTGGTTGCAAGCTGATCTTTTCTGGAAATTGCGTTGCCATCATTGAACGAGTCTTATCAACTTTATTATCATGTTCTTCAAGCTCCTGCAGTAGCAATACTTTTGAGTCCGAGTTTGCTTTTTCAGTCCAGTAGCTTATAGTTTGGTTTTAGTTAATGGGAAGCTCTTGTGTGACTAATTTCGTCACCAACTGTTTGAGCACTTACTTTTATATGAAACTTTTTCAGTTTTTATCATACTGGGTTCAAGATTATGAAAATTTTATCTAGTTCTTGGCGAAAAGCTCTGAAAACTGCTACCAATCCAGGCATCAAGGCGTCTAACTCAAGGAGCAAAAGAATCAAACCCACAAATCTTATGTATCAAATGTCAATACTGAAACAAACGAGCCAATAAGCTGATTATCAAGGTCAGGGCAGGCACTGCGCATTTAATAACAAACCAAACTTTCTACGTAACCGCCTAATAAACTCAAAAAACCCAATCTGCAATCAGGTGTCCTCAACTCTTGAATGAAACACAAAGCTCGGGAATGTGGTAGTGATGTCCCTGTTGAAAAGAGGAATGCGATGTCAACCACTAGGAAATAAACGAGGCTCTCTCATATAGCTCGACTACACTCGAAGGCATGCAAAAATAGTTAAGCTCCTCTACTCTTCATCATGCAAACAGAAAGATGTATCAAAAAGGAACACTTCTCCAACAGCAACAGTTCTAGGTCAAACTCTCCGGATAAAGGCGTTCGCATAAATTGAAGCCTTTGCAAGAAAAGTTTGTCCCTCAAGTTAATTTCAGAAACTCAAGACATGCAGACAAAGTATAGCAACAACCAATAGAACATGTCATGAGATAGTTAACACTTTTTGCATTAAACTTTTTGATAATTTATGCAGATAGATCAGAAATATATTGAGCAAAACTTGACCAATTCGAAATGGAGAAATGCAGGCATAAGAGCGTGAACCTACTTGAGATATTGAAGGGTCATGTTCTTGAGAAGAGAAGGATGCCGTAAGACAAGACTTCTCCATTCTTCCTTGTCAATCCTCCCATCATGCTTAGTATCAGCTTCCTCAAAGGTCTGAAAAAGAAAAGGTTAAAACCAGGAAAGGAATCTAAATTTTAATTACACATGTACAAGTATTCTTGGGGAATATAGCCTTCTAAAAGGCTGCCATCTTGTAAGCATTAATAAAATCATGTAGGAAATCACACATACAACAACATTGCAATCCTGAGAAGTTAGCTTCAGTCAGGATATTCTTTTTCAAGTAAAGCAAATGTTCAGCCTATAATGAAGAAAAGAAACTTAATAAATAGCATAACATGACACAGTTCAGATGAATTTAGTGTACTATAACATGTGAACCTCCACAAGCCAAACAGATACCAAACACTAGTCCACAATCTTGTAGGTTTGCCAATTTCTAATTGAAATATCAAGTTTGCAGACCTTATTCACTAAGAAGCATTAGCTAGTTCATACGTTGTTCTCCCTAATAACGACTATTTCTTCTTGAGAAAGCATATTGCCAAATCCTAGGTAGAATGCATCATTTGCTTTTGGCACTGCCTTCCCTCCCCCCTCTTCCTCCTCCTCCTCCTCCTCTCTTTTTATGTTTCTTTCAATGTAGGTCGAGGTCTTGATCTTGGAACATGCCAGGCGGACCAGATAATAGCCTTCGCAAGTATAAGCACTAAGATAATAATAAAAAGGGAAACCCACTTCCATCCCCAAGGATAGAAAAGGACATTAAGTTTTGAAAGTCAATCAAGAAGAATGAGGAGGCACCTTATCGATTATACTCTCAATAACGTCATCCGAAAGGTTCATACCAGATTCAGCGAGGGTGGCAACAACCATTTGCTTCACCTACATATTCAGAAGTCAATTCAAAACTCATGGCACCTCAATTGTTCATGTTCATGTTAATGAGAAGTAAAAGCTTAAGAGGCAACAACCAAACTTTGAAACATAAAGTTTAAATCATTGTAAAAATTTCTTCCTCAGACATAAAATCAACATCCTTTTGGGAAGTGGAATTTAAAGAAGATTATTAACTACCTCTTGCCTCTCAATGAAACCTTGTTGTTTAAGATCATATAGTTGAAAGGAAACTGCAAAACAGAGAATATGATTGTAGCTAATGTTAGAACGCAAAGAATCAGAAATAGGTTTTTACCAATATAAAAACATATTAAGTGACATACAATCAATTTTATCATCAATTGGGGCATGGGGGTGAAACACAGAGAGCGCACGAGCAAACTCCTCAAACCCAAGGATTCCATTATGCTTCGTATCAAACAAATCAAACACCTGCAATTAATAAGGTATTGGAAGTTTAAGCAGCTTTCCAGAAAAGTCTTTGAAATACTTAATTGGAAGAAAAACAAGAAAGTAGTAAAAAAAAAGTCAAATTGCAATCTAATAAGCAGAACAGAGATAACTCATCACATTGTTCTCCTAGAAAATTAGAAGAGGTATAAAAGCATGCACATGTCTGCAGGAATTTCAACCCAGAAGCGATAAAACCGACACCAGCAATTAACACATTTTAAGCTTTCCCGAGCTAAAGAAGAAAAGTTTAACAAACTAAACGATTTTATTGAGAAAAGGAAATTTAGCAAACTATAATATTTGTTCTCAAGAAAATACCCTATCTGCAAACAGGCTTTCTTTTTTGTTTGTCTTGAATAATGCCAACTGAAACTCTTCCTGCAATATAGAATTTAAGAGATGGAATTAAGGTTAAATGAGCAGATACCGATTACAGTTCAATTACTATTAAAAAAAAAAAGAGTAAGTCGGTTGATGAGCAATTGGTTTGCCCAGCACAAGAAAATTTAACTTCAAGAGAGATGTTTTTGTACCTTGTTGATCAGCCCGTCATCAATCACAGCACTGCTGATCTTCTTAAAGAGCTCATATAGTGCTTCAATTTCGCTTACACTAACTACACATTAAAAAGAATGAATCATTAAAGAGCAGGGCCCAGTGGTTATTCAATTGTAAGCAAGGAAAATAGCCAAGTAGACTCAATCTTTAGTTCCACCATCAGGTCATGTAATTTTCATTAAGCCCTACAGAGAAGTTATCATAAATAACAGGACAGCTTCACCACATAAGATTAGAAGAGAACTTATTCAACATATAACACATTCCCAGTTCCCTAATTTCTGCATTCAAGCCACACAAAGTTAAATTTGGAACTGGCGGAGACCAAGTGTTGAACGACAACTTTATCTCAGAAAGATTAAACAGGTTCTTGTAACCCATGAAAAAGAAAAAGAGACCCCAGAGTGGATTGGAAACATGAGACAGAGGAGAAAAAGAAACATGCGCCCATAACTGAAATGTAAAGTTTAGCCTTTTTTTTTTTTTTAAAAAAAAAGGAAAGTCCAAGCCAGGATTAAATGGGAGTTGTAACAACAAAATAAGTCTAGAGGCCTAAAAAATGAATGAATAATCAGGGTAGAGGGAATTTTTTTTTTTTTTTTTTTTAAAAAGGCACCAGTAATAACATCAAGAATAACAGCTTCATAGCCTCCATTATCTCTTCATATTAGTTTTCACAATTAACGCAGGGATGAAGTCAAGATATAGGCTAAAAGCATACAGACAGTCTCTCTTGCAAGGATTTCAGGATCTTCAAGGCCTCTTGATTGCCTATTAAAGTCAAGATCACAACATCGCAGCAGGGAAGCACCTAAATGCTTAATCCCCTCTACGCACTGTGACATTGTATTTTGTGCACATCAAAATGCTCCATGCCTGTTAATTAAAAAATAAAAATAAAAGTTAATTCACGATAGTTAAAATGAGATACACATACATTGACAGAGACCGAGAGAAAATGAACCTTGTGACCATTCTCTGCTTCTTCTGGACTGAAAACAAATGCTTGAGCAATTATCGAGGCTATATCAAGATGATCTGTTTTCAGAAAATAATTTCAGAATGGCAACAGAATCCAGATATATGTAAAATTCAGAGGTATAAAGGAAACAACGAGAAATAGACAACTTTAAATTAGACTTCTTGGTGTCTAAACATCAAAAAAATGAAGAGGGATTTTGAAGTATGCTGTTAAAACTTCACCGAATCTCAATATGTGTTCACTTATAGAGTTAATGAAAATTATCAATACGGAAACACACAGAGGTCGATTCGGCAGCACGAAAGTATTGTGACAGAATTGCATATCAAACTTCATTTCCCCGTAAAGAAATGTACTCGAAATCAAACCAAGCCCGTACAAACAGATTACCTGACCCGTTACGAAGCAAAACTCTTAAATAGTCCACTCCATGAAACCACCCAAAGCACAAAAATTTCCAAGATTCATCATAAGCCCCGATATAAGCAACAGATTCACAATCTCGAAGCAGCAAAAAATAAGTTAAACAGATCATGGCAAAGCAATCCATTGAGAAAATCGAATCTTTTTGCAAGCATACATTAATATACCAGCAAAATTGTGCAGGGAAAACTAACCCGACGAAATGATTTTAAACCATTTAATTATCCAACAGGGGTTAACAAAACAATAATATTCCTATGCAGATCTAAGCCACGAGCAGCAATCCTGTTCACCCAAAGCTTTGATTTTGAAAGCTAAAACTTGCTAAAAATCATCCTAGAGATAACTACATAAGTGAAAAACAAATGGTTTCCCTTTTTTTCTTTTTCCTTTTTGTCTCACCTTACTATAAAGGTATCCTTAACAAAAGCCCAGGAACAAATTTCGAGTCCTTTAGTTGAGCTGCTGGATTTGCAGCTCTTCAATGGAGAGACAGAGAGAGATGTAACATCGCAGTCCTTCCTGTATTTGTTTATGTATTGTTTATCATATGTCAGGAGGAAGGAGGATGATACTGATAATTTTGACAGTTGGCACCACTATTGATTGCGATCGGGGTCACCGGTGAGTTAGTGATTCCATTTCTTTTTTTAAATTTTTTTTTTTTTTGCCAATTTCAGTTTACTAATAAATCGTTCGTTTATTTTTTTTTTATATAGAAATATTAAACACATTTAGAAAGCCAAAGAATATGAACATAATAGGTAGGAGATTATTTAGAATAAATATTATAATATTTTATGAAATAAAATAATATTTAAAACTATACTCGTGTTTCTATTTTTTAGTTTTTTAATGAGCACAAAAGATAATTTAGAACTAATTTTTTGTCGTTATATGTTGTGCAATAGAACGTTTAATTGAATAAAATTATATAATGACCAGACAAACAATGAAAATGCATTATAGATTCATAGTGCACGTATTCAAATATATTACCGATTTTGTATTTAAAAAAAAGGAAAAATTTTTGTTCAACATAATTGTCAAAAATGAATGTTATAAGGGACTAGTTTACGGAAGTATAGGAGAGTAAATAGGGGAGTAATAGTAACAAAACAAAGATGCGATATAATGGGCAAATGTGGCTTCACTTTAATTTCCAGAATTTTGCAAAATATTTGTCATAATATTCGTCAAACCATTTTCATCTAAAAGAAGAAAAAAATAAAACATAAATCAGACTCTACTCTTAAATGTTTTTTTCTTCCAAAAAAAAAATTCAATACTTTTAGAATTTCTAGAAATAGTGCAGTCCATCTTGATTTATAGATAAGAGGGAGCATGATTCATCATGATTGATAACTTTTTAATTTTTTATTCTTCTCCATTATTTAGTGCACTAAAAACAAAAATTTATTCGTGATGAACGTTTTGTCCGGACGCAGGTTAGAGAAGTTAGGAAGGTAGCTTGACATTATTGTGGACCGGATCATTAGCCCATAACACTGGGCACATTTTATTGTTTACAAACCTTGCCCTTAGCCCACAATAGAGCCCAATTATTTTAGCCTTTCCAATCTTTGGTTTGGATTTTCTTAGGAAGGGTTAGGCCCTCTAAAGTTAGGCTGTCAGTTAAATTTTCCTTTTAATGGGCCTTTGACAGGCAACCGAAGTCCAATGGGATCCTTTCTTAAGGTGGTATACAAGATCGAAATTATCGAATTTTGGTGTGTTCGTAGGCTAGGGTTTCCAAAGAGGATTCCGACAATAATTCTTTCTTTTTATCAGAAGATTATCTCGGGAATTTCAACATTCGATTATCTTGAAGTCTGTTAATTTCGATGGGGAGAAGAAAGGAGCGTCGACTCGCAGCGTTGAGTGCCGCCGGTCGGAGATTAAAGCTCGACCTTATCGCGGAACCCTCTGGTACAACATAAACTTTCTTTTGTAAAATGAAATTATTGTCCTGTTGGATTTTGAAATTTTAGAGCTTTTCGGTTTTTACGTTAATTAATGGTCTCTGAATTTTACGCTTTCCTTTGCGTCTGATTATCTTTGGCTGAACCAAGCTGTTTGCTGCTGCGTCCGATTATCTTTGGCTGAATCAAGCTGTTAGCTGCTGCTTAGTGAAGTTTGGGACAATTTTTGCCCTTTTCTACTTTCTTAGTATTTAGAAAGTGTTGTGAAACTCTTGTCAAAGTGAAAAGCCGACAATTGGATCTTATAAACCTCCTTCCCCCACCCCCCACAAAAAAAATTGTCCACAAGAAGAAGAAGAAAAAAAGAAGTTTCTTTTTAAGCTTTAATAGGAGTTAAGAGCTTTGTGCTTATTATTGTTACATCTACTTTGCATTGTCTTCCCCACCTCGTGTAACTTTTTAGCTTTTGCTTATTAGTTTATCATGGTGAAGACTGGTCTGTTGCACCTGTACCAGCATGTGCATTTTGTCGAGGTTGTAAAATTTTTGACGGGAGTGATTGCGCAACTGCATGTTGCAATTTTGTGAAGCTTTTTTGTCATCAAATTATATATAGATGTTCCCAAGCTGCATATTGTAGTTTAGGCAATGTTGATTAAAGGTTTTTCTTTTCTTTTTTTTATAATTGATTTTTAGGATTTTACATGGTTGGAATTGTGTATGACCGATCTGCAAAAGTTAGCTTGCTAGGCCTGTGGGGACAGACGATACTATGATGGAATTTGATATCTGCTAGTGGGATCATCCTAGGTACATAAAAGCACATATGTGGGGTGGTCAACCACTTTCGTTAATCCCATGCAGAATCCTGTTTATAGACCCAAATAATGAAAAATTTTGACCAAAGAAAAGCTATTCATACCTTTAAAATGTTTGTGATTGCTTCTGACCCTTTGCAAGCTTTGTTTTTCAGTCCATTCCTTTATGTTGGTTACAAGTTATTTGATGTTCATGAGGCCAAGAGTCTTAACGCTGAGCTGTTTGATCTCACTTTTCAGGAGATTTGGGTGGCTCCTCTGTCCAAAAAGAAGTTGGAGGGGATGATAATACCAAAAATCATGCTGGGTTACCCAATTCACCATCTTCTTCAGGTGGGTTCCGTCAGTTTTCCTCAAAAGGACTGATCTTTGTAGAGAAGGAATGATGTGACCGCATAATTTTGGTGGAAAATTAATAAATATACTAGGTGCAAGACATGTTGTTTGTACCCCAAAAGAATTTGTTTTCAGACTGTAGAATGGCTGTGGTATTGGGACATTCAATTGGTCATCAGATTACACCAGGCCCCTGCCACAGTGATTTATTGAATGTACTTCTGAGTTCTGTCCTGTTATACCCATTTCTGGCGGCATCTTGGCAATGGAGAGTATGGCAAGGATATGATTCTCCCTCGGTTCGTATGCCTCTGGCTTTTTTTTTTTTCACTTTATGCCATGCTAACAAGTTTTCAATCTTTTACAGGTGATGATGGTGAAGAATTTTTGAAAATTTTCTGAATATTGGCTTTTTGATTTTTTATTTCTGTGATTTGGCTGGTATAAATGACCTCTAGGAAATGATAATTTAAGATTCTTTTTTTGAAAAATTGTTTCTAGTCGAAAATTTTGTATTTCTTTGGCATTGACACTCGGGTGTCTTGTATGCAGGTAAACGAGCAGAGAATCCTTTAGTTTTGCTTGGGCAATATAGTGATGACGAGTTAGACGATGGATCAAGTGGTGAACAAAACAAGGCTGAGGACTCCTGTGCTAGGGGAGTTGATGACCAGGTATAATTTTTTTGTTCTGCCAGCACTACTTCCATCAGGCAGACTATTTTGTATGCCTTACGTTGCAATTGGTTGTCTTCACTGTTTAATTACTTTCTTTGGATTATGGGGCAGGAAATGTTCACTGCCTGAGTGAGGATGTGCCCGTGTTAATTGGTCAAAGTTAATATTGTTTCGGTGGATGTTATATGACATCTAGTTTACAAGTTTACACGATTGACCAATATGATAGGTTGTCCTCCTCTGTTTGTCTTTTATATTTTTAAGCCTTAGACATCAGTGAGCTTTTTGTTGCAAGGTTTTAGTGATTGAGTGGGTGGTTCATATCTATGTTACACGGACTCGGTTGCGAGTGTTGGATATGGGTATGTGTAGAAGGATCGGATTCTCTATGTTGTGAAATTGAAGATTCACGGACACGGCTATATTAATTCACTTTGTATTGAGGATATGTATCACAAATAAGTTTTTTAGAATGATGGGAATATGCTAACAAATAAGTGATTATTTTCCAATTATAAAGACATAAGGGTTACAATATAATTTATTATCCATAAGTACAATAAAAAGGTTGTGGCAACTTTTATATTTTATTAAAGACTAGAGGGTTTAGTGTGCAAATATTAGCTTTGGTACAATAAGAAAACCCTACAAAACCTACTCCCCACCATCAACCCATTGTCTTCTATTCCAGAACCTTCCCAGAAAGCCGTGATCACCACACTTCTTCGCCTACGGCTAATCTCTCTTCAGGCAACCATTTCCAACGACCATTCTGAAGGCATTCTCTCTGTCTTCTGCTTAGATCTGCAAAAATGATGAGCTCTCGCTTCTCTCCCTCTACACTTGTCACGCCTCTGTCTTCTCCTCCCTTACTTCAGGCAACACCAGCCGTGTTGTACCAGTTTCCTGCACCCTTACCTGTGTCATTTCGTGTCGTGTCGACACGGGTACCTCGTTGAAATGGCAAGTCTGGGTAACATAGGTTCATATTTAGTGTCAAAGTGCATCTGCCCATATTATTTAGTAATGAGTGCAGCATGGTCAACATTAAGACTTCAATTTCCTAGATAGGGGGTCTGTATGGACAGGAAAATTGTTTTACTAGATTGTAGTTCACCATTTATGGATATTGTTTATGGATGGAAGTTTCCGAATGCAGATGAAAACAGAAATGGAAGACAGCAGAAGAGAAAGGAATTTTCCTTCTTAGACTGCAAGTTAGTTGTCGGTTATGTATTTATTGGTTTGAGTTTATAGACAGAAAATCTCAAAACTCAATGTAAAACACTTGGTTACCTCTGCATTTTTCTGGATTCTTGTTTTAATACTCCGTAGTATGTCATTGTTGTTGCTATTTTTGTGGCTCTTGAGTTTATTTCCATTATTTTGTATGTTTCAATTGTCCCCTGTATCTTTTAAGATTGTGCCTTTTATTGCTTTTGTATTTGGGCTGCTTTTGTTTTACTCCTGCCTTATAAGTTGCAATGTTGTAAGTTTTCCGTGTCAGGATATTCTTTTTGTTTCTTAGCACCTTTTCTTCTCTAAGACAACCATATATGCCACTCACTCAATCCGTCCATCTGGTGATTCTCTCGGATAGATGCTATACTGAGAGTGTAGGCTAAGGGAGAAATGATTGAGATATTTTGAGTTTGGCTCCTTCCCTTGCGACTGTCCCAGAATATGCAGAATAAAGTCCAGAAAAAGAATCTGTTCACACATGGAAATCTGTATGAACTCTATTGCTTTAGCTAATCCATTGGTTTAATATCTCATTGGATAGGAAAAATTAGCTGCTGGCAGAGCAAGTGAAGATTTTGGAGTCAAAGAAGGGAATGGCTCTGCTGGTGACAAGCTTGGACAACTTGCAGTAGAAAATGGACCTGTCTTAATGGATTCCTTGGAGAATTTGGAAGGTGTTATTGCAGGGATCCATGCTACTGGCACGGATGTCCTGCATGATGCACATGGTTTGACGGAACAGGTAACTGCTGCTACAACTTCTGATACACAAGTTGTTGGGGATGTGAGTTCAGGCTGGAAGGTTGTCCTGCATGAAGAAAGCAATCAGTATTATTATTGGAATATTGCAACTGGTGAAACTTCATGGGAAGTTCCTGGTGTTTTAGCCCAGGCAACTGAACCGAAAGGCAATGCTTCTGAACAGAAAGAGAAAGATGTCTCCGAGGTCAAAAATCATAATTTGAATACCATTGAAGGGAATATTGATGTGCCCATAACTAATACATTAGATGAAGGGTATGTAAGAGATACTTTAGATGACAAGAAACAGGATCATGGAGGAGATGCTTTAGATGATCTCAGAACTTTACATGGAACCAATGTTTCACCTGGTCAGTCAGATAATGTTCTTCCAACTGATGGTAATGCAACAAGTATTCAGTTGTTGAAGCCAGGAGGACGCTATGAAACTGGGACGGACTTCCCTTCCCTTCTGATGAAACAGTCTGAAAATTTGTTGGGGCAATTGAATACTGTTAAAGGGTATGCATCTTCTTGCTTTTCCTTGTTCTTCGTGTCTGTGGGAATTTCACAATTGCTGTTTAGTTCTATTTTTTTTTCCTTCTTATAATGCGCATAATAGTAACCAGTGAAGGCATTTCTCCTGTGTACTCTGTGAATAATCTTCCAACACCCCTCCCTCACCCTCCCCCCTCTTCTTGCTTTGATCCATTAACCATCCTATTGTTCTTGTCAATCATTTTTCAGGTTGAAAGGCTATTTTAAAGGAATTGACCATATAACAAAGTGCATTTTGGAGGTTGAGATGAGACTCTCTGATATCAAGTCCTTAGCGTGCCATGGATCCTTATTACTCCCCTTTTGGGAGCACTCTGAAAGGCGGCTTCTAGAGCTTGAAGCAGTCATTTATAATATAGTCCAGGAATTAAAATCTGAACGGGTGCATGAAGTTGACACGACCAGTATATTGCCTGAAAGCATTGGTGAGGACATTAAAGCAAATTCCAGTGAAGAGAAGGCAGTTGATGTTGCATCTGATGATTTTGGTGCTTCGGAATCTGCTGGAATAACGGAATTTCAGAAAAATAATCAAGAATTGGACAATGGCGGTGCTACTGGCTCTGAAAATGTTCCATCAGATCCAAGCCTCATAGAACGTCTTGTGAATGCTGGGGGTAAAGTTGAAGCTCGAAATGCTGTGCATCAGGAGTTGACTCCCAAGGCTTTGCTTCATACTGGGGAAGAAGTGGATATGGATGTTGACATGGAAGTTGAGGACGTTGATCCTTCAAACAATTTAATTGTTTCAGTTCTGTCAGAGCAGCATAACGATCAAACTCTGCCTGCAAATCTTCAATCCTCAGTCCCATTGGAATTGTGTAGTATCCCACCTCCACCTGATGAAGATTGGATTCCACCACCACCTCCTGATAACGAACCTTTTCCTCCTCCTCCACCTGATGAGCCTCCTGAAATCTCAAGCCCTCAACCATCTGATTTGGTGTCGACACAGTCTTTTCCTTATGCGGAACCATACAACATATATCCCAGTTCACACTTCCAGTATTATGCTCAAGGAAACACTAACATATCTGCCAGTAATATGTATGCCCCGACTGATGGATGTCAACCAACTGTTTCCCAGCCCCCATTATATTTTGAAGCATTGTCAGACACATATGCGCCAGCCACATTAGCAGTCAACCCTATTGAGCCTGGTTTGTACTATGGCCTTCAAGATGGGATTACACAACCTGTTTCCTTAGAGTCTTCTGTATTTCATGGTGATTCTGTCCAAAACTCCATCTCTGATCCCACTGGATCCCTGGAAGTCCAGGCAGCTGTGGGCTCTGCTTCATTGCTGAAAGGTGACATTGATGTTCCTGCCATTAGTGTGGATGCTAAAAAGGCATCTTTGGAACCTTCATCTTCTGAAGTTACATTAGCGTCAGCAACCATCTCAGAGCTAGAGGGTGTCTCTGAGCCATTGGTCCCTGCTACCACTTCCTCTATCACTGCTTCCACAACAGCTCCTAAGGCTCAATCTAAAGGTGATTATGCAAAAAATACTTCGAAGTTATGATCAACTTTTTAAAATGCGGAAGGATTTGCATATAGTATGTGTTATATAGTTTCCTTTATTTTGCTTTTTTTTTTTTTGGGCAGTACAACGTAGCAAAAAGAGAACAGTGGCTGTTGTTTCCTCCCTGAGGTCCAACAAGAAGGTTTCCAGCTTGGTTGACAAGGTGCTTGCTTGTTCCCACCTTCTGCTAGTTGTATCCTTTGGCACATTTTCTTCCCAAGTTTTGAAATGTTTGTCATGCTGCTTAATAGTGGAAAGCTGCAAAAGAGGAACTTCAAGAGGACGAAAAAGAACCTGAAAATGCTTATGAGATATTAGAGAAGAAACGTCAACGGCAAATCGAGGTTTGCCTGTGTTCTAGTGTCAGTTTGTTCATTTACATAGCTTGTTGATGTCGCTAATTCTCTTTTATTTTCAGGAATGGCATGCACAGCAGATTGCTAGTGGAGAGGCCAAAGATAATGCTAATTTTCAGCCACTTGGTGGTGATTGGTAGACTCTTAGTCCTCTAAGCATTGGTGATATAGATCTTTATGCTAGTTAATTTGTACATAATGCATGCAAGTGCTCTTACTTTTAATATACATGGAAAATAGTGCTTTTACTTAGACAGACTAACATTGGTAGTATGTCTTTTGCATCCTCGTTGCCTTTCCTCTGGGTTGGCAGGGGATGGGTTCAAGACAAGTTCAGCATGATGATGATATATACTTCTTGGGTATTATTGTGACTTGTTCTTGTTGGTTTGGTTCAGGCGGGAGCGTGTGAAGCGCAAGCGAGCTCGATTAGCCAAGGAATCTGTTCAGACTCCTAAAGATGATGTTTTTGAAGGTAATCAGCAGCCTGATCTTGGTGAACTCTCCAAAGGTCTTCCACGTGGATGGCAGGTATTAACACTATGCACAATTAATTTCTCTGTCTCTCTTTTTTTTTTTTTAATTTAAAGTTTTCTGAAGTTACACTAGCGATTTGAGAAACTATATCCCCTGGAACTAAGGAGTTAGCCAAGTTTGAGCCCACAAGTATTTGTATTAACTCCGGTCTTGGTTTATACAACAGAACCATTTTCCAAGCACGGATTGATTTGACAAAATTTTCAGCGATGTATAACGTAATTTACATCCAATTTTGGTTTCCCAGTTTTCTTACGCACTGCGTTGTTTTTCTTCTTCCTTGGTTCAGGCTTACTGGGATGTCTCCTCAAAGCAAGTGTATTATGGAAATACTTTGACGACAGAAACAACATGGGTTCGACCAACAACCTGAGCAGAAAAAGGTCTCTTTTGACACGATCACTGACTAATTTTTGGTTCGCATAATGTAAATGAATGTTTTACTAGGAGTTGAGTGGATGATGATAGTCGTCATATGGACACACCATTTGTTCTTCCACTTAGTCTTCAATAAAATAAAATTTAGAAGGCTTCAAAATTGCAGTTAAACTTTATTATGACTATGCACAATGTACATAAATTCTCGTGCAAAAAATTCCTCGATTTGTATGTATGAAGTAACAGGCGATCTAGACTGAAATCTTGTGCAGCATAGCATATAAACGTCGGCGTGATTAAGCGACCCATTACTTTTTGTCGGTAGTTGCAAAGTTCCAGTGCTGGCGGCACCTAAAAGATCCGGCATGTGTAGTCGGGGAGCAGAGGCAACGAATGAGTGCTGCTGCTTCCTCTGCCTGGTTTAGTCCAACCAAAGAACTTCTTTCGTATGTTAAACCTGGCGCCTGAACGAGACATGTTAACAAGAAAAGAAAAAAGTTTGTTTCCATCTCTTGGATGAGACATGAAAATTACGCGCACGGCACACTCAAATTTTTAAGACAAGAATATAGAGAGTACATAACAAGGAGGAAGCATTCATTCCACAATCTCAAGGAGTCGCGATGCATTCTTGAAATGCATAAATCACTGCCACAAGTGAAAATGTGTTGGTTTTTGTGGGGTTTTGGAGATTTGCTATCGTCCTTTTTCTTTCCAGTTTGGGGGGGAAATGTTGATGACAATAGAGGGGCGGTGTGTAATGAGGAGGCCACAGATAAAACGCCACAGAAACTTAAGCAGCAGGATATCTCCTTTGCCGAAGCCAGGCTTAGGCCACAGAAGTCGCGTATGAGAGGAAGACGAAGGCTACAGGGATGGAGTTGTTCACAAAACAAAGAACCCGAGAATGGAGAAAGAAGCGCGTCTGAATACTGTTTCCTAAAGGTCAGCATAGCTCGACTGCAACACAACCTCATATAATACAATTGAAACGCCTCATTTCTGTTGATTTCTTATCCTGCAGCACGTAAATATTTGCAAGGCTGTTAATAAAATTATAATGCTACATTAAACGTTAGCACAATCTAATACCACTCTCTACTAGAATTATGTCAACAGCTCTCTCTAGAATTTGAGAAGTTAAGCGTTAACTTTATTTGTTTGCTTTAAAACTGTGAATAGGTAAAGAAACCGTACATCTGACGTGTGCGTGCGTACGAATAATCCACTAATTCAGTGAAGAAACAGACAACTTTATTTTTATAATTATTTTGAACTCCTCTGCCCAATCTCCGTTGTCTCAATAACATCTGGCCTTCTGCTCCACAGATTATCTTGTCAATAGCCTTGTGTCAGAGGGGGAAGGAGACACTGTTGAGGTAGACATCCTTTTCCATGTGCAGAAGTACAACAAATTTCTACGAAGGAGATTGAGTTCCTTCCATGTTGGTGACAGATTATCTGGCTATTTTTGCCTCTTATATATCTTTGATAGGAATGATTTCAGCACCGCTTGCACGGCTTTGCTTGGGTGAGCTTCAATGCCCTTATTGAGCTTCTCATAACTCTTCCTCTCGTATTCCAGAAACACATCCTGACAAGGATTGCAAGACAAAACAAGTAAATCAAAAGAGAGACCTGTGTCACATGTCAACCCCCTGCATTCAAAATCTCCAAACAACACAGCTCACACAAGCGCCAAGTTTTTGTATTCAGAACCAATCAGAAAACTCAAAATTGCTTGAATAGGAACCTGGATTTTGAGAGCCTCGTAAAGTTCTTTAACCTTAGCAACACAAGCTGGATCCTGCTTCCCATAGTTCTCCTGGTAATGTGCCTCGACTGGTTAGCATGGCAAATTCCACACGGACTATAGGAGTTAGTAAAAATGAAGGGATGATGACTATGACTTTTCGAACTCACGTGTAGTAACTTCTTTTGTTCCTCGTTGCAGACTTCCAATGCTTTCACGACCATCCAAGAGCATTTAAAATCTTCAATATCCGTCCCAATCTAAAACAAAACGAATTTCACCATCAACTTACCAGTTCTTCTGTCAAAACCTAAACAAACCATAAATGATGTAAGATATTATACCTAAGGTTTACCTTGCCAATGACCTCTGGATCACCATAAGAATCTAGATAGTCATCCTACAAGCGCATATTTAAGCCTTATCAGACAGTATAAATAGCAAACAATCAATATCTTGAACCCAGAAAGACAAAATTAGGAATGATAGCATGAATTCTCAACAAATTCCCAAAGGAAAAGATGCTTTGCCATCAAATAAGATGTATGGTTATCGTGATGCCTAAGGATGCTCACCTGCACCTGGAAGTAGATTCCCATTTCAATTAGTATTTCCTTGACATCAATATGATTGTCCAGATTCTCACCTGACATAAGGAGAGCACAGGCTACCTGAAAACGTTATTCATAAACAGATTATGTCAGAAGAAGAAACCAGCAAATATGAAAAATCAAACTCCAAAGGAGTTCTCAACATCACAATATGTATTGCTGTGTAAAGATCATCAACTTATGCTCAGATACTTAGATCAAGGAGAAAATATTAGACATCCAAGAATATAAACTCGATCTAGAACTATTTAAATGAGTTACAAGGATTTAAAAGAAAATATTATTTTTGGAAGATAAAAAAAAATTAATAGAGACAGCAATTGAAGCCAATAACAATCTGGAGATCCACTCACTGGAAGATAGAAAGAATAATAGGCAGTTTTGTACTGAACAATGCGGCGATGTCTGCATTAGAAAAGGGAAAAAAAATATATTCAAGTATCACAAAGTGAATGGCCATACATTAAACGTGCGAACCGCAACTACAGTGAAACAAAAGTTCTCACTTACAGAGGCAAAGAGTATTTGGATAGATCTTTCTCTCCCACAAGCGTGGTAATTAAATCAATCATTTGTCCAGAGGCTGTCTGGAATTCTACCTGATGAAACACTCAATAAAACAATAAAGCAAGAGGACTTCTCAGCAATATCTGATATTGATTCAGGGATCCTACGTCCACAACTTCAGATATAACCCTACCTCATTGAATAAATCAAGCAGGTCCACATAATAAGGCTTGCCTCTGAAATGGTTTTTGAGAATTCGTGGGATGTGGTTGCGAACGATTATGCCATCATTTGCAGCAATCATACCAACCTAGGACAAAACTCCAAGCAAAACAGTAATTATTAACTCAAATCAAGAAGTCAAACTGCTTCAGAACGAGACAAAGAGGAGAGAGTACAGAAATCAATTCACAAGACAGCACCTTTGGCAATCTAAACCAACATGGTTGACCACGACGCGTGTGAGAGCCATCCATGATATCATCCATAACAAGAAAATAAGCTTGTAGCTGCAAAAGTTATGGGCACCCAAAGTAACCAACACGACATCACACAGAAAAATCAGAGCCACAAATAGGAGAGCACTAATGCAGCCATACCCATTCGATGCACCAACCAAGTGCACAAGCAAGAAAAGTTTCATCACTGGTTAATTCTCTTCCTTCTTTAAGCAGCTTGTAACTGTCAACAACCGAGAGCCCTCGATTTAGCTTTCCTGAAATCCATTAGCAGAAAAGGAAGAAAGAAATAAGACAGTCCAGAAAGACTAGGAGAAGGTAAAAGACAGAGATGATTATCCACTTTAGTAATTAAAGGATGTGCTTTTCACCTCCAGGAACATTATAGTCCAGCATCTGAAAAGTTAATGCCCAAAAAGAAAAAAATTAGACGTGTGAAAGTGCTAGATAACCTATCAAATGCTACACAACACTGAAACTTCAATGCTAATCAGTCCAGAAAGTCAAATCCTAATTTATTCAACTAAAGCATTCATGATCACAAGTTGCAAATCCATTCTAAAGCGAGATAAAGAAAAAATGGATCGCAAAAATCTTCTTTATCCTTTCACAAAGTCATGAAATCATGCCATAAAAGCTAAATAATGCAAATTGAGGTTCTACGGGGACTATAGAGGCTTAAGAGTGTTAAAAGAAGTAATCTGTGCCACCAAAGAAAATGGAAGGAATTAACATAATAGAATAGAAAATGGGACTTCCTCTACCTAGCTTGACTCTTTACTTGTGCAGCTTGATTTGGTCATCACTTTACAAACGGATTTACTGTAAAACTGCAAATTTTATGCATGCAAAATTGCTTGAGTCTCATGGTAATGGATTTTGTTAAACAATCTGTACAAGGAAACCAAAACCCAGATGAAAATACGATCTTGAAGGCCCGACTACCATACCATAAAGATTGTCTAACATCAAAAACTAGGAACATCAAAGTAACGATGAAGACTCAAATGAGTAAACGTAGAGCATGTTTCATTAACAAAAGGATACAAGCCAATTGAAATCAATCATTCGTAGCACGTAACACCCGAATTCTAGTACCACACAAATTAGCATTGAAGCCATATACGCAGAAGAAAAAGCCAAAAATCTCAGCAATACTCCATGACACGGCCAACCAAAAGAATTGAAGATGCAGCGCGTGCGTGGGTGTCACTGACTGTATGTAAAAGTAATAGTACTACTAGCAAAGGCATACCCGGTCGAGCCATTGCCGAGAATCATCAGTAAACTCAAAAGCAGGGTCATTGAGTAACTCCGATTTCAGGACAGAGTAAACTTCCAAGAATTTAGTTTTCAGATCGCTCATTCTTTTTGGGTTTTCTTTTTTTACCCTCGAGAATTTCAGAAAGTCAGAGTGAGATCCTCCTGAGTCCTGAAACCTGAGATGGAGAGGGATGAATATGGCTGGGTATTGGACGATATAAGTAGTAGAGCTAGCCGCTAGGTGCCAACCAAACTACCCCAGAGGTAAGGGGGAAGAAACTAAGAAAGAGGACTTTCGTCTGTCATGTGCGGGTGGCGGCAGTGGAAATATGGAAATAGAAAACAGTGACTGGCGTAGCTCAGCAAACAAACAAATATCAGCGGCGTACTTTTCTGAACGCAATTTTTTTATTTTACGTTTTCATTTCCGCCCTATCCTTTATTATGGACTCCCAAATTGAAATTGTGCAATTTACACACAGTCACGCACTGACTTGGATGTTCAGAATTCCCTTCGTTGTAAGTAAAGATTGCAAGTATAGCATTGAATAAGCCAAATTTAAGAGCTTTATGCACATTAATTTTCTGCCAAATGCTTTCTTTTCTTCTTCTGCATCATTTTTTTTCTTTTTTGTTAAATCATTACTCGTACTAGTAAGTCTGCCAACTTATGTCACGCTGGGTTTTTTTTTTTCTTTTGTGAATGTCACGTCACATTCGTCTTTTGTTCTTGCCAAATCTTCTTGTATGGTGAAAAACGTGTGGCAAAGCTGTTAAGTGTGAACAGATATGATTGTCAGAAGGTTGACAATGGAGCAGATTTTGAGATGCCCCCTGTATACATCTCGATTGGGATGATCTTGTACGTGCATGCTATAGCATAATATACCCCACTACGACCACTACTGCTACTAATTGGCTGCTCTTTCTTTACGTTTAACTGGAAAAAACAATTTACTTAATACGCAGAAGAAAAAGAAAAAGAGGGTGTCTTTGTCTCAAGTGGTCCTCCACTTTAGTTGGGATTTGCATCCAAGGCAACAACCCAACCTTTGGTTGAATGTGCTAGTAATAGTTTGGCAGTTTGGTGCAGTGTTTCGTGTACCTAATTGTTGGCTCCTTTGGTTTGTGGTACCATTCAAGCTTTAGATGTCTACATTGCTCGGGGACTCGCATCACATGCTATGCGGTATTGATTCCAAATTCTGTAAAACGTCTCCAAAAACTGAGGATGGATTTTATTACTGTGTGGGGGCAACAAAGTTGAAAAAAAATGTCAATGCATTGTATAAAATCTGTGCAACCAAATATTCTATACGAATTATTACAATTTTCTCTCTGTGGAGGCCTTCTTACTTGCAAGATATCCAATCGTGTCAACTGTAGAATGCATCAAAATGAAGCACATACGCAGTATTAATTAGAGGGACAAAGCAAACTTTTAAATTGACTCCACTCCAAGAGCAGGTTTCTGTTAATCTCCGCTCCCAGAGCAACTTTAGTAAATAGGAGCACCAGCCAATCATAAAGAAGAAGATGCTCAGTCTAGTGGTGGTGATGGGAACAAAACTCGTGCAAAAAGGAGGAATGTGCTGTGCTGTTGACACTTGACAGAGTGTTCATTGCTCCCGTCTCCTGCCCCTTTTTATTTTACCTCTCCAATTCTTGCTTACAAAGAGGACAGCAAGAAATTATTCTGAGCCAGTGATCTACGCACTTCAGATGAAATACATGGGAGCATGGTAATTGCCTCATCTCTTCCCTGTCTCTATACTTGGCCAAGCAAATACAACACTCCTGTTCAAATAAACGTAATCAGACCTCTTAGCTTCCCTGTACTTGTTGAAGTTATACTGACAAAGATTGTAATCAGGCTACTTACAGGATTTTCATTGTTCAGGGCTGAATTTCCGAGCTCTAAGTTGTTGCCAACCTCCTTGTATTTCCAGCTAGGTAGCTTGGATAATTGTTCGTCAGTTGCCCCTCGATCAATTGATCCCATATTCATATTGTATCCAAGGAGAGTACTCAGCAGCGGGACGCAGCAACATAGCAACACGAATAAAATGAAGGGAAAGGAGTAGCTGATGGCGTTCCAAGCGAGTAGAGAGATGCAGAGGACATGAAGCTTTGGAGCATGTCGAAAGGATCCGAAACGAGAATCAAAGACCCATACATTTCCCATGACGAACCATATTGCAAAGAATAGCTCAAGGAAAGTCCGGTATTTGTTCATGCAGTGCAAGCTTCTGCAAAATTGAAAATGTTCAACACTTGCCTATTTGGAGAAGTAATCAGTCAAAAATTGAAAAATAAAAGAATACAAGTCCCTTCTATGTACTTTATTTGAGCATTGTTCAATGCAATGCAGCTACTCAAAACTTCCGCCAAAACTTAAACAGAAAGTAACTGATCATTATTAATTAGGAGTATATCACAGAACAGAGTACCAACTCTGAAGTGTAAAGTTCTAATCACTTCCCAAGGACTGTTTAATGATAAGTTTAGGTCCAAAGTAGAAAATAGAACAGATCTTTGCATATATGACTAATGATTGTAACAGCTGTAGTAGAATACAAGTGCCACAGATAGGTATTGAGTTGGAGAACACACGGGGGATGTAACATGTGCTGCATACCTTGAGTCATCATGGCCTCTCTGCTGTTCAACATCAGAGATGTTTGAACCTTCTCCTTGATTTTGAGTTAAACGAAGCACCCGATAGCGGCAGCAGAGTTGCATCAGACTGAGGATGCACCCACAAGCATAGCCCGAAACCCAAATCCTCATTGGCCAAACTGGCCTCTCCTCCTTGGAAATTGCCAATGTATATACAACCATAGCAATTTGGACAGCCAAGACTACAAACTCTGTCATCATCCAACTTCCCGTATTGAATGGATTAGAGGCCAGGTCTGATCTTGGTCCATTTTGGTAATGGAACACTCTTCTTAAAAAGCTAAACCATCTTGATCTTGAGATTTTCATTGCCATTCTTATTAAGAATGATGACGGAGGAACGCGAGAAGATGGCCGACTTCGTGCACTCACAACCATTCTATGATCATCTCCTAGTGGAGAAATTGATGAAATTGCATCCGCAAAGCCAGAGTTACAAACCAACTCAGGTGTAAAGAAGTACCGAGTATTCATTGCTAAGCTGACAGCTAACCTTTTTCCAGGCCACCAGTACCAATTCAGGCTTCAAACTGCAAATCTATACACACGAAAATTTTCACACACCTAAAATTTCAGTGTCCTAAATCTATAGAGGACCATTTCTTGAATTGATGAAGCACCACGCGTAAACTTCAATCATGATTGACGATGAATTTGGTGTCTGTTGAAAGATTGATGCTACTTTTGCAACAACTAAACCACACATCTTCCATAATTCTCAAAAAGCTTCAATTTTGCAAAGAATTAGTGGCAAATTTGAAGCCTATATCAAGAGATACAGAGCTGAAGCTTGATGGGAATGTGTCGAAGCTGACATGGAAACGAATACAAAGGCAGAGAGTGAGCCCGGAGGGGGGGAAATAAAGGGATGGAACAACAGAAACGGAAGACGATGGGATTGAATTAAGTGGAACCAAACAAGGAGAGGAAGGTGAAGATTGGGTTCAGATGGTGACCAAGAATCAAACAGTTGCCTTGCTTCGATTCCAAGTGAATCTGAGGGGATGTTGTGAGTTGTAACTATAACCGTTGGCCTAACGTCCTCTTGGCCTGTATTGTTTATTCAGTAAGCAAAGGTGAAAGGTACTACTGGTTTTGGTTCTTCAGAAACACATCACCCTTTTTTTTTTTTCCTTTTCCGTTTTGTCAGAATTCAATAATACAAAAGAATTTAAGAAAAAGGATATTTTCGTTCATCTGATGTTAACATTGATCTAATCCCAGCATGAATAACATTTAAAAGGATCTCAATATATGGGAAAAGGCTGCTAAAAAGAGTAGTTTGAATTGTGGCGGGTACAGGATATGGAGGTTATCGGCTCGAGCAGTTGGCCACCTACTTCAACCAGAAACGTCGTATGACGTTGAGGGCGCCGAGGGGTGGCCCTGGAGTCAGGTCGTCAGCTGCAGGGGGCTGCCAAGTGGCCACTGGTTATTGACATGCGGTTGCATTTCAATGGCTAGCCACTTTCTTTTCAAAGCTGCCTACGGCTTGGTTGAACATGATCCGTTGGGAACTTGGGATTAAGCCGTTCAAGGAGATCAAGTTAATCAAGGAATTAGGATGACTAGATAACCTCTGCTATTTGATGTAGACCATTTCTGATTTATCCAGAATCAATTTTATGCATACGTGTGTGAACAAGAAATTTATGGAAAAAAAAAAAAAGGAAAAAGGAACTTTGATGACATGATAAGGGAATTTCAAATGCCACCTTTCATACACATCGCATATATAAAATAAAGAGGAAAAATCGTTGCAAAACATTTATCACATTTTATTAAATAAGTTTTTTCGTCCTTCACTTTAAAATATTAATTTCATGTTCATTACAAATTCAAATCAGTGAAATTTGGTCCTAACCTAAATTCCTGACCACTTTTTATCCTAAAATTACCACGTAACCTATAACAAAAATAAATATAAATCTGGTCATTTGTTTGACTATAAATGGAACCTAGCTTTTTTTGCACCTAAGAAAATGACACGTATGTGTCCTGTGATGGATTAACGGCAAACTTTATCAGAATTTTATCGATTTGATTTTGTAAGGGGGTGTAAAGTTGTCGTCATTTTAAAAATGAATGACTAAAAAATCCATTTGATGAAATGTGATTGATGTTTTAAACTATTTTTCCTAAAATAAACTTTTACATGATTGTAATACAAGCATTTGTATCTAAGATTTTAATAACACTGATGCTTATTGAAACCAAGAACTAGTATTATTCAACACCTTGCCGTTTAAGAACGTGCAATCAAGGATTATTCTTTTACCATTTGAAATATCAATGTAGCCATACCATACATTCTATACGTGATTCAAGGGAAAAAGAGGGGCAATCAATCTCAGTAAATGGCTTATAGCTATTACCATAGTAGTCTTTTAAGGCATGATGGGGTAGGAGATTAAGGGTTAAAACCTCACTTTTCACCGCTCGCTATTATATGTGGTTTGCCACTTTAAGTATCTTAAATCCATATAGATGCATAATGCACTTGTATGATTCGGTGATAGTTCAGTTCCCATCGATTCCCTAATAGATCGAGTTAGATCCCATCCCTTAGAATAGGCTATAATAGAAGTAAGGTAGGTGTTGATGATTCATCTCTCATCGGATTCCTAATAGGCCTAATTAGGCCCTTCTCACTATAAATAAAATAGGCTAGAATAGGAAGAAAAGCAGCAGTAGGTGTCGAGTAAACAAGTCACGGTTGATTAAAAAAAATTCAATAAATATGGTAAGCTAATAGGCGATTTGTGTATGTTGCCAAGTGCCAACTTGGATTCACTAGAATATTGAAGTAGTTCTGTTCAACTACGTTTCATTGTGCGTACGTATATTGACAGGTGTGGTGTCTGGCATCGTAGACATGATGCACAAGTACCAATTAATTATAATTACTCTCCCAATGTACATCATTGTCGTGATTAAAAAACAAAAGAAAAGGGTAGGCCAAATTCAATCCATCCTGCAACATTGAGCCCATTGAGAGCTAAGCGACTCTTCGATGACGGGTATAAAAGTTAGCAAGCCCAAATTTTAGCCAGTTAGGTTTACCCAACTTGGGCCTCAGCTTCAAGAGGATTGGTTTGATGGAGGACTAAAGCGGGTTAAGATAACAAGCCTGACAAAGAAATGGGCTAATTTGGGTCAACATATGCTTCGTTATTTGTTCATGGCAGACATTATTGTAGTTGGCATCTAATGACAACTTAAACTCCTCAAAACCTAGCTTAGTCGGTAGGAGCATTATTTGGTAGATAGCAAAGTTTTTGGTTCGACTTTCAAGTACTCTCCTTTCTTTTTTTCATCAAACGTTACCCTATATTTCTATGAACACTTAATAATACAAGAGTTAATTAGAAAAAAAAAAAAAGACAATTGCAGTCACATCTTTTTGTGTAGATTTCGATTAACCATATCAAGAAGTTCGTTTCCCATTCCACCTCATTAACTAGCTTCCTAGTCAAGAGAGAGAGAAAGAGAGAGATTTAATTGAATGGGCTGGAGCAATATCGAATTTGATAGATTTAAACCTTGCCCTTGAGTCGAAAATAAAAGTGAACATTTAAAAAGTTGGGCCATTCCAAACAAGAGAAGTAGATCATACCTGGGAATGCGGTGGAACGATATCAATATTGTAAGATTTGCAGCCTCCATGTGAACCCCGAAAAAAAAATTAACAGCCCAAACTATTGGGCACCCAAAAATGGGTAGTAGCCCACGATGGCGTGGACGGAATAAAAGTCGTGAAGACAAGAGGGCCGATTGTGGACCATGAATCTTTTAGATTTCGGTCAGGCATGAGGCCTATGGTAGGAACGATGTCGTTTGAAGAGAAACCGACAGCAAACTGCAAAGTTAAAAGGAGGTAAAGGAGTTGTTAGACAAATCCGTTCCCCTAATATCGATCGAGTGCCCTCATTTCATTTGTCCCCGATTCCGATTCACAAACGTGGTATTTTTCCGTTGGGAATCATCTCCGTCGAATCCAATTGAAGTTAGGTAGATCCCTAACCGTTCTTCTTTATTCAATCAAGCGCTGATAACTGCTTCGATATATAATTTAGGGTTTTTCTTACCGGTTCGGATGAGTATTGTTTCCGCGTTAATTTCAGTGCTATTCGTAACCTGTAACTTGGTTCGATTGATTTTAGGTGAAGATTAAAGAGGATACAAAAGATGACGACGGCGGCTAGACCCACCTGGGCACCGGCTAAGGGTGGCAACGAGCAAGGTGGCACTCGAATTTTTGGCCCCTCTCAGAAGTACTCTTCCAGGGACCTCGCTTCTCACACAGCTTTAAAACCGAGGTAATATCAAAGAGAATAGTCTTTTTCTGAATTAGATTTTCTTTACTTAGGGCTGAAATTGAATGACCATAGGTTATTGCTATTAATGAGTAGTCGGAAAGGAAATATCATTGATGGGGAAATTCTCTGTTAGAGTTATAATTTTAGTCTGAATGTGTATAGGATGGAAAAGTTGACTGGGAGGATGATTATTACTCAGTCTAGCGAAAAGCACGGAATTTTTCTGTAACCCATCCTAGGTGCCTGAAAATTCACTGATGCTATCTTGGGTATGTAAAATTTTCTGTTAGGAGTTCTTTTTTTTTTTTTTTAAATAAAATCTTTGTGTTCCAAAGAGCACGAAACTTTGTGTTTAACCTTAGTTTAGGTAGATTTTGAATTTAACTATTCTCTGGAGACTGGCTTGCTATTTGAAATGTTAACTCTTTTCTTCAAGTAATTGGTTCAGTTGGTCATGCTCTTAGGGTTGATGTTCCAAATTTAAGTAGATTGATTGTGTGAGTTCAGTTCGATGGAAACTGGGTGTTGCTCGTTATTGTACATAATGCCTTTTCTCTAGGAGTTGTTGGAACTTGGGTTAGTTTCTTGGTGACTGACTTGCAAATATTGTTAGCTATGAGAGTGTACTTTCCACTTTTGTTCTTCGACTCTATGTGTGTCTTTTTCTTGTTCCCTTTTTGTCATTCTCATTGCTGGGTTGCTAATCTTCTTTCTGATGTCTATGTGGTATTTTAGAAAGGAAGGACAAGACACTCAAGAAGAGCTGCAGAGGAGGAATCTCCGAGATGAACTGGAGGAGCGAGAGCGGAAGCACTTCTCAGCAAAAGGTAACTGATATATTGGTAATGACGTACTCAGATGCATAAAGCACTTATACTGTTTCGTACTTTGATTTTTCTGGATAAGGGTTTAGTATTTTGACATAGTTAACACCTAAATTTATATAATTACAGATGATAGAGATCGTCGTAGAGGCAGCCATCTACTTTTAGAAGGTTAGTGCTGTTTATTTGGTGGATGATTGTGCTGAAGTTGAAATTGGTGTCTGTGTTCTTTTTGCACTAAATATTTTTGCCTGCAGGTGCTAAGAGAGAAGCGGACGACCGCATCGTTCCACGCAGTGTAGATGCTGATGATGCCGATGTGGGTGCCAATAGCAGTGATGAGAGGTTGGTATTTCTTCTAGAACATTTTGGCCAATAAATACTTACCCCTGTTGGATTTCTGAATCGCATGGCCCGATCATTTGTAATTGTACTGGGTAATCTCTCCCTTGTTCACCATATCATGTGCATGTTCACTTGTTGTTTTTGTTTGATTTCATTTGTATTTTTCTGATATTTCTTCCTTCCGAAAACACCATCTTTTAGATCATCTTCTTTTCCCCTTCCACAAATTTAGGAATAGTCTGTTCTCTCTATTTGTTTTTCTGCTAAAATTCCTGAGTCTTCATATTATTTATTGGGAGCTCATTTTGGTGTTCATGTCATGCTTACTGAATTATTTATTATTACATGTAAGTGAGGATGATGATGACGATGATGAAGACGACACAGAAGCTCTTCTGGCTGAGCTTGAACAGATTAAGAAGGAAAGAGCCGAGGAAAAACTCCGGAAAGTAAGTTCCTGAATTAGAGGTGAATGTATGTGCATGCATTTCCTGAGAGAGGTGGATTTTAAATAAGATAAAGTGATCCAGCTCTTAAGGAGTTTTACTGTTCATGCTATTAGCATTTAGGAAGCATCCCGCTGCTACTATTATGCAGAATGTGAAACTCATGGTGATCATTCTTCTTCTATTATTTTAGATAACTAGTCTGACAAATGAGTCGTTGAAATGATATTTCTTGGGCGCCTGATGTTTGTTATGGAGCATTTTTTTTGGGTTTTTTTTTGGTGGGGTGGGGTGTGGGTTTTAAGGTTGATTTGGTTTGTGACTTGCTGTATGTATGTATGTATTATTCATTTATGCATTATGTTTTTTTGGGGGGGGGGGGTTGTGGGTTTTAAGGTTGATTTGGTTTGTGACTTGCTGTATGTATGTATTATTAATTTATGCATTATGTTTCTGGCAGGAAAGACAAATGCAAGAAGAAGAAATTAAAGCTAAAGAAGCAGAGTTGTTGAGAGGAAATCCTCTGCTAAATAACCCAACATCCTTCAATGTGAAGAGAAGGTTTGTTGTCTTATATTCTTCTTTTTATCTGCTGATGCTCTAGATTAGTTTCCAAATTTAACTGTACGTTTTTTTGGGTCCAGGTGGGATGATGACGTGGTTTTTAAGAACCAGGCACGGGGTGAAATGAAGACACCCAAGCGGTTTATTAATGACACAATCAGGAATGATTTTCACCGAAAATTCCTTCAAAAATACATGAAGTAGCGGAGATTGAAAGCCTTTCAATCGGTTATGAAATCAAGAGAGTTGCGGGGTCTTTGTCAGTGGATTGGCTATGTTTTTGGACTCAAAAAGTGTCCTGTAATGAATCTCGAACTGGATTTGACTAGCGATCATCTGCATTTAGAGTTTGTAATGCGTAACGTCACATTATTTCGTGCAGAACGACCGTAATTCGTTTTCTTCTGTCGCATTTTAATGCTGCTTCTTAAGTTTTAACCTCAAGACTTGATACCACGGATGAGGTTTATCTTATATCCATGGTCCAAGAAGTTGTATCTCAAAAGAATTAACTACATGCAACCGAAGAAAAGTGAGAGCAAGTGTAGATCAAGCCTCCATTGCCAAAAATCAACTCTCCTTCCGGAAACACACAGTAGTATGTAGTATGTACGATCTGCCTCAGAAAAAGGGCAGGCAATGCACATTGACGACTACAATTTTACACGCCCATTGACTAAAGTCCCCAGGCAAAATGAAAAATTTTTCACCTGTTGTCTCGGTTGGGTCGCATAATGGCACAATGGACAAGGAAATACTCGCCGGTTCAAAGCAGCAAACAGACATGCTGAAGAAAGCCTTGGAAGTCCCCTCCTATTCGTCATCCTCCTTTGGTTTGTCGAAGACGAACTCCACATACAAATCTTTAATACCAATAACAACAGTAGTCATCAGCGGCCCCATGATGGCTCCCTGCATAATGACGGACAAATCTCCAATGATCAGTTTTGTTCCCCAAAGTTCCAATCACGTGCTTAAATTCTGAACAGGCATACAAGTCAGAACTCGCAACTTAATATTCCAATAATTCTGGAAATCGTTGAACCAAATAATGAATATGTACATGCATATTGAATCCAGACCTATATTGAATACCAACGCTAGTAACCTCTTTTAAACCCAAATCTAGTCATGGGCTACTCTTTAGAGGTCAAACTACCACTCCTTTCCCTTTTTCTTGTGCAGCACAGAACAGAAAGTTTGACTGCCGCCGGTAGGTTTTGTACGTAGTCTATGCACTAACTAATACAGCACCTTGCCGTGCTATGGCTGTAAGTTCCCAAAAATATGGAGCAATAAAAGTTCGCGTGAAATCCAAAAACCCTGGATTTCACATATTTGTACAATGTGATCTATTCATGAGGCATTCAGTTTCATGGTTCTAGACTATCGTAATGCACAAGGCGACAAAAAAGAAGCAACCATATTCGAGTACGCCGGTGGCATGCAAAATTTACTTTCTTAGTTGGTAGCATTGATTTCAATGATCAAGTGCTGAGAGTTTGCTGTGTTTGTGTAGACGTTTTGAGAAAAATGCATTGCAAACAGGATTATCCAGGGTGATAATGAAGCAAATTCTGCTTAAAAATTTGATAGGATCTTCGTTTCGTACCTCAATTGCAGATGGAAACAATGTCATCCCACCGATTATGCTAAGACCAGTAAGATATGCATTGTGACCTGGGATATCCTCTTGAATTTCAGACGTACCATAATCCATAAGAAAGAGATGAATAATGGAGAAACCGATAGCTATTATGTATCTGCCTTCTAGCACCAACTGTAGAGCCGCAGGAATTGTTGCAAGCCATGATGGGAAGATTGGGAACAAGGGGCTGATAAAAGCAAGTATGGTTGACATATACAAGAAATGTATAGAGGAGAATCTGAACAAAAGCCAAGTCAGGCATCCTTGGAAGAAAGCAATTTCAGCAGTTGCCAACAGGACCCCAGAAATAGCTTTATCAAGAACCTCTATACATCGAGTCCTTGCTGAATGTGAAATGGGAACCATACACATTACTTGTTCTGTTACGCCACCAGACTCTGATGTGATGAGGTAATACAAGACCCAGAGGAAAACCATGGACTGAGATATAAAATATAAAAGACCTGCAGCTCCAGAAACAATGGAATTTCCAATCAAGAACATGATATTTGCACTGACCCCCAGAACAGATTTTCCACTAATAAGAATTCGTTGCATCACATCCACTCCTTGAAGAGCGAATGCTTTTGCCTTCTCAACAATATCCTCTCTACTAATCAGCACTTCCCTGAAAAGTGCATCCAACTCTGTGTATATTAGGCCCCATTCACGATCCTTGACCCTCCTTTTCAGGCTCAAGATTTTCTCAGCAAAAGGAGAAGGGCTACTCAGGGCCGTGGAGTGAGAGTTCACTCGTTGATTTGTCAGAAACTGCTTCATCTCTGTTACAAACTGAGTCATATTATACTGCATTGCCAAACCATCAATCTGGTCAGACACAGTTTCATAGAACGTGGTAGTATACCTATCCACCATCCCGGGCACATCATTTTCATCCATCCATTTCCTAACACCAATTCTCTCAGTATAATTGCTCTCCTCTACATGGCATTTCAGCGCAATAACTGCATCTTTCCCCTCAACTCCAATTTTATAAGAAAAAAAAATTACGCCGGCCAAAGTCCCTACACCGATTCCAACAATTAATGCAATTGCCACAATGGTTTTCAATCTCTTCAGTATCCCTCTAGTGAAAAATGCAGTGACTGGACTTCGACGAAAGCTATGAGTCCTCAAGGATGTCACAGCATCCATAGTTGACTCCACACCGGTAGATGAAAACATAAAGCCCATTGCAAGCAAAGCCATGGATCCAACGCCCCCAAGTTGCTCGTAAGCCATCACAAACACCCAAAAGGAGACAAGCAACCTCAATAATTTATAAAAACCACTTCTGTGAGTCCTAACAACATCAGCTTTCTTTTTCCTGAGAACAGTTCTCAAAATCATATCTTTAATCTCAACCAGGGTTCCAACAAAGATCCTTAAAATGGCTACAGGGACAGCCAAGATGGTTTCAGTAAGGCCTAATTTCAGAGGTTCAGACCAGAACCCAACAAGGGTCTGCTGAATTCTCCTCAAGGGAATTGAAGAAAGTACAGCCCAAAGTATAGGTCTCAGATATTCTTCAAGCAATTTGCAGACAGCGTAAAGAATGAAAATGGTCAAGGCCAGGCCAGCATGAGCCATTGCTATGTACAGAGCTAGGCGTACCTGAGGGTCCCCAGAGGGAAAATTGTTGGGATTTTCTTGGCTTGTAGAAGCAGAGGGCATCTGGGGTTCCGCTGAAGCCTGGTGATTCTGAGGTGATGCGTCAGGTTTTCTGATTGAAGCTGATCGGAACATTTCTTGCCATGGTAAACTGGAGCTACTGGATTCTGATTTCGGATCAGAATACGGTACCAGCTCCATCAATTCTATCTTCTTGACAGATAAAAAGAGAGAGAAAGCACTCGCCTTTACTCCCTCTCAATCAATAATCCTTCTTATTTACCTGCTCCCTACCTCTTAGTGTGTGTGTGGACTGAGGAAATAAGGGAGAGAGAAAGTCTGCGGCTTGACCCTGATTTGTGGGACTTAAACCAGAGAGAAGAATCTCGTGCGATTGTGTGTGTTTTTCTTTTGAGGTGGGAGAGGCGGTGACCGGTGAATTGGCCTAATTGGGGTGATCAGAGGTTTGGATTTTCGGAAGTTTTGTTGAAGGGTGAACTTTGGGAAAGATGTACACTTTGGAAATTGTTGCAGTTAAAAATTCTCTGTTTGCAGGGATTTTTGTGGCTCAGCAGCTTGTCATAACTCGTCCGGAGCGCATGTTATCCATCTGCTGTTGTACGAAGAGGTGTTTCTGATTTCTCAGTTATTTGACTGAGCCACGTTAAGAATTCAGATGCGTGTCTGTGAACAGTGTCAGGAAAGGCAAAAAAGGATATTCACAATCATTTGAAGCTTTTAAGGAGCATGTGAGAATTTGCGACGTAATGACGTCTTTGCCCCGTTTTGGTGTCAGACCCACTGTGGCTTGTTGTCACTTCACTTGTGGGAACCGCGAAACGGACGGCAAGGGTCTCAGTTTGACCTGGACGCGTGACAGCTGAGATTATAAAAATCCGCTCTAACTTAGCCATGCACACATGTGCATGTTTATTGACTCCAGATTTCCCTCATGTGTCGGGCGGGCGCAGTAATCTCACGTCACAACTCACAACCTTTTCTTTTTCTTCTTTTGGCAATATATTGAGTGTGTTTGGACAGCCAATTATTTGGCTAAATATATTTGCTGACATCACCGTTACAATTTTCAATACATCTTTTTATCTTTCCAATTACCTTTTTATTTCACATACATCACATCACAAAAAGTGGTACAGTAAAAATATTTCAAATAACTTACAGTCCAAACACACTAATTATTTTGCATATGAAAAATAAGTATTCATTGTACTCTCCCACGACTTATGTGACCACTCTTGATTCCTAACTAGGCTGCAATCGGCTCGAGCGTATCGTTAATATATACGAGTTGGGTTCGAGCAGTCATTTGTTATAGGATTGATAGTTCGATGAGCCGCTCAAAAAGTTGGAATTGATGTGAAATTACAAAAATATCCTTACATCAATTAAAATCGAGCTGATTTCGAACTTCTCGCAAAGTAGAATGTCGAGCGAAACTCGAGATGACATCTCGAACTGCTTGCGAGTTAGAAATCGAACCAAACTCGCGAGTTAGAAACGAGCGGAAATTAAATTTCCCTTTTTTTAGGTCGAGTCGAGCTTGAATTTCATTTTTTTGACTTGACGAAACCGAACTCGCACGTTAATAAGTCTAACTCAGTTCGATAAGTTCAAAACTCAGACTTGATTCTAATCATTTGCAGCCAATAGCCATGTTACAGAAACAAAATCCGACTGCACGGCTAGTAATTAATTGGAATAGTTGCTTTGCTTCTTTTCTACATTTGTTGAATATCACAGTTAGTATCAAATTGGAAATAAGGTATGACCGGGAGGGGTTGATTGTACTAATCTTTTTCAAGTCAAATACTGCACAGAGATGACAGAACCATCTACTTATTTAAGTGGTCCGATTCCGATAGGGTACTATATATCTAGTGTGGGCAAAAATCGCTGAGATTTATAGTACAAGTACGAGATTGGGCTGAGCTGAAGATGGTGAAGGCCAATACTGAACAACCTTTACCAAGATGAACTTGATGACTGCATTAGAGTTACAACAGCACTGAGGAAACACATTTAAAGCCACATGAAGTTAAGAATCTGAACTCTGCGGTTTAAACATTCAAAGGAAGACAAAAAAGAAAAGAGAACCATTTCAACCATAGCTACTACTACTAGTGACAGACAGTTATCAACAACTAGTCAAATTTTACACAAATCAATTCATTTCTCGTATTATATAAGCAACTTGTTCCCAGCAGTTAGTGAATGCCTGTGTTGAGTTTGTCTGTTATAGGGTATGGAGACACTTTTATACAAGAAAGGCATATAGATCATGACATTACATTCCGGATTGTTTCTCTATTCTATTATGTTGCTCCATGACAAAAAAAATTGCTGAGGCTATAATGTACGATTCACAAATTGGCAGCATTAATTTTTCTGTTGAGGAAAATGTAGGCACCTACTCGATAAGCAAGAGCCATGGCCAACATAATCCAAACTTCTTCTAGGCCACCATCCAAATTCACTGTGTCAAATGAAGGTGAACTTTGCAGTGTCCTGCATCCAACCTTGCTCCCACACTCGTATAACTCATTTCCATCATACTGCACTTTCAGCAGAAGCCTAAACCCATGGTACATGAATGATACATACTTCAGCCATTTCATAAATTTTGGTATGTGCTGCAATCAAACACCAAATTGAAATAGTTAATCTCTTAAAGTGTGGTTTTGAAGTTCTATACATACCTCTACTATTTTCAAACTAGTAGAGACTTGAGGATCTGCTTCCAAAGGTCATCTTTCAAACTAGTACAAGGTCTGTCGAGGCCATTACATAGTTCACATCCATGGTAAACTAGTTTGTCTATTCTAATTATATTATAGTACTAGATGTAAACACTCGTTAATTTTGTACTGGGTGCTAAATCTCCTCTTTAGAACCCTGACCATAAAACCTGGTATGTGAGTGATTGAAACTTTTATTTGCAGGAATATGGATACCTGAACATAGTAACCTCCAGTGAGAAGAAATAACATCAGTACCAAAGAAGCAATCATGCCTGCTCTTTTCATACTCATAGCTGCAGCTCCAAAAAGCTCTCCTGCTCCCTGACAATAAAACAGCAGAGAAGATATTTGCAAGTGCCACACGTCTCAGTAACAGATGTGATTTCAAACCTTAAAAAAGCTTTGTACTTACTTGGCTGGTAACAGCTATTAGTAGTATCGTGGATAAAGTTAAGAAGAAGCAGTCAATAGTCCGCTTAAAGCCGGCCATGAAGTACAGAATCGACATGAAAAAGGTAGGATATAGAATATGCGCCACCATGTCGCATAATGTGCTACAGACATAGTATACACTTAATCTGTACATGTCTGCTTTCCTTTCTTTCACCAGAAAGATCTTCTCGAATGGAAAAACATATACTGCTCCAAATATTGATGATGAAGTCCAGAAAATACAGATGTAGAACAATAATCCAATCTGCAAATAAAAGATAACGATTTCTTTTAGATATGTAAATGTGGTTCAATGCTGAAAAAAAAAAAGACAGATGAGAATATTGGCAATTTTGCTATTACCTGGTCTCTAAGTTGAGCTTCTGTTGTAAAGTTGGATTTCCACCAAAGCAGGCCTAGCAAGACCGCAATTGCGAGTGCTTGAACTAGCCTTATCGTATCAAAGTAATCTCTACATCTTTCTCTATACGTTCTCTTCAACAATATCATGAATTGATCCATCCAAGTCAGTGTCCAATCCTTCTTGATCTGAATGGCTACTCGGAGCTGCTCTGATATCTTCGACATGTTATGGTTCTCATTCTTTTCTTTTGGCTCCAGTTGGACTTTGAATTTGTGGTGCAGAAACTACATAGTGTGCACAAGTTAATGTGGGAAATCATTACCCATACAGAACTGTTATCTTAAAATACCATAAAGCCGAACCAGGAAATGTTTAATAAGCGAAAACAGAAGCTTACTCTGATAACAATCCTCTCATATTCGGCAGTTCCTTGAGGTGCAGGTAAATCTTCAGGAACACTGATATCATCCACTTGACCAGCTGCCAACTCTAGCAAAAATTCAGCAGGATTCATAGCCATTTCTGGGATGAATCTCAAAGATGAAAAATACTCCACTGCTTCTCTTGCCTTTCCACAGTAGAGAGGATAGCCTTGTGCTATTAACAGAACCTTGTCAAACATGTGGAATATCCTGCTCGAGGGCTGGTGGATGGTTGTAACGATTGTCCTGCCAGCCTGTGGGCCAAATCAATGAATGACAGACTTTAAAAATCTCCATTTAGGCACAGATTGAAAAGTCTGGTTTTTATCCCTAGTAACTCAATGAAAAACAGTTACAAATAAAACACAAATTCAAAAGGAAATGATAAGGAAATATGATCTCTTGTTGCTCCAAGATATTTTGAGGACCAAAATCTGCAACATTCCAAGGTTCCACAGTTGCTCGCCAGAAAAAGAATTTGAGACAGTTGCTCACTATCAACATTTAATGGCTGTTGCTCGCTAGAAAAAGAATTGAAGACAAGTGCTATAATGAATTGAACATATAGGCATAACAGGAGTACATAGATTAGTTCTATACCTTAGCCAGTCGTTGAAGGATCTGAAGAATTCTGTTTGCAGAGGTGGAATCAAGACCTGAAGTTGGTTCATCAAGTAATAGAAGTGAGGGATCTACGAGTATCTCATATCCTATACTGGTCCGCTTTCTTTCTCCCCCCGATATGCCTCTGACAAATCCTCCTCCTATTCGTGTGTGACGGCACCTGTATCATTTTTATTAAATAATCATACTAGTATACAAGTAAAGATCAGTGGTTCAGAAAAGTAAAAGTCATTATAAAAAAATGACAATGCAGGAGAAAGGTGGATCCAATATCAGAAGAAACCTTTCAAGACCTAATTCCTTCACAATCATATCCACTCTTTCATACTTCTGATTTCGGCTCATGCTGCTTGGAAGTCTTAAAAAAGCAGAAAAAACTAAGGTTTCTTCCACCGTCAATTGAGGAAAAAGTACATCATCTTGTGTAACAAAACCGACCCTGTCATTTCATTACAAACATCAAAGACAGAATACGGTAGTAAACAGAAACTAAGGCAACCAAAGCAACATGCTAAGCAGTGCAGCTAGCCTACCTCTTCTTAAGAGCCGGACTGTACGGAACGTCATTGTACGTGATGGTTCCTTTTACACGTTCCCGTAATCTTCCTCCTATTACCTTTAGCAAAGTTGTCTTTCCGCTCCCAGAAGGCCCCATCAAGGCTAGTATCTCACCAGGAGCAACGCTTCCCGATATACCATTCAAGATGTGCTTGTAATTATCTTGATCAAAGCTCAGTTGTGACGCTACCTTTGACGCTACTGTTGTAACAATGTTAATGTTGGAAGAAGCCCGGCTAAATTTTACCTTATACTCAACATCTGCAAACTGCATGACCAAAGTGGATAAATTATAACTTTTCTTCAAAAACAGGATTCACCTATCCATGAAATACTAGTAAGAAGTTATCCCGCATCTTAGATTTAGAGTGAATATCTTCAAGAAGTTACATTTTTCACATGAACAAAAAGATTCCAACATCTGTACATTGTAATGGGCGGCTTGAATCAGATGACTGAGTAATGAAACAAATTCATGCTGCAAGATGAAAATGGTATACCTTGAGATATACAGGTAGAGGGCAGTCTTTTTTCTCAAATGAAGATGCATCCTCTATGTCAATGTGGGAGCTATTTATTGAGTAAGCTTGAGACATGAACTCTGGGCTCCCTGCAATTTGCAAGGAGCCCAGAGTTGCAGGTGACGAATCTTCAATCTCATCCGGTCTTCCAATTTCCATGGTTCTCAGAGGCAAATAACGCAACTCAAGCCCCCCTTTAATTAATGTGTTGTTGAATCAACCAAACCATAGCAGAACCCTGCCTATAAAGGAAATGCACGAAGGTTAATTGTTAGAACACATCCTTTCTATGGGACAAGTAGAGAAACATTAGGTGACTTGTTTCTCAACACATCATTTAGTTATTACACGCCCTTTGCACGCTCAATTCACTTGTATCTCCAGAAAAGTTAAGTCCAAGTTTAGGACTTCATAAGTAATCAATCTTTTTGTCAAATTTTCCGTTAAGTAATGATAGTATTTGACTTGCAGAAATTAGGCGCGCGGCTAGTATACATAAACAATATCCATCTCCAACAAAGTAGTCAAATATATGGGGCGAAGAATACCTCTTTTTAAAGGACCAAAAAATGAATGGTATCAGAAGATTCTCAGAGCATAAAGAATGAAGATTCTCAAGCTCAGGCCAGTATGGCGATGGCTAATAGACATAGCTAGGCTTACCCGAAGTTGTTGGGTTGTATTGGGTGGTAGTAGCAAAGGACATATGGGATTGTGTAGAAATGTGATGGTTTCTGGGTTTTCTAACGAAAGCTGATAGGAACTCAATTGTATCCATGGCAGACTGGAGGTTCTTGACACAAATGCTCATGACGCACATTATGATAGAAATGCTGATAAATCTGGCATAACTTTCTGTAACACAAGAGGGAAACACGAAGATTACTTTTAAGTTTGACCGAGCTACATATAGATTAACAACATCAGCCGGTTCTAAAAGATGGAAAAAGTGATTGTTGGAGGATAAAGCTGCCAGGGCAACATATACATAGATATATGCAGATATACTTGTATACTTCAGTCAGAGGGGGGCTGGGTCGGTTTCTGTTGTTGAGGCATGAATCGTTCAACCTACATAATCAACAGCCCCGCAAGAAAATTGTTATTGTGCTGGTTTTGATTGCAAAAAATCAACAACGATTCCAATCCAAGCAGGGCAGTTCATCATCTCAGGATTATACCAAACATGGCATGTAGGAGGTGGTTTGCACCAAATATAGCATTCCAGTTTATCATCTCAGGATTATCATGTAGGAGGATTATACCAAATATGGCATATATGTCACATCTCCCATTTCAAAACTGCCCAAAAAAAAGAAAGAAAAAAAAAATCTACCAAAACGGAAAGTATTATACTATACAACTCTCTCAGGATGCACCACTAAGAAGCACAAAGAAATGTCTCAAATGAGGCACAAATGAAAAAGAAAAAAGGGCTGTGAACAGAGAAAAAAAAATTGAGATGCAAAGTAAATTGTGGTTTTAGCATTGTGTCCATTAGCTACTGCATTCTGGAAACGTGTCTGTCGAAGTTCAGTAAAACCTGTATAAATTAGTAACATTAGAACCATATGAATTTTATTAATTTAAAGAGATATTAATTAATCGATAAATTAATAACTTATGAATTTATCGAAGGTACTTACAATTCAAAGAAAAACTAATTTAATCAACTAAAGTTCTATTTTATTTTATAAAATATGAACTATTCTATTAATATAAAAGGAGGCTACAAGTTTATAAAATATAAAGCAATCTCTATCTATTTGATTTGCAAGTATAATTTAATTCTATTAATATTTTTCATATATGTACGTAACTGATATCATTTTATATTTGAGATAAAAAAAGATTTAAAAATACTAAACGATAAATGTCTATCTCCATTTTATTTATTAAATGCAGACAATGAATCAGATTAAAAAAAGACAGCACCTTGAGCAAGCGAGTAAGAGTTGCCCAAGTTTAACTTTAGCTTTTTAGTTCTGTCCAATGTACCCAGCTCTCAGTTCCGATTTTGATTATATTTACCATTTGGAGTTCGAAATCAGTTGACTTAGATGTTACATAAATTGTTTGTAGATGAACATGACACCTCGGTTTTCTAGGGTGTTTGTATCATACTGCTTGTTTTTCCCTTACTTACGTTGGTTACAGAAACCTTTTAAAAACATCTAAAGTTTTTAATAAATACATCTCAAGAACACACAACTTTTTTTTTTCCCTTCCTTCTGTCACGAGCTGCTTGTTTTCCTACAAGGCAAGCTAGAGGTGCGATCCGTGTCACTTCTTCCTTGCCCCTTCAACCACCATTGTCGACCGGCACCTTCGCTAGTGCCGGCGCCCCATCTCTCTCTCTATCTTCCTCTCAAGTGGCCATTGTACAATTGGCATCCAAATATACCAGAACAACAAAAATTGAACAATTATTCTTGATTAATCCTTGTGGAACAGTGCAATTTCCGAGCGTGTATGTACATAAACTCTTATGTGATGAGGCATAAAAAACTAATGCTTAACCCTTGACATTCATTTTGCGTCCGTTTTTTTGCTGCATTGCAATTTCATTTCTTCTTTTTATCCTTTCTGTGGTCTACACACATTCGACATTAGTCTCCTTATTATGTTTCCAATCTATTGCAAAACGTTCTACTGTTTCCTGGGGGAAAAAACTCAAGAAAGAATTCGCCGATAAACTGCATATTTTCCTCCATGTAAAGATTTAGACTTCTTGAAAGATTCGAAAACAGGAGCAGCCAAACAAATATATTTTTAATTACCAACATTACTATCAGTCAGTACAAGAATTTTTCTTCAAATCGAAAATTGCTGCTAGACTATTTCTCCTATCCATTGCATTACAACGTGCTAAAGATAATTGATACCATCATCCATGAACCAGCGACCCCAGCCATGCTTGGAACCCGGAATGAGAAGCTAGCAGAACTTGAACTGGGTGCACCTGAAACAATGACGAAACATGTATAAAGTCAAAATCAAGCTATCTGATTCGAACCATTTATTGCAGCTTAAAGTTTCTTAAATTGTTGGCTCGTTCCAATGTTTTGTTAACCTTGAAAAATTTTAACAAAAGCACAGCCGTGAAAGTACTTTCAGCTTCTGTTCTCCAAATTTTCAGGACCGAAAAAAGGAAAAAAAAAAAAAAAAAAAAAAAAGAAAGGAAAAGGCCCTTTCCAATTTCTGGCAAAAAAATTTTAAAACCCGACTAGAATAAGCCATTATATGTTAGTCGGGGAGAAAATTAAGCAGCATACCAAGAATGCAGCCAAGAGGATTAATATGCACCCCACACCTGCCGGGCAATTGTTGAGCCTGAGTTATGTTAATTCCAGCCCTCTCAGCTTGATTAGCTCCCCTGATGCTGATCATACTACACAGGCATTCCGGCTCTGATCTGATTACAACTTTTAGGGGGTCGCAACAACTGCTAGGTGGATCCCTGTTCCCATTCAGGTAGTCCATGCAAGGCTGAAGTCGTTGTATGCAAGATTGGTCTTGAGCACGGATTTCCTCCACCCTCGAGGAGAAAGACAAGATGAACACCAAGGCTATACTGCAGTACCTGGGCACGAGTTTCATTTTTCCTATTCAATGGACGATGATAGTTAATTTGATAGCTGTTGTAGGTGGTATGCTTATATATTGACGCTGGAAGAAATGTTACAGCACGGGTTGGTGATCAAACTCCGGTTCGAAATTTGACTCTGATGTCATATTAGCTTTAGAGGAAAGTTCAAAGGCGCAGAGACAGATAAATAGGTTGAGCTACTTCTGAAACAAACTAGCAAATCTTACCCGTAAAAGAAAGGAATGAAATTTAATTAATCAAGCAATAGCAGCATCTCAGCATGCTGATGGATGCAATCCAATCTTACTTGTCCTCTTTCGTACGTTTGCACAGGATGATTCAATACTGGTCATATTATTTACTTTAACAGATTATCGTTTGTTTTCCAATTTCGCCTACCCACCGAGGAAGCATCATCAGACATGCGTCTCCATCCTTTAAATGTCCAGAAATATCATGCCAACTTTTCAAAATGGTACTATTTTTCCCCCCCTACTTGGCCAGAAAAAGAGCATCAGCCCAGGCCCCAGGTAAACACCTAAATTTCACATGCTGCTTCACAAGCATGCCGCAGTTGAATTTGTTATCATGTGAAGCACCAGAGTAGAAGCTCAAAGACTTTTCACTTGCGCTCGAGGCAGGGGATGCAAGCATATCAAACATGCAACAATTGCTTTATTTGTAAAATGCAGTTATTCCAGCAGGAACAAGAATCTGATGTTGACGACAGAAGAAATTGACAACCCCATCCGTGTTCCACTGAAACATAGACCCAAACACTTTTGTAACAATAAAACACCGAGCCATAAAAATGAAAACTTTTCCTTCACTTTCAATTATATGAAAGCAAAGTTTAACAACCTAAAGCTATATATGCCAATTCTCATCATCAAAAAAAATCCAGCATTCATTAACTCCATTAATTGAATTGGTCAGCGCATGATAAGAAAAGGGGTATTATCCATTTCACCTCCATAACAACACAAAACACCACAGAAAATAGGAGGTATCTTCCCAATGAAGACACCGCGATCTGCTGCACTGCAAACAGAATCTTCAAATTCTTCTAAGATAAATATTTTTAAGGTATCAGATACACAAGCTATTCTTCAAAGGTAAATATCCAGTTTCTATTTGAAAGTTATGCTACCAAAGAACCATTGATAATCAAATACACCATGAAAAATGTTTCTTCTACGCCAGCTTAAAGTATTGATCTTCATCATATTAGGTCTTTCAGAGAGCAATTGGTGTTGCAATCTCTTATCAATGCCACTGAGAAAAATAATTAAGAATTGCCAGCAGTTGCAGAGAACAAAATGACTCTGCAATCGAACTTTAGTTGAAAAGGTCTGAGTTTAGCCAGTCCCTGCAATAGAAAGGGAAATAGTAAATTCAGCTAACACGCTCAAAACTTTAGAGACGGCTTTAATATTTGATATTTCTATTTGGTTTAAAAGAAGACAATAGAGACAGTTATTACTTGCTAATATCATCAAGGTGGTCATCGAAATCTGTGATATCCTTCCATTTCTTAGATGATATAAAATCCAAAAGGATCACATTGGCTGAAGGCTCCTTGACAGTCAGCCTATCTGATCCAACTAGCTTCCAACTCCTAGATGCATCCTTTGTGTAAAGCTGAGAAGGCAAAAAAGACAAGTAGAGCGGACAACTAAATAAGTTAATCTTACAATCTCCAATAATGGTAAACTCACAGAATGGGGAAAATCACATTATAATCATCCAGCTCTATAAGATGCCATTTTCCACAAATGGACAACCAATATGTTATAAACAACATGGATGACTAAAAATATTGTTTATAAGGAATAAGAAGGTCATCACCAAAAGAGGAAAATATATATCTGCATTGCCGTATGATGAAGATTGGAACAGGTTCCACCTCAAAACACCCAATGAAAATAGAGGACAAAAGATTCAAGCTTAGTATGCACATAGCTAAAGTAGCATTGCAACAGTATGCCGGGTCTCCCTTGATGGTAAAGAATTTAATGCATGATTAATTCATTATAAACTCATGAAATGACCAGTAAAATCAAAACATGTATAACCTTCTGTGAAGGCGATCTTAGTAAAATAGTTTGGTCCAAAAGAATTAAGAAAATCATGTAAATATCAGCAAAGATGAACAGAACATCAAGCCATCAGGAGAAATTCGTGTTTTATTCAACATCAAAGAAAGGAATACAAGAAAGGAGATGAAGTCAAGCTAATTATAGCTTCTACAATTCACAAAAACCACAAAAGTCAAGCCATCCATTAAAAACATCAGAGTTTCTAATTTCTCATACAGTAACCAGTTTCATGACATATTACATGTATGGAGAATAAAAAAGGATTTGTAGGAGCTAGTTGTTTATGTGCAAGGAGTGACTGAAAATTGTTTTTCATGCATAATCAATTGGAGAAATCACAGTTATTTGTCTGTGATTATTTGTCTAATATAACACAATAAAGCAGAGCATACATGCTTTCTTCAGGAAATCGTCATCAAATTCTAGCAAAGGAAGCTTGTTTTTCCATTCCGTCAATTTCAAGTTAACAACCAACTAAAACCTCGGTTCCAACTAAACATAGTGAAAACAGAGATCCCAGTAACCATTAAATACATGAAATATTGCAGAAAACTGACCTGCATCACAGGATTCCTATCTTTCCCTTTCGGCAGAGCCTCAAGCTTTTTGTTATCCAGCTGCAATGCCATACATTACCATTCACTCAAAGTTTCAAATATTTCTCATTACTTTACAAATTCTAATACTTCTATATATCTACAAAAAGCTAGAGTTCGAGTAACTGAACGGTTATAACTAAATAAAGTATACATACCAAAAGCAAAGCAGCTCCAGGAAAATATTTGCTAATGTGATCACCAATATTCTTCGCCACATTGCTTAGCTCAAAATCATCAAATCTTTCGTTCGCATGAAAATAGCCCACAATGCTCAACCCTTTATCGTTGTAATACTCTTCTATCTGAAATTCCAATTAGAAAGTTCAAATTTTAACAGAAAAACCAGAAAAATAAAATCCCAAGATTGAGTCTTTCCTGCAAAACAAACTGACCATAATAAGAGCGATTTCCAGGGGAGGGAGAAGACCGATCTGGGAATGGAAAAGAGGGACTGAGTCGACGATTTCGACGGTGTCATCGCCGGAGAGCCGGCCCAGGAGGACTCCGTTGACGGCGGAGGTCTTGTGCTTTAGGGCGTGGAGGACCAGCTTTATGTAAGCGTTTTGATGGATCTCGTACTTCGTCTCGCCGCCCATAACTCGGTGAGTCCGATCGAGTTTCTGTTTAGATTTGGTATCGGGAGCGGCCGACGAAAAGGTTGGATAAGTCCCTGTTGTACTTGCTCCTGTGTCTTTACTCCCGGTCTGTGACTGGCTGGGAGACTATGCTTGTTAACTGATTACTCTGGCACAGGTTTCACAGGACAGATGGACAAACCGAAAAATTAAAAATAAAAAAGACAATTATGTTAGGTCCCTCGGTCGGCGCAGGTTAGGGGTCGACTTTTTCCTCTCTAGAATTTTCTAAAGTAATAGAATCGAAGGTTATTTAACTTCTTCCGCCTTTCCTTTCCTTTCCTTTAATATAGAATCATTTGTAACAATCGTACTATATACTTCAAAAATATAATAACAAAATAGAAAAGACAAATAACAAAACAGGGAGGAATGTACAAACAAAAAAAAGGGAACATAGAAAAAAAAAAAGAAAAAAGGAAACAAGGAGATTATAATGCATTAGTAGGGAAAACACCTTTTTTTCAAAGAAAAAAAAAAAGAGTTTTACTCTTATGCTTTGAATTCTTGATTTTTTAATTCTGATTTTGTCATTGATCATATTCGTTTATCTTAATAAAAAATTTAAAATTATGTTTAAATTTGATTTATTTATTTATTGAACCGAGTGTGGACCAAAGAATCCAGTTTGGATAGTCCTGAGTCTTTCACACATTAATTCCCAATTTTAGGATCAGGGTTTAAACTTAAACCACCAAAATAGTGTTCATATTCGTCGATTTGATTATTGGGTAATTTGGTTTGTCTTCAGCTCTATTCCAGAGAAATTTTCTTTGAAAATAGTCGTTTTTGCACAATGACCCTAATTATAAGCTATGCGTTACTTAAGCTTATTTAGGAAAACAAGAATGTTCATAGATTGAAGCATCGGTGTAAGGAATGACACTTGATGTCTGCTCCGATTTCAAGTTCTTGATTGCACACGTCTATTTCCTTTAATTTTTCAAACTCAAGCAAAAATCTAAGCTCATAGGCAAAAGAATCCAGTCATTTATTTAACATATAATCTCCTGATTGATCCAAAGATATCAAGAGTAACCGTAATGCTACGAACACTGACACTCAGTTCAAAGCTGCAGATTTTCCCCTTATCCGTGCAACATCAATACTTCAAGCAGAGGAATACAGTGAAGTCACTTTGTGAGTTTACATGAGCTTGTTTTGCATCACATGGTGAAATAACAACCAAAAAAGAAAAGGTGACGCTATATAGGCACAAGCACAATGGGATGTAAATGAAAACAGGTTCCTCAGTAATCAGGGATTGAGCCAAATCGATAACCTTGAGCACCCCTCCAGGCGTAATATGCAATTCTTGTCTCATAAAAACCTGCAGGTGTTGATCATAATCAGCATTGGCAAATATAAAAGGCTGGGCGCATAGTCAGCTGTTTGTCAAAAAACAGGTGCACTAAAAAGGGAATTGGCGTTAAGGACACGCGATAATAACATGTTTGGCTTATCATTCTACTTTGCCGGACCTGTTGATTGTAAATCCGGCTTTGAGATATTCAGGGGGGTTGGGGGAGGGGGGGCCGGAGGTTTCTCCTTCTCTTATCTTGCCAGAGATATACAAATCACTTTGGCCTTTAAAGAAGGAAAATCACATGCTGCAGCCTGACAGCAGCATCATTTTTAAGTTCTAATGCTCAATCAAAACAGAAACTACTTATCCAATGAATGAACCCGTCCATGACACCATTTGGTTTGCTTTTAGAAACCAAATGGAGAACTGATAAGGCTGATGCTGCAGAAATGCTATTCATAATCTCAAATGTCCTTCTATTTCTTTTTGCCCCAAAATGGTCCAAGCAGATATGCTATTCATCCAAAATATTTAGTGCTTCTCCTCTTTTTATTTGGACCCCTCCACGAAATTAGATAAAATAACTACATTTATATTGATGCGTACTTTTGACATACCAGGAAGGAAAGTAAGGAGTCCAAGTCCTAGAAGACCATATGCTTGGGAAGTATCTCCTCCCATGTGACCTGTGAAGATGAAGAACGATAACAAGAGAAGCAGACAGCCCAGAAACAGCAAAAATACTGCCAAGGTAATGGATTTCCAAGGGATTTTATCATGAGATTTTGGTGAAAAATCATATCGAGGGTCATTCCGCCTTCTCCCACTGCCATCATAATCATCATCCTCATCATCATAGGTAGGTAGATGAGTGTACTGAGAGTTCCTCCTAGAAGCCATGCAAGTATAATTCAAATCTTTATCTTCTCAGAGATATGTTCAATAATAATACCTTCGGTATCAGCACAAGTGAAGCGACCTAGAGACCAACTGCAGGACATATGTCAATGGATGTAAGTACACATTCATGAGTCTCACAAGAACAATTTTATCACTAATATCTACATGCAGAAACTGATTATCCAATTGGAGAGATGAATAAAAGGAAAACGCCTTTATCACCGGTAGGATGTATCCCAAAGTAGTACCTTTTCATGATATTCTGACACAATTCTAATGATATGTCTCAAAGATTATTATTCCTAAATAAACCCCTTTTTTCTGGATAAAACTGGCACATAAAGAAGTATGAACGATACAGAATTACTGGCTCAGACCAAACCTGGATCTAGTCAATTTAACTACATCAGTCTTGGAAATTAAGCATAAGGACCAGGCGCATAATTTTTAAGTAACTAATAGGCACAAAGCTGAGATCAATTTCTGCTATCAAATGGACATATTGGTAGTTCGCACAAAAAAAATTGCAGATGATCATTAACCTAACGATGGTAACCTTTCTGAATCAGCATGGTGCAGTTAGCAAATAAGAAATAATACATGTATTGATACACAAGTAAAGTTTAAGCATTTGGTTAAGCAGCAGTCAAAGCCATCATATTTTGCTATCAACAATAGATTCATCAGTTATAATCTCGTTATAGCATTCTCTCTTCCTCCCACCGCAACCTGTAGTTAATGGGATTTTGTAGTTCCAAGATCCTAACTTAGCAGTTAGTTTGCTCATGATAAACTAAAATACAGCAAAATAGAAGTAAAAACCCATTAATTTTGGCGAATATGGCAATCAATTTTACATCTTCTCATGATTCCTAGTCAATTCTACACCTTCACCAAGATTACTATACTTGCACTAGTCTTTTTCTGGCTAAATGGATGATTTGTCACTGAAATTTTCACAAGTAAACGAACGTCATCAAAAGGCATTACCGGTGAACATGCTTCAAGTTTTACATAACTAGAAATGCATCCAAATTTCTCGTTATATTTGCAGAGAAAAAGCGTAGGGCTAAAAAGCCAAGAGAATAATACTTACCAAGAGAAAAGGTAGTGAATTACGGACGAATCAAACTGTGGAGACGACCTTCCTGGTATCGAACGGGAGCTAATTTTTTATTCCTGCCAACAAAGTAAGAAACTTCCACCCAGAAAAATTCAAAATATTGACGAAAATGGTTTGTAAATTGCCCTGAATTCAATCATCAATGTTGCGGTTCCGGGTCCAGTTCCAGCTCGGCGGGTATCGGGTCAACGTGGATTGGGCTCGACCTATAAATCGGTGGGCCCATCGTGTTGACGATGAGTGCCGTGGATTAGCCCAACTCATGACCTTCCTTGTTTTTTTTTTTTTTTTTTTTTTTCCAAATGACCTTCCTTGTTCAGTCGTTGGTTTTTGTATATACTTCTTTTTCTTTTTTTTTTCAACACAGAGAGTATCTTAATTTTGCCGAATTAATTTTCCTGCGCTTGTACATCACGTCCCTCATGGATACACAAGCGTTAAGAATGGCCGAATCCGTTACCTCATAACGAAAATAGGCTACCTCGAGACCATCGAACCAACCTCGAGGGGTTTTGGATTTTGTATATACATTCCTTGACTTTAGATGCTATTCAATGGTAGTATTGACAACGAGCCTTGTCGAACTTATTTACCTAAACTCAAAAGTTCGATGAACCTTTTAACTTTGATGCTTAAACTCGACCTATATAAAATATAAGGGGGGGTCAAGATTGAACTTTAACTAGAACTGATCACATTCCAAATTGTAAGACAAGTAATTTATATCAGGAGCATCAATTTTTAGATAAATTAATAATTGTAAAAATATAAAAATATATATATAAAGTTAAAAAGAAAAACTTAATGAATTTTCGAATAAAATATTTAAGAGCTGGAATTCGATTCAATAATATATTTGAATAGTTTGAACTGGATCGAACAGCGCCTCTTACCAGTGAACCTTGAGGTTACAAGTTCGAATCTCCGCTCCGCTGGATTCCTCCGCGCATTTAACGTGTTCGGGTCGGATTGGGCCGCCAGACCCGGACCGCAGGGGATTAGTCGGGGCCCGTAAGAATTGACCCGAACACCCTTGCGTCGACAAAAAAAAAAAAAAAAAAAAAGAACTGGATTGAAGCTTCTAATCAAATTGCACCCCTATTAATTTGTCTGACACCCCTATTAATTCAACAGTTGCTCACGATCTATTATTGAGTTTGTTGACGGTGGAGAGAGAGAGAGGTGGAGACGGCGGTGACCTGAAATCCATACATTTTCACGTTTAAGAATTGCCAATGTGCAAATCAGTAACACAATAATGCGCTAGCAAAAAATGTTGGAGGATGAATTTCGACACATTAAGCAGACACGTTGTCTACTCTTGGTCAGTCACAGTCAGGCTCACACCATGAGATGGCCTGAGAATAAATCAAAATTGTTACTCATGGCCTATTGTTTTAGGGGGAAATCATGGATGAGAGGGAAAGATGGGCCCCCCACTTTTCATCTTAAGCCCCAGGCCCAACTTTACACGTAACCCCACATTTTCAATTTCCATTTTTATTTTCATTTCGTTTGCTCCAAACAAGCATACTTAAGCTGCTTATATTGAATTGTTTCTTCACCTCAGTTTTAAGTTCCCCCTCTTTCCCAGGCACACACACACACACACACACCCCCCAATCCAACCCAAACTCAAAATCTCCTTTCGAAGAAGTTTTATAAAGGTCTCTGTTTTAATTCTTCACAAACATTTGTTCGGAAATCTCCCATTCTCATTTCTTCCTCCCCCCCCCCCTCTTTCTGCATGCACAAATGTCTAAAAGTACTAACTAGTGTTTGATTAAAGAAAATTTAGGATTTTTTTGTGAGTTTTTATTTATTTTTTTGAAAATTTTTAACCTGTTTCTCTTCTTAGACGGAAGAATGAACAGCAACGCCAGCGATGTTCATAGGGTTGCGGCCGGAAATCTTGAGAAAACGATCCAAGACATCAAGGAGATCGCCGGCAAACACAGCGATGATGACATCTATGCAATGCTCAAAGAATGCAACATGGATCCCAATGAAACCGCTCAGAGGCTGCTTTATCTCGGTAAAACATTTCTGTCTTTTTCTATTTCTTTTGTTCTTCCTTTAGAACTAACTTTTGGTGTATATGGTTGCGTTTGAGTTGGCGCTTAATTAGGTGTTTATTTTTTCTTGTGTTCGTTGTTGCGTTTCTATATGGAATTCTTGATTCTCTTGTGAGGTAAAAGTGTTGTGGTCGTGTAACATTATTGTTATCGAAATGCCGTTGATCTATGGACTTGTTTCGCTGACTTTTATTGTTGGGCATCTGGAAATTCGGGCTGAGGATAAAGAGGGTGCAATCAAAAGATCCTTTTTCTCTTTCTTTTCTTTTAGTTCTTTCTTGTAAATTTTAAATTGATTGAATTGCTTCGGTTTGTGCATTTTTGAGTTTCTGAAATAGACGATACTCCGAAAAAATGTCGCAGTCTTTTGCTTACAATTTACTTTCTCTGTTCTCTCTCTGGTTTTAGTAAATAGTATAGTGGTGATTGCTCTAGGAATTCCTTTACTCAAACCATGCCTTTCTTTTCCCTTTTTTCTTTATTTTGTCCTTTCCATTTTCCATTTTGGTGATAAAATGTGATGTTTGATTCATATCAGTGGCACTGAGATTGTCAAGAAGAGGAAGTGGTAAAGTAGACCATGACATACTCATATGTGATTTTTTTTTTTCCTTTTGTTCTTTGCCGTGGCTTCTTTTTCTCTCATTTTTATATAATTGAAAATTTGTGAATTGCTCTGCATTCAGTGTATGTACTGGTATGCAATGTGAAGGGACAGGTAGGATACTAGTCAATGGGATTCTTTATTACTTGTTATCCTTTGCAGGAGAAATTAAGCCGAGTTGGTGCCAACCTTGGTTTTCATACTTATCTGTAACAATTTTGTCTTTTCTTTTTCTTTTTTCTCTCCCATTTTACTGAACGGTTACGAGTCACTTAATAAAGATGACGAAAGACTTAGAAAAGCAATTTGTGAGGATTTTTTATCGCTTGTCCAATTGCATTTCTATGTTAAATAAGATAGGTTACGTGGCCTCTGCATTGGATGTATTCATGACAGAAGCGTATCTTGTTAAGAAAAGTGAGAAAGGAAATTGTATTACGCGAGCATCCACGTGAATGTGGGCCATGTAAATGCAAATTGAAAGGCGAGTAAACAAAAATGTGTGACGTGGCCATTTGCATGTACATTGACCAAGTAAATGCAAAGTGAAGTTGAGTAAGGAAGAAGTATAATGTGGGCATTTACTTGTGTGCAGTCCTAGTTAACACAAAGTGAAATTGTGAGTCAAGGGAAACGTGTGAGCTGGGCATTTAGGCATATGCACTCCAAGTATAAGGTGAGTAGATGAGAATTTATAGCAAGGACAATTTACAAGTACATGGTCCAAGTAAATGCGAACCCTGCTCCCACGGTCATTGTTGGCTCTTTGCAAATTCTAATGATCCTGTTTATTGTTTATTTCCTTTTCTATTTGCAAAATACTCAATGCTATTATGACCTTCAATTATGCACAAGTACTACTCAAAGTTTGACTGCATTGGCAATAAATACATTTTGTGACTGTCCCTTTTGGTGCTAATTTTCTTTTACAAAATTTACAAGCTACTTATGAATTGTTAATGGCTATGCTTTTATGTATTTTTGCATGTGCATATACTAGAATGTCTCCATACTTTTACATGGTCGAGATAGGAAGATCAAAAAGTCAGTTTTGCCATGTTCTACTTTACAATGACTGCTTGAACGACATTTTTGTGTTTGCACATAAAGTTCATGGGAAGTTGTGTTATATGGTGACTATACTGAGCAGCTTGAGATTGTTGGGGTCAGTCTCTGTCTCCATCTTACTTTTATAGTGATGCACCAAACACAGAATAAACTTCTTGTGTTCCTGGGTGTTGGTGACCTCATCTTCTCTACTTTGTTAGATTAGTCTTCGAAAGCTTTGTTTGTTTCTAATCTACTATGTTCTTCTTCTTTAAAAAAATCATCCCAACTTAGTCAAGGTGATTCTGCTAGCCCTTTTAGAATAACTCTTTTTTCTTCATTATCTGTTCTGATATGGTTTTACATTTTTATTACTTTTTTCTTCATTTTCTGTTCTGAATGTTTTATTACTTTTTTCGTTGTTTTCTGTTCTAATATGGGTTTTTATGTTTTATTATACATTTATTTTTTTAAAAAAGGGATGAGCTCTTCCACTTGTTTGTGCAGATACATTTCATGAGGTCAAAAAGAAGCGTGATAAGAGGAAATCTGTAAGTATTACTATCTTGCTGTTTTCTCCTTATGTTCATATGCAAGCATAGTTCGTTAAATTTTGTCCGGGACCAAATTTAGTTTTATAACATGGTAGAGCACTACAAGATGCACTGTTATCTAGTTTCTTGTTGGAATACCTGGTTGGACTTTTCTAGGTTTAAATAATGATCCATTGTGCTTTCATTTGTTGCTTATCTTATCATTTTGTTATGTGTCTGAGATTATGCAATGCATCGCACTAAGCCACTGGTCAACGTGAAAGATTAAACTGTTACTGGATCTGTCGAAATTTCTTGCATGACCTAGTGAAGTCACTTTTGATCTCCCCTTTTATTCCAGATTTTGTGGGAATTTACAGAGAAGATAGGCATCAGATGTCCTTTTTTCAAACAGCTGCTTTTTTTAAAGTAATCAGGTGCATATGAACTGGAACCTGGTTGATGTTTAACTAGTTTAACCTGTATATCTTGTCTAAAGTTAAAATTAATCAGTTGGCCAATGGTTAAGAATAAAGTTTACAATTTGTCTGTGTATGTATCCATGGGCTACATTTACACTTACAAATTACAGTTCTGCTCTTTCCTTTCTGAATACTATGCAAGTTCATTAAATTTTAAAATACTAAAAGCTAGCATTATCTGTTCAATTTCCTTTCAGAATGTAAGCATCCAAGCCAATGAACGACCTAGATGGACATCTGGCATGCAGCGGCGAGGGGCTAGGGGTGGTCGTGGGAACGATTATTATACAAATATTCCTAATGGTATACTGTCAAGTTTGACCATTAATGGGGATTCTTTTGCATTAATATCTTTTGACTTGTATACGGATTATTTTGTATTAACGTCTTCTGATTTGTATGCTATCCGTCTCACTTAGTTGATTGTTTCTGATAATATTACATTGGGCTGCATTTTTTTTACATGGAAGTAATGTACTTAGTAGGAAGATAACCATTTCCAGAAACCTGATATTATTATTTTTTGCACATGCAAATTCATTTATGCATTGTCTTTCTTGTACAAAGTCTTAAAGGATTGATTAATTATGTTTAAATGCTTCTTGTTGTAGTGAATGCTCTTAAGCTGTATATTTTGCCCTTCTGTACATTATTGAGCCTGTGAATTGTATATGTAATTCTCATGAGCATGACTAAAGTTCTGACTGTATATCCCCACAGGGTGACCCAGATTGTTTTATGCTAAAAGACTTGCTCATAGATGGTGTCTTAGGATCCTGGATGTGACTAATTCTATGTTCTCTATTAGTGTGATAAGGATTGAGAAGACTCTCTTACTTCCCTTTTTTTCTCAGCCAACTCTTTGCAGTACACTGAGGGAATCTTTTGTTTTTGCCTGGATCACATAAATTCAGATTAGATGTTGGTCTTCTGCTACCATGTATTTACCATTTGGTGCCATCTTTTTTCAGATGCTGGATGCAGAAGACAAGTGAATGCCAGGCAGGAAAATAGTGGCCCTAGCCATGCAGAGAGAAGTGCCAAGCTTTTGCTGCCAGTTCAGCCTAGAACTGCAAGCAATGCAGCACCTCATAGTACTAAGTAAGCATTTGCATCATAAGTTCTTCCATTGCCTCTGCTAAAATGAGCTTCAGTGCTTTAGGAGTTTGAATTGAAGTCACCTATGCAAAAGCTTACTGGCATAACGATGATTGTTCACAGTTCTTCAGTTACCCCTGTTTATGGACCCAGAAGTGTATCTAATGGGGGCTCAAGCAATGAACATATTCCCCGAGCATCTGCAGTTAATATTATGGACCTCGGTCGGGGTACTTCTGTTGCTGATGTCAATAAATTGATAAAAAGGCCAGCTCTGCCAGCTCTTGCTGTGAAGCAGCTTTCAAATTTAAATCCTGGCCCCACTCCTACCTCTACACCGACTACTGCCTCCAATAGTTCATCAGGTGCAAGATTTGACGGAAGAAATTCGGAATCTAGATCCAGTCATTTACTAACTTCCATGAATTCAGCTCCTGTCTCAGGTGTCTATTCATCTGCTTCAGATCCAGTGCTACTACCATCTCTCAACCCCCGAAACCCAGGAGCAGTGGGCACCATAAAACGTGAGACAGGAAATCAGCGATGTGCTGTTGAGATTATTGGTTCTTCATCAGAAAGCAGGTTGACTGCCGGTCAAGATGTCAGAAACCGCAGTCAAGCTGGTACTGAAACCAACAACAGAGCATCCCAAGAAGTTGAGAAGAGTCAGTATCCTGAACCTTCAAGGACATCATCTTTGTTGAACCATGACAAGTCATCCACTGTGAATAACAAGCAGGATGGTTGGCCCACCCAACAAGTTAATGGTCCTTCAAAAGGTACATCTACAGTTTTTAAGTCCTAGGCTTCCTATTTTGTCTTAGAGATGATGTAGTTTTTTTTTTCCCAAAAAAATTCTGGAGAGATTTGTTATCACTTGAAGATGAGAATGCCTTACTTGCCTGCAATTACATCAATATCCTGTTATTTTAGGTCTCTTCATTCATGGGTTTCATTAGCAAAACAATAAAATTTTCTTTTGTTATGTTCCTTTTTTTTGGTGGGAGGAGGGTGTTCCAAGGAGATGGATCTTGTATCGTTTGTGGATATTAATGTTTTGTTAGTCCTGCAACATGTAATCATTACAATTACAATGCTCCACCATCTTGTAGAAGCAAGAAAGAACATTATTTGCTCTATGTTAGGGTATCCAATAAAGTTGTTCTTTTACCTTGCAAATAATGATAATGCATCATAATCTCTGAACAAAACTATGCCTTCTGATGTCAGTCATCTGGGTTTTCCTTTCATTATGTGTCTCCTTAATTATACAAAGGGATAATAAGAAAAATGTATATCATTTTCAATTTTTTTATTTTATTTTTTGGTGATCTTACTCTTCTCCTGATTTTGGCCCAGTGATGAAATCTCAGGGTGTAACTGTAGCACTTGGAGCCAATATGCAATCACTTCCTGAGCTGAATAGCTCTGTTTTGGAGCAAGCAACACCGCAGCTGGAGATGAAGTTAGAGAAACTAAATATCTCCAACCGTCAACCAGTTATTTTTCCTGATCATATTCAAGTGCCTGAAGCTTTTCGGAATGGGCTGACATTTGGTAGTCTGGATGATGCTTCAGGACTGAGCAAAAATGGAATCAAGGACTCCAAGTGTGTGGAACGAACTGTACTGATGAACCATGATGCTGCTAGGGAACCACCTATTCGGTAAGGCAACATAATTTTCTTCTTTCAGCTTTTAGATCCTTTTTTTTTCTGCTTCTTGTTAAGTTTAAAATTTATGCTGAGAGTGAAATAATGAGACACACTTTTTTTTTAATATAGCTAATATGCATTTTTTAAATCTTTAAGTATCTACAAGAAAAATGGTGACTTTTCAGCCTACTGAAGATAATTTACTTTTTTTTAGCAGTAGATTTTGTTCCCCTTTTTTCAACTTCACTATACCTTATTCTTTTAGTTTTTTGGCTGATAGAGGAACTATGATTTGTTTTTGCTCATCTTTTTTTTTTTTTTTTTTTTATATCTCTCATTTATTTGGTATGACATTTGTATCCAGTCATCATGTTGCATCCTCGGCTGCCCTTGAGGATGACTGCCCTGGCCATTCACAAACTCATTCAAATGCACCTGAAAACTTATCACCTTTAGAAGTAGATGCCTCATCTGCTGCAGCTGTCAAGTCTCACCACTTGAAGCCAGAGATGCAACCGCTTACCGGAGGATCGCAGTACCCTCATCTGCAGACTGCCTCTGAGTATAGTTTTGGTTTTGTGCCACCAATGCTAGGGCCCCATGTTGTGCAGGTTGAAGCAACTGAGGTAGAGTTTTCTGTTTTCTGAAGGTTGAAAGAAACCATTACCGACTTAAAATATTGCTATAGATGGAAGTTGTTGAGTGAATGTGCTTTTTCATGTTGCACTGAACTATACATGTTATCAGTGTTTGTTGGGCTAGGAGCCTTCTACTTCATGACTTGCTATTCTCTCATATTCATTTCAACACAAAAGAGATTTTTAATGTTTTTGAAAGTTTTCATTCCTTTACTTATTCTGGTTTGGTAAATGATGATGACACTTGCATATACATGTCAACTTACAGGTAGGGAATTCTCCAGTTCCATCAACATCAGGTTCATCTCAACCTGCAACTCAGCCTTTCGGAGTTGGACAGAATTCTGTTGCTATTTCACCGCAATTGATTCCTTTGCTCCGGCAGCCATATCCGTCTAACTATATTTATAACCCTTATTTCCCTCAGCTTTATTTGTCCCATAGCGCCCACCAATTTCTGGGCCACAGTGGGTTCGCTCAACAAGCTTCAACTGGCAACATATATATGCCACCACCACCAGCGGCCACAGGGGTTAAATTCCCTGTTCCATCAATGTACAAGCCTGGAGCCATTGCTGGAAATATGGGCCCAGTTTGGTATTCCATCCGGATATGGTTCGTACGGGTCTTCTGCTGTTGGTTATGGTCTTGGTGCAGCCATGACGCCTGGTAGTTCTGCTGGTAACGAAGATCTTGCTGCAGCTGAGCTGAAGGAAAAGAACATTTATTCAACGCTTAAGCAGGTTTTTGATATTGTTTAAGCACCTTAACCTTTTTCTTGTCTTACTGCATAATTGGAGGAGTAGTTTTACTTGGTCACTAGACCAGTAAACATATGTTATTTGGTCTTCTTTTCAAATTAGTTGGAGTTTATGTTACGATTATATTTTTTTCATTTGACTTGTAGACATATTATTTTGTTTTCTTTTCAAGCATGTAGTTGGAGTTTATTTAGTGATCTAGTATTCTCTCATTTAACATCCATGTCGCAATTTCTTATTGTCATGGTGTTGCAATGAAAAACTTTGATGCCAGCATTGCAGAAGATTCATGATTTGCTGTTATTTTAGAAATTTCAAGCCTCTTGTTTGTATGGTTTTGACAGGCCATATGAATTTTATTGGCGCTTATCAAGAATGTTTATTTGTAAAATCTTAGTTGTTCTGCGCTTGAAACATCTCCCCCTTCCACTTAGAATAGTTCAATTCTTGCTATTGGCCACAATGTTTTGGGTATAACACATAATGTGATGCTTAAGTTACGTAAATACTGAACCTAATGAAGCAAAGCAATCATACTTTGCATTCCTTTCCTCCCTTCACAATCCCTTTAAAAAACATGTGAATCAAATTGACTTCCTCCGGATTTTGATTATCTGCAACTACCTCTCGGAACTCTTCAATTTACATAAATCTCTACTGTTTTCCTTTGTTTCAAAGCACTCGTGTGTATGCATGGAGTACCATTGCTGGAGTAGCAGAATGATGGTGCACAGCAGAACTTTCTCTCCATTAGATGTAGCAGTTTGACGAGACTAGAGCTAACAACTTCTAATCTGTATGTGCAGAGTGAGGAGCCACATGTCTGGACATCTGCTCCTGGACGAGATATGTCAACTTTGCAAGCAAATATTTTCTACAACTTTCCTCAGGGACAGCACCTTGCTTATTCCCCTGGTCAGGGCCCTTTATCTGGAGTGTATCATTTTACTCAAACAACGGGGGCGCCAACAACTGTTCAGTCACTTGCCCAACAACCCCAGGCAGTTGGAGGATCAGTTGAATCTGTGGTTGATCCAACAGGCACATATCAACAACCTCACTCAATGATCAATTGGAACACCAAATTTCTGAACAGAGAGAATGTGTGAGGAACAAGGGTGCAAACATGCTATTTGGTGGTGCTATGCTTGTAGGCATGGCTGGAGTGCAATGGATTGGCCTGATCCTAGTGTAAATAGAAACATCTGCCATAAAGTTACAGGTCTGGAGGGGGAAGTATATAAGGACGATTTGCCTTGTTATACAAGAGTGTAGGGCTTTTTGTGACACTTTGCAGGTGTCAGCTTTACTTTTCTTTTGCCCTTTTGGTTTTTAGAGGTACTTGCGGCCTCATCAAATTGATCTATGCAGTATACTGACAGCTTCTTCGAAATATATATATCCATTAGACATTTGCGGGTCAGAGGAATATGGTAGACTAGATTAGGACAGGTGGGATAGTTTGGTAATTCCATATCCCCTGTATTTCACCTGTACATGAAATTTTGATAGCTAATTTATATGATATACTGTATAATTTGCCGCTTAGATGAATGGTAACCATGTATTATGTATTATCTGATAATTTGACTTTATTATTTTTTCAATTTGTTTACGGAGCAAGTTTTTTTTTTTTTTTTTTTTTTTTCTGGCACCAGTGTATTACTGGATGCAGATTGCAACAGCGAAGACAGTTTGGGAGCAAACAAACAAAAAGAAAAATTAAAATACATTGAAAGTTAACTAACCAAACACCAATAGGTGGAAGCACTTGGTACATGAATCTAGTGTATTGATTCCTTCCAAAAAAAGAAAAAAAGAATCGACCAGTGTATAGATTAATGTGGAAACGGAGAGAGAGCCAATAGGGTATATAAGTTCTATGAAAAATAGAGCCGCACAGATTTAAAGATCAGAAGGGGCGGCGCATATCTGCTGCAAGCAAAAGCAAGCACCTCTGTTTAAGAACCTAGTAATGCAGATTAGAAGTGATGCAAGTGCAATCAGGTTCGTCGTGTCTTCATCTGCGTAAAACTTTGATTACCTCTCTGTACATGGCTACATTGTCTAGTTTTTTAGCTCATAGCAATCGCACCTTTTAAGTTGCATGGACTGCTTAGGAAAAAAAAAAAAAAAAAAAAGTTGCATGGACTGTGGATGGTAACATTGCCTCAGCAAAATGAACCGGATATCATACGGTAGTTTCGCTGAATCTCTTTCGAGGGCAGAACCAAAAGCTATTCTGTTTAGATAATTCTCGTTCAGACAGAGTTGGAGCCGGAGGCAGTGCCTGCATTTGCCTCATTCATGTCTTCCTCAACTGTTTTGGGTTTTTGAGAAGGAAGATTTTGCTTTTGAAGTAAACTACCCTCTTTCTCATGTGATTCCCTTAGATTAAGCAAGGTGTAGACTGACATTCCAGCAAGAGCAGCTACGGCACCACAAAGACTAAGTGGCCCTGGATCCGAACCGAATACTACGTTTCCTGCTAAAAGAATGACACAAGTTTTGAATTGCCCTAAAACGACATGTGAGGTTGCAGAAGTCGCACTGCATGGTTAGGGCAAAAAGAAAAAATGGTTCAGAGTCCTATCCTTAAAAGCATAAAAACTTCAGATCTGTGGACTCCTGCACGGACACATAAAATGACCAGTCTAAAGTCTTCTATTTAAAGAGTTTCGTACCCAAGTGCCAAAGCTCCAGAAAGTTGCAGGAGAAAGCCAAGCAAAGCCGATATAAGAATGGCAGTCGCATTATGGACATCCCATTTGAAGGACAAAACTCCAGGCGGATCCAACCATGGCATAAGAGTTAGTAAGAAGAGTACTGTGACCGGGGTGGTCTTCCACATTAACCTACATGTGATTTTTGTCTCCTTAAAGTCCATCGGTGACTATTTTGATGTCTCATTTCTACAAACAAACAAACAAACAAACAAAAAAGGGACAAACTTACGCTAGAGCAGTCCAGTTGCCTTGCTGCTGGAGGTTAGACCAGAGGATCTTATTTATAGCACTTGGAACAATCCAAGCTATTGCAACAACAGCGCCAAACAAATTGAATTCCAGGTCCGTTACAGTTGCAACAGCTACACCTACTGAGACAAGAACTAGAGCTAGAACCTGCATCAAAATGTGAACTCAATATTAGTGGAGGTTTCCAAATTTCAGAGACACAATTGACATAATAGACATAAAAAGTTTCTGGTGAAGCAAGACTAATTTTTAGATCACCTTCTTAAAAGATATTGCTTTTCTGAAAAGAATGAACTCCGCTATCACAATAGTTGGAGTGACGGCAATTTTAGCCATCTGATAAAATCCAACACTGTGCATGAGCTGAACTTAATCAGGGAACAAGACATTGTTGTCCCTTGCAAGTGGCGACAAGTAAGAATAGAACTGTAAGTAGGAGAAAGAGACTCAGATAAGAACCTGTTATGCTTTAGGCTAACATTGGCAAGGCCAGAAGCAAAAGCCATGACTGCACCCAAAGAGAAAAGTGAAGAGAATGGAGTAGATCGAGAAGGAGGAGAAACCGGAAGCAAGGAAAGTGCCTTGAAAATGGCTAGTAAAATCCAGGCAGTAGAGTAGTGAATCAAAGTAAGGAATATTGGGTAGTTAAATCCAACTCTGCCCATAACCTGTGACCAGACCATCAAGACCAAATAATCAGCCTAATATAGCACATTGATACAATACAAAAAACTTGCATATTTGTAACGTCTCAATCTCGTTTCAATGTTCTTCTCTAAGTTGGTTGCTACAATTGCAAACAAAAAAGTACTACGAGAGGGAAAGAGAAGGAAAAACAGACTAATTTGTTCCCCAGAATTATCGACACAGCAACCGTAAAGTTGAAGGTCATTGCTGCACTAGGTCCACAGTATCGTTCCTGTTGACGTTTGGCGCCCTCTGAAGTCCGAAACTCGTTGTAGAGGGAACTTCTGAGTTCTTCCAATGCACGGCCTGGTATCAAGAGAAAGACAAAACTGATGGATGTCAAGAATAAAGATAATCAAGTTACTACAAGCTAATTAACTCGCTTTAAGTGGATTTTAATTCTCAACTCTTGGACTCGAGATCCAGGTCTTAGTCTTAATCAGTTTCATGAGACTGAAGCTGCGAATGTGATGATATCAAGATGAAGTTTCAGAGAAGAGCAAGGCAAAGCAGCAATTTGTGAAGTGCTACACTTAACATTGATACAAGAAATACAAACGGAAATCTAAGGTGCGAACTTTAGTTTCTATAAGATAACTATGTTGATTAGCATTGAGAGCAGTAGAAGCCATTCTAGAGTGCTTGTATTTTCATGTAAAAGAAAAAAAGACAGCTTTATACATAGAACATGCTTGGAACAATCCTGCTAAGAAATGAGAATCAACAATACATTTGCAGTATGTCTAACTTAATACTAGCAGCTTACTTTCATCACGGAGTTGATATCAACATGAATTCTCTCCGTCTTTGCCAAGTAATTGCAACTAAAATTCATCAACATTAATTTTTTTCCCACTTTCTACGATGTATTTTGTTATGCAAGTGGAAAAAAAAAAAAAAAAAACATGCACCCAGAATTCTTGATCGTTGATCGTTGATGCATTTTATAATTTTAAAAGGATTCAAAACCACTCAACTAGAACATATAAAAAAAAAATAGTTATTCTTGATCTGATGTAACTAGGAGAAATAAAGCTAGCTAAAAACATGCAGCCAGAATTCTCGAAGAAGCCAATAGGTGAAAATGGTTTCCGGTTGTCGAATGCGCAGAATGTATTAGTATATCGAAGCATTATAATCCAAACGCGGGCTTAACCTTTTCTCAGAAAACAGCAAATGAAAATTTATCGGAAACAGGAGAAACCTGCTTCGCCTGCATCACTATCCTTTCGTTTGATAAATCTTTTGACGTCATTTCCCGGCGAAGAACCGAAGAAGTCCATATGCACCCGCCAAAATGCATGTGTAAACCTTGAAGCAATGTGCCTGTCAAGTAGTATACATATTAATTGTACAAGTCTATAATTCAACGATAAAGGAATCATAAGAGTATTAGTAGTAATAAATTTGCACGAAAGACAAATTCATACTGTCTGGTAAGATCCTGAACAATGAGATAGATGGTCGAGAACAGAAGTGTTTTGAAGTTGAAAATTTGTTTCAGGTTTTTATGGTTAAGAAGAATAAATGGGTAAATTAGGCCTTTGACTGATATGCATTGATTTATGTTTGCAGATTTATTTATGATCCAATCGGTGGTGAATTTGGATGACCACCACAAGCATCAAAAAGGGGCACTTGTAAAACAAACGAGAATCCAATGGTGTCACTACTATTTGATGATTATTACGAGAATGAAATTAATGAAAGTACAGCAACTAATTAAAAACCTCCACAAGAATATATATATACATATATATATATATATATATGGTTATGGTTATTATCACTGCTGCTGTTAGAGGAGGAACATTCAATCATAACATACCCTACCCATGATCATGATGTTCAAGAAGCTGTCAAAACTTCTCAGTGAAAGTACCCATGAATTTCGCGGATCTCACCCTTTTATTTAGTTCAAATTAACAGAGCATCTGATAATTTTCACATCTCCAACCACTTAAACTTGGGATCTTTCATTTAAAGTTTATTTTGCCCCGATTTCAATGTTTTCATAGATTTGTAAAAATAAATCCTGCCGCTTATATGATTTTTGCTGGAGAGAACATTTTACTCGTCCTTTTTCTTTCCTTCTTTCTTCTTTGTTTTTTTTTTTTAATTTTTTCGTCAATAATAAGCAGATGGGTAATTGAATGAATGGACAGATATTAGCACTCCCTGCCGCAAAAGCTACACTATTACTGAATAAAATAACCAGTTTTGCCATTGTGTTATTTGAGAGATAATTTGGTTCATCTTTTTCTTTGAGAGATAATTTGGTTCTTAGTTACAGTGACCGATTGGTATTGATATACAAACCACATGATAGAAACGAAAAGAAAATAAACCAAAACAGAAGAGCCCCATGAAGCTCATCTCTTCTGTGAAGTACCAGAGTCGACCAGAATAAGAAAATTGCATCTGCCTTAGATCTAAGTACCAATCCTCCATACTTGAATGAAGCACCAATATCAAACCATGCATTTATGATGCCCCGCCTATTAAGGCGCTCTTGGGCAGACAGAAGTAGAAATTTGCTCCCACCACTGCACAGAGTTCAAATGCTACAATGAAACCACTGATATCTGTGCTCAACTATTTTGAAGGTTCATCTCAAGCATATCATTTTCCTTCCTGATAGCATCAAGATCAGCTCGTAGCTTGTCAATATTCAGGCTTCTGGAAGCCATGCTTGTGAGCTTTGCTTCATAATCTGCCAATTCCCTGCGAGTTCGATCAGTCGACAAAACTTTTTCAGCTGTCTGTTCAAAGCAATCGTGGATTCTTGTCAGCAATCTATAAGCTTGCCGGGCTACTGTATCTTTTCTTGCTTCCCTGACAGAATGATGTCTTTCATTGAGCATAAATGAAATTTAAGAAAAAATTACTCGCACAATTCTGGACTAAAGGCACAAACTCAACTCCCTATATTATGTCCTACCTGAATATAGTTTCATCCACCACTGCATAAGTTCGATTAAGGCGTTCTTGGATAGAATTGCTCTCCAACTGTAGCTCCCTAGTGTCTCTTAAGATTCGCTCGATGTCAACCTCTTGCTTGCAGCTATTCTTTGTGATCTCCTTAATCCGTAAGACAAAAGATCCTCGTGATGCTACCTTGGGTTGTTTTTCTAGTTCCATGGAAAGTACAGAAAGTTCGTCCTCCCTTAACCACCAATTAAAAAAAGAAAAGGTATCTTGATGAGACGGGTGATTCATGGTTATGATGCAATCAGTAAATAGAAAGAGCCATCTACTCAACATCTTTATTTGCAGCTCTATGCTATCAATCTATAAGAATTAATTCCATCATCTGAACCCAAGATATCATTGGTGACAAAAACTAACTTTAGGAATCCATCATCTTTAATGCACAGGTTGGATATTGATCTAGTTCAGGCGAAAATTGTTAGATATCAAACAATCATACTAAAACAAGAAACTAAGATCAGCTGGCTTTGTCCTTGTTGATTTCCCAATGACTTGGTTAGGAATAGCTCATCATCTTGTCATTAGCCTAAGCCTAGATGTTTGAAACTGAATTAGCACCAAGTAACAAAAAGATCATGCTGACAAGAAAAAGCAAACGCCTGCAGCTGAGTTAGGAGTAAACATATAAACTTAAATTTGGGTGCAGAAGTGGAGGGTTGATTTTCCCCTCAGGGACGGCATCTCGGAATTTTGCACAAAACAGCAACGAGATTTCACTCAGATGTGTCTCCTAATTAACAGGCAATGCACTTGAGCATCAGAGAGTTACCTGCTTTTCATTTCTGCTGAAATGGACACAATTTCTCTCCCGATCTCTCTCTTTTTTTGAAGCTTTTCACGGGCATCTGGTTTTGTCAAACAGACAGCCTCCACAAGATTAGTCCTTTTCTCTTCTATAGAACTTCTCAGGGCACCCCTGAAGTAATACAGACTCTCTACATCAATAATCAGTTTCATCTGTGTGCCAGTACTTAAGGAAGCACACATATTCAATTTATAGCATTAATATTGACCACTATTAGTACTGCAAAGTCATCCATGAACACATGAAGACGAAACATATGAAACAATAATTTTGATGATGTTTAAAAAGCAAAGAGTATCCCACCACTGAAACTCAAGTTTCACAAGCTTGTCCCTTCTTGCCTCTATTTGGTCTATGAGTTGTTGGACACAAAATTGAACTGGAATCTGGCATTGTAATGCTTCTGCAGCCTTCAGCAACTCACGCTCATCTTGCATCTGTTGTAATTTTGAAGTCTTGGCAATCCAATCCAAGAGCATTCTTTTCTGAAAAAGTATGCATTTAATCTTAGACACGATGAGAAAAATAGCAAGAGAAATGCAAAAAGAACCATCTTTCCCGTGATAAGCTCAGTCAGAAAACTTCATTCCCAATTTTGGAACCTTATCATTGAGATTATACCTCTAATACAGTTATAATACCAGCTATAAGCAAATGGAAAATCAACCAGTATAAAGACAAGTTCACCTCAGTTGAAAGGTCCTCAAGAGAATTCACCCCAGGCTTCTCCAAATGTTCATGGAATCCAAAAGCAATAGTTTGCTCATCTCCACAGGCATTTGATTCTGCAACATGAACCTTATGCACTGAAGATTCTCCTGCTCCCCTAGTCATCCATCCTTCTTCATTTGAGCCTCTTGTGTCAGCTCTCCATTTTCCAACTGCACCATCCTCATCGGTTACCGAATTTCCACAGACTAAATTAGATTCGTTGGACTCTCCAAACAACGTATCTCCAGAATTGAAATTTCCGGACTCATTACTAGCTTTTTGCACATCAGAAGATTCAGCTAGCCTGCCCACTAAGAACCTCACCAACTTATACAAATCCTCTACTGAAGGATACAGAAACTGCCTAACAAAACACACACATCATATGTCAGACAATCATGCCACATGATATCAATATTCAGCCAAAATACTGAGAGAAGTCTCAATTGAGAGTAAACAAAAGTGTCTGTTTGATTTTTATGCGCGTAGTTATTTCCCAAGAGAAGTAAATAAGGAATAAAGACTCTTCCTTTATGGACCCAGAGAAAGAAAAAAAGAAAAAAAAATAATCCTTAGTTTCCATTTTGTACCCCCATTCCATTCTCAAAAAAAAAAAAAAAAAAAAAGAGGGAAAAGAAACAGCTTCAATAATCGAAAATTCTTCTAAACACCAACCCAAAAAAAACTCCATAAAATTGGAGAAGCCAAAAAAAAGGTACCTCGTGGAAGTTAATATCATCGATAAAACCTAGGTTTTTGAATGCAGAGGCGAGGTCGGAGCAGATATTGAAGCGGTCGGCCATGGAGTCCTCCGGCAAACATGTAGGAAACGACAGGGTTTTATCAATGAGGCAGAGCGATCGAGAGGAGATGAAGAAAAGCGTTGCTGGCGTGAGGTCTTCAATCGCCGATACTCCCGGTGGAATCGGAACCCCCGAGCTACGCAGTGAGTTAAGAAGAATCCCTTGCGAATCATCATCCTCCATTGTTTTACTTCTGCAGCTGCTGAGAACGCGAGGGAGACGCCCTTTGGTTCTGGAAGTATTCAACGTATGAGCGTTTTGGGAAGAGAGTTAAATTAAATTTCATTTTTGACCCTATATAAAATTTATTACTATTAAATAGTAAAAGAATTATACGCTCATTATTGTGTGTGGATTAGTGAATCTTAATGAACTGAAACGTGACATTAATAAATTCAAATGAAATTTCTGACCTAATATCACAGTAGTAACAATGAAATTTTACATCCAAATTCAAATTAGTTATCACACGTTCAACCGAAATTATATATGATTTGCTTTTCTTTATGATTATTATTAAAGTTAGCCATCAATTATATTCTAATTTAAAAAAATCCATTTTTCAATCAAAGAAATTGAAGAAAAAATTATTCCTTCGGTATGCTTTTATAATTAGATTAGACAAACATGTTCACATGCCGTGCCGATCATTTAGACATCTTTTTTATTATTTTTCCTCTCATACATTTTTATTGCTTTTTTTTTTTCAGCTGTCGAGATAATTGAAAATCCCCAACAAAATTATATTAACACTCGAAGGTAATCGACGTCAAGGTATAAAGCACAATTTAAGGTGGAGTCCACAAACCAACACCATCCAGCCAATTGGTACATTTTTATTGCTTATTCAATTAGTATTTTCTTTACCATTTATTAAAATTAATAAAATATTTAATGTTTTTCCTAATAAATCTCCATTTCCCAGATGAGAAAATTTGTGTTAAATCAAATCAAGTTAAATTATTAAAAAATTAAAGTGTAAATAATGATAGGCTAAGTGACGCAATATTATAAGTGGCTGGATTGACATTGGATTCATGTCACCGAGAATCCCAAGTCGCATTGGATGAGCAAACTCCAAGTGCCATGACAGATATCATCAACTTTAATTTAATTGGCTGCTGAAGTATAAAAGGTTTACTTCAAGAAAGAAGAATGAGAATTTTATCAAGAAAAATTTACGAGTAGCTACCTACACCTCATTATGCCCACAACACTGGCCATCGACCCATCATCCTTCTTGTCTTTAGGCTTCGTGTTTCTCTGCCAAAGCCACAACAGCATGCATGGAATGGACGACCTTTCTTTTGAATGGCAATGCACCCTTGAGCCTTCTGGTTTAATTTATGTACATTCTAATTCTTGATAAGTAGCTTTGACCTAGAAAATTATACTACCGCCTATCCTCGCTCTGTTTCTTACTTGAATTGTACAGTCTGACCATAATCACTGCTGATACCTCAAAAAACAGGACAACCTTCAACTTTCACACCAGGTTCGGTTGGACATGTAGCCAAGGGACAATAGTCGTCGGTTTGAAGACCCCACCATTGTGGACCTGCAATGCCGTTGCCCTGAAGAGTGAAGTAAAGGAGTATTGCCATGAATGCAACCCCTGCATTGAGCGCAGCTGCCATGATGTAAGCGTACTTAGCCCACCATCCCTTGAACTTTCTGTAGATGTACAAGTTGAAGAAGATTCCCACAGCTCCCCATGAAATATAATTTATAGATCTTGCAGGTGGCATGCTGGATGTTGCTCCCAGAATAAGTGGCAGGTTGATAAGCTTGATCCATTCCTTCTCTGGATATTTTCGCGAAAGAAGCCAGACCGGGACAGGAGCCAATAGACCAACGAGAAAGAACCAGTTTACCTCCGGGTATACGCCCTCCTTGGTAAACATTTTCTTTGGGCCGATCACTCCCCATATGATTGAAGCATTATAGAATACTTCATCACCAGGACAAGTCCAGGGACTTCCTTCTGGCAGTAGAGAGGTGTCGCAGATGTTTTCGATCGATGTGAGCAGCCACCAAGCTGTGCCAAACTGGACTGATGCAGAGACTAGGGTTCCGATTAACTGATCACAAATAAAGATATATACAGGAAACTCAAATCATTTTAAACGTTTCAATAACTTCTGGGGATTTGTTTCGAATGAATGATTTACCTGGACAAGAAACATGGATCTGGGAGGGACCTTCATGTAGTGACCTACTTTAAAATCACTAAGGAAGGTGAGGGCTTGAGTCATGCTAACATAGCCGTATGTCTTGAAAGTCACGTTTGCAAGGGGTCTTCCCGGATATAGATACCCTATGACCATCTCGGTGACAACATTTAGACCCACTTGCTGCACATGAAACAAGCAGAGAAATAAGCAGACATTCTCCCATATTCAAGCATCTCATCTACTATGAAAACAAATAGCTCTTCATTTCTACCTGGTTTGTAGTGGCTTGAATAATCCCAATTGGCAAGGTAAAAAACCAGGCTATGCCACATGCTAATATGAGTCCCCACCAGGGAAGTTGGAGTTGCTTGCCAAAACCTTCGCAAGTAAGAAGGGAAAGTCCAAATACTACAATCAAGATAGCGTGAAACCACCAGTTAGGAACTGCTTTGTAGTTCTTCTTCATAAGTCTGGTGTGCACATCCCCCAGTTTTCCTTTCAATGTTGTTGCTGTCTTGGTTGTTAATTCCCTTATTGTCCTGAAGCCATTTTTACCAATATATACTCGAGTAAGGTGGATAAATCGATACTGACCACAATAAAAATCAGGGAAAGGTTAAGAACGTTAACATACCCTGAATAGAATAGTGCAACATGTGACACTGTAGCCGTTAATGTTGCGAAGCTAATCCCGTAACTAAGGGCAAAAAATACACTCATGTAAAGTTTGCTGTAGCTGTTGTACCCAGCTAAATCAAAGGTGAATGTTTCATCATTCAGAATGCGGGAAATATTGTACTTGTGGCCAGTCGCATCAAAGGTCTTCGAGGAGTAGAAAGGGAATTTCTTGGCATCATAAATATTAGACCAATATGCTGCTGGAATAACCACATAGACAAACAAGAAAAAACCGACTAATGTATTGACAATGGCAAAGAGTGGAGTAGAGATGGGAGTCTTCAAGAAACTGACAACGGTATTCCAGTCCAACGCGAATGAGCCGATTCCCATGCCATGCAAACCTGAACCTAATTGTTGGGCAAGTACACTGTTTTTCCAGATGAAACAGGCGACAGAAATGCAAGATATGGCGGGGAAGAAATAGCCCGGCACGAGGTAATAGGCGAAACTGGTTGTGAACAGCAACAAGAAGAATTGAAGCCTGGTAAGTCCTCCCCTAGATCTCTTCTCCTTCTCATGTAAAGTTCTGCGATACAATCAACCAGAGCAAAAGCATTGTTTTACATATCACAGAGTAGTTTCTGATGGAAAAAATTGGAAGAGAGAGAGAGATAAACTATTCTATCACAGTTTAACTAACTACCATTGATGAGAAGAAAATAACAATTCGTCTCATTACTCAAAGGGGAAAATAATTCATCGATTTTTTTTTTTTTTTGGGTACCTGAACAACGAGACTTGAACTAGATTTTCAGGCCACCACATGTACGGAGAGTCAACTAGGACATTTCTATGCATTCCGGCCCAACCATATCCAAGCAACTATTTAGCAGAAACAGAGAATTAATAGTAAAAGATTCAACTAAAGTCCATCCAAAGTTAGTTCCTCCTAATAAATTTAAATGATAATCTTGAAACAAGATGCATCACAATCGTGTCTTACCATAGTAGTTTGCGAGAGCAAAAACGCTGCCAAAGGATTCAGCTTCCTGCGGTAGAAGGCTTTGACGATGTCGATAATGCTTATAGCATATACACCATTGGCACCACAAGCAGCGAAAATGGTGATCAAAACATGCTCTTTAAGATTGAAAGGTCCCGGGTTTAATGAGAAGGACCATTTTGTGAATGGCAAACCGATGCTTTTGTCTGGAAAGGTGGCTGCCATAAATTTCCCAAGTGGGAGCGTTACAATTTGTGCGGCCACAGCGCCAATCCAAAGACTGTTTTGGCGATAGGAGAAAAATGTGTTGACAAAAGCTAGAAGTGCGCATGAGAGGATTCCCAGAATCCACATACGAAGGGTTAAAACTGGCAAATTTGGGTTATCGGTGGCCGGAACCGTCAGCCTTACTTCTTCGATGGGTGAATCGTTCTCTTCTTCCTCATCTACGTCAACAATATGGACGTCAAAAATTGGAAACCAGTTTGTTAAATAATGGCGACTAAAAAAATACTGGATATGTTCCAAGGTACAAACTGTCAGAATCCAAAAATTACTACCACTTAACCACGTACATATACGAGTACCACACACACGAAATATGAAGAAGCTTTTGTCTCCACTAAATTATAGAGAAAAAAAAAAAGTTTTTCTTCCCTTTTGCTGCAGGCAAAGTTACTAAATTCTTAGATTAAAGCGTATGAATAAAAATTTTTTTTTTTTTTTTTTTTGGGGCGGGGTGAATCCTTGAGTTCATCTACATAATGGGCTTGCTGTACACTAGACAACGACAGACTGGGCAGAAAAATTTCGGAATGAAAAGACACATGCACACGTAGAACTGATATGATAGGCACAGAAGGATGAATAATTTAGAGGATGCAGAAGGGATGGAGGCATTGATGAATGATGATATGATCACCAGTTATTTCAAGAGTTGAGTGGTGCTTCGTTTCCTGCTGTGGCTGAGATAGAGGGACTGCATTAACATGCTCGGCCATTACTTCCTTATTCCACCCGACCCTGCTGCTTTGGGGTTAGGGTTAAATTAATTAAGCGTAAATAAGTTGAAGAAAATGTACTCCCTCAACAGCCTATAATACCATATTTATAGCTGCCGGTTAGTTTCTTTGGATGCAGTTTCCTTGATGAATTCCTGTTGTCATTAAATTATATACAGTATTTGCTAAATTCCCCGATTTCTTCTTACCACAAAATCAGTTGGTTTGAAGTGGGCAGTAGGCTAAGTTACACTGAATTTGGTTGAATTTACGTGGTATGTTCAGTTATAGCATGTTTCCTGTCGTGAATTCGATCCCATTTATGTCGGAAGCTCTCTCCTTGTAGTTGTAGGAGTCACCAACTTGGCCATTAAGTTCGGAGATTCCGATCACTACTTTGGTTGTATATTGGTTTCTCACAGTCAATTAATCTCGAGTTGTGTTCTTGAAACCAGTTTTTCCCTTTTATTGGGAAAGAAAAAAACTAATTATTTAAACCAATTAGTGTTTCGTTAATGTATGGTTCATTGATATTAGTGTTTTATTAGTGTTTCGTTAGTATGGTTCATTCGAAAAATCTGACTACTAGGAACAGCAGTCTCACCGCACTGTGTGACATCTTACGAGCATTCAATTCCTGTACGTCCCCACCCTACGCCCCAAACAAAAGTGAAGTAAAGAAAACTCGCGTGCCTACAATTTTCTGGATGATGATAGTTTTCCGTCTTTTATTTTTAAAAAAAAAATGATAATTTCGCTTTTCTTGCAAAATTAAGTAAATAAATTTTGATCATAATCTAAATTTTTAACCATCTTTTATTCTGAATTCATCATATAACATACACACATGATCATTTTTTTTAGAGACAAAAAGATTAGATGTTATATGTAATTAAAAAAATAACTTGATTGATATTCATTTTTTGCCCTAAAATGGTAGGATCTCACACAAATTATATTCATTTTTTTTCTTAAAAACTAAGATTGCACTCGTTTTTATCACTGAAAAGGTGAGATCTAACTTCTTTTTTTTTGTATAAAAATACGACTGCATGTTGGTCATGTGGTAATTTTCAGATTAAAAAGTTGTCCGAAACTTAAATTAAGACAGAAATTTGCTAATTTGAATTTGTAAAGGACGTAAAATTAATATTTTAAAAGTGAAGGATGAAAAAATTAATTTGACAAAATGTGAAAGATATTTTAAATGATTTTCTCAAAATTGAAACTGCTGAAAAACCAAACTAGAGGAAAGCTGTTTAAGGTTTTTTTTTCTTGAAAATAAAAGTTGTTTAATTAGTTATATGTGAAAAGGACATATTCTAGTAGAGACTTAATCACAATATAAAAGAGATTTCACAGTCAATTAAGACCACTGTGTTTGTGTTAGTATAAACTTAAGCTACACCATTATTTGTGTGTTATTATAAATCTTCTTCAATGCTCGGTTATTCTTAGCAAAAAACAAGGGCCACTAATACTGGTCAAAATCTATATCTATATCTATATGTATTGCAGAAGAGGTTTTTAGCAGAGACCCTCTCAATGGCTTGCAAACTTTTCATTCTTTTTTCTAGATTTTTGTATTTATTTTAATACATAAAAAGTAGTGGGTTATATCCAATTCTATCACCAATCAAATTTTAAATTTAAAACATTTTCGCTAGCTACTTCATAAGCAGTTTATAGTTTGTTATTTATACTTTAAATTCTTTTTACTCCTTAATTAAAGACAAATGCTCATTCGTATGCTATTTTAATATAATGTTACATTTTATAATTATGAAATATTTATCACCAAACTAACCCTATAACCACCCCTACAAATGAGCTTTGCAAATTACAATTACGTTTCAAAAAAATCACAAATGTGCAACTAAATGTAAAGTTGATGGGGTAAAGTGCAGCTAAATGTAAAGTTAAGGGGTTTTACTATATTTAACTCTAAAAAAAAATCCCAAGACCGAAACAAGTTGCCGATTATAGATTATTGTATTTATTTTAATACATAAAAAGTAGTGGGTTATAACCAACCTTATCATCAGTTAGATTTAAAATTTAAAACTTTCCCATAATCTACTTCATAAATCGTTAAATATATTTATACTTTAAATCCTTTTTATACTTTTGCATTTATTTATACTTTAAATCCTTTTTACTCCTTAATTAAAGACAAATGCTTATTCACATGCTATTTTAATACAATTTTAATTCAGAAGCATACAACATGATCAAGAAACAGCAGAACCAATTAGTACTAGATTTTTACCCCAAAAAAAATTAGGCCTAGATGCCACTGGCACGTTACCATAACTTGCGATGCCAATTAGGACTATTTAGCACTTTTTTTTGCAAGGAATTAGGGCACTATAAAGTTTATTTAGGCAAACTTTAACTCATCGGTGATTTGAGTATCAAGTTATTGAATATACTACAAATCCTATAACCATGCTTACATTTTCCCCACATTTCCCCCCATGTTTCTTGATCATCTAATAAGGAAACTATAAAAACTAATGACATAGTAAGAAAAACATTTAAAAATGAAAATGCATGGTTGACGCAACAGACAGCTTTTATAACTTAAAACGGTTGACGCATGGTTGCAAACACAATGATTGGAAATATTAGCATCTTAAAATGCATATGAAGAAAAGAAAAAGAATATGTAACAAATTCAGCAATTTTTTAAATGCATTTTCATCCAAATTTAATTATGTTATTTATAGTTATAGTTCAACTTTACGAGGAGTATAGATACATATTTCTTCCTTATTACCTATCACTTCAAGAAACGAGAAGGCGCTTCAGTTCAGATTATGAAGACATCAATCCCTCCTTTAAAACACTACAACCAATTAAAACTTTTTCATTTTAGTTAAAGATTAAATCGTTGCCTGGTGTTTATATCTTCTGCACCCCAGGCTACAATATTTAATTTTCAAAATTTTCAAACATATATTCTTATGTAATATATATTTTCAACGATAGTTACGAATATGTCCTTGAAGTTCGAGCATAAACATTAATGAATAGTTTCTGTCCGGATAAAAAATTAATGAAATATATTTTTACATCTATATGTATTGCACGAGAGGCAGGAAAGGGTAACATTTGATGCTTGCTGTTCTTTTAGTATTTCTTTAGATAATTTTTATTTGAGCTTTGTTCAAAATTTTTAATATATGTTGAGGGTTTAGATAAGGTACATAAATACAATATAGATTAGATACTAAAATGGTACTTTTTTTTTGAATTTTTAACCTTTTTTCCATGTAACTAATATAACTAATTCATTTCCAACACATGGAATAAAAGAAATATATTAATTAACCTTCAAAATTTATTTTTCAACCTTTCAAATTTAATTTTTTAAAAAATATATACCCCGACAATAATATACGAAAACAAGCTACTAGCCACGTGCATGTTAGTGGTTTAGCTATGTATTTCAAATTACTACATGTACCAAAATATATTAATATAGAAATTACTGTATTAACTATGGGTGTTAAAAACAATTCTATTGATACTTAATTTTTATTTGATTATAATATAATTGTATATCTGACCATTGATGCTATTTCTTCTTTAACTATTGTATTTATTTGGTTAACAATTCTCATACAATGTATCACATCATTACATTTAAAACAAATATAAAAACTATTGATTGTGTTGGTATAATTTTTTAACCTTTTTTAATTCATCCCTTTATTTTCATTTTTTCAATAATGTTAGCACCGTGCGTAGCACGGGTATTTACACTAGTTTGATTGTACTTCCAAAATCATCTTTTTTTTTATTGTCTTGAAACGATTGTTCGATTCAAGACAAAAAAGAGTTTATTGTAGAAAAATTAATTTAGACAGAAGGTCCTGAGAAATACATATAGTTCAGACGGAAAATTTTTCCTGATTGCCAATAAAAGAAAGTCGTGTTGGCTAGCAGCGGTTTCAGTTGCACTTGCACAGAAACGATCCAAATCCCATGAGTTGGACAAAATCAGTTCCCGAGCAGTACTACTTGGTCTAAAACCCTAAACCCTTTGCAGTAATCCGACGAAAATCTCCCAATCATGCTTCTTCTTCTTCTACTCAATCTGCCAAATTGACTGCTGAAGAAAAGAGAATCCCTCCCATTTTTTTGAGCTTGCAATATTTCTCATGACGTCCTCTGAATCGAACACAGAAGTTGATAGTAGCTGGAGTGGGAGTGAATATGAGAAAGAGCGAACTCCAAAGATTCCAGTTTGGGATTTGCCGGATGTCCCCAAAGGGAATCTGCCATCCCATCTTCAGCTTCAGAGAACCCGTGTTGTCTGCAATAAAGAAGCCCCAACTCATGTAGTACTCTGTACATTTAGTAATATATTGTTGATTATCTGATTAATTAGGAGATTTCTCCATCTTTTTTTAAAAAGAAAAAAAAATTGATTGGTTTTTTATGGGTTTTGAAGACAGAGAATATACAATATTCGGGTGCATATGCGGCCATGGGAGTTGATAACAGCTTCCGGCTTGATGACTTTAGAAAGAATTTAAGAGTGGAAGTTGTTAGACTTACGGAGGATGATATCGAGTTTGATTTGATTGGTATTGATGCTTCACTTGCCAACGCTTTTCGCAGAATTCTCATAGCTGAGGTAAGTTCTATAAAGTTTTCTTCCTTTTTTTTTTTTCCGAAGTTCCTATTCAGACAAGATGGGATAATATGTTCTCTAGGCGTTGTTCAATTTATTACTTGCTTACATTTGTTGGCTGGAATTGGTGCTTTGAGTTTAGATGATTGAAGCCTGAATCTTCTAGTGAAATCCCTTTTGGGATAATCAATCTGTTTGCATATCTGAGAAATTAGGGGTTAGCTTTGCCGAACTTTTGTGAAGCTGGTAGTTTTGATTTTTAATAGCTACCTGAGGTTTGTAACAGCTACTTAAGATGACATTTTTGGGCATGATGGAGAGAAGGGAGGAAAAAAAATATACAGAAGAGATGAACAATGGGTAGCATTCATTATAATTTAACAGTTGTTGGCTGTAATAGTTGCTATTCTTTTTAGGCCTTTGTGAAATGAAATGTAAAGCAACATCTTTTCCTGCTTAAGATGAAATCATAATCAATACCGAAATATACAGGCTGTTGCTCGTTTTCGTGGGTCAAAATAATTTAGCATGCATTACACGGTTGTCTTGAAGGTGAATCTGCCCTTACATTTCTTCCCTTGGTCTTTGGTTTCTATTGCAGCTTCCAACGATGGCTATTGAAAAGGTGCTTATTGCTAACAACACATCTGTCATTCAAGATGAGGTGCTTGCCCACAGACTGGGTCTTATACCACTCCAGGTTGACCCAAGGCTGTTTGAGTATATTTCAGGTCTTATATCTACATTGTTGTTTGTTTGCATTTGTACAGTAATCCATCCTGAATGCAAGGGGAAAAAAATGTATTAAGATAGAGGAAAACCATTTACCGCCTGCCGCTCCCCCTCCCCCCCTTCCTACCAAAAAAATCGAACTCCTTTGGCATTTTGCTGATGCAAGTCATTTTCGGTGCTTTCCAGAAAATGATATCCCAAATGAGAAGAACACCATTGTCTTCAAACTCCATGCTCGGTGTGAAAAAGGTGGTCCAAGGAGTACAGGTAATATTCATGCAGTCTAATCTTCTAGATTAATCTTTTAGTTTTTCTTTTCTTTTTTCAAGTCAATTTATCTGGAAAATGCATGGCTTTGAGATGCTACTTCTGGGTCTATCATCCTTGTCACTATTTTGCAGTTAAATCAGATGAGCTGAAGTGGTTACCAAATGGGAGTGAATTTCTACTGGCCACAGAAAATTCAGCTTCAAATACAGCATCAAAACAAAAAACTTATACTTCTTTTAGTTCAAGCCAAGACTCTCTACCAGAATTTTCCAATAATCCTATTGCGCCCAAGTATCCGGATATTATTATTGCAAAACTTGGACCTGGCCAGGTAAGGAAGGCTTTGGTTTTGTACTTGTATATGCTATTGATTTGCTGTTGATGCAAGGTATTCATTATTGGATCTGTTCATTTTCAGTCAGGCTGTTTAACTTAAACCATGATATTATTGATTCTGGTTTATGAACAAGGTCGAAAGCAGCTTTATACTTTGCAATGAAAACTTAGAGAATTGATTTTGCATGATCTGAGAAATTTGGCTTCCTTCTTATTGAAATCTTAATGCTGGCTTTTACAGGAAATTGAGCTAGAAGCACATGCTGTCAAGGGCATGGGTAAGACCCATGCAAAGTGGTCCCCAGTGGCAACTGCTTGGTATAGGATGCTCCCTGAGGTACTTCAAAACGTTTGTTTATTTCATTCATTTCTCTTTTCTTTAGCAGGAGTTGTACCTTTGTATTCATACCTCAAAACGTCAATTTGTACTAGAACATGTATTCATAGTTCTTAGGTCTTGATTTGTAGGTAGTGTTGTTGCAAGAAGTTAAAGGGGTCAAAGCAGAAGAACTAGTGAACAAATGTCCTGTTAAAGTCTTTGACATTGAAGACATTGGAAAAGGTTAGTTGACCTGAAGCAAGTTGATGAACATGCATGCAGTATTCTTTCTGAAATAAGCTGATTTAATTGAAAATTTTTATTCATGTATGATTGCCGCTTAGGTGGCAAAAGGGCAAATGTGGCGCGACCACGAAGTTGCACACTTTGTAGAGAATGTATAAGAGGAGATGAATGGGAGAAGTTTGTGGCTCTGCGACGTGTGAAGGATCATTTCATCTGTAAGTAAATTGTTAGTTGTGCTGTTAAAGCTAAAGTGCAATATCAACCCTGGAAGCCTGACTTCTGAAGTAACAGCTTCAAACCCTTTATTTGAAATGACTGAAGAGCAAAAGTATTTATGAAATATGATTCTTTGTCAATGTTCCCGGATTTTTCTTCTGGCACAGAAAGATGTGCTTTTGTCTTTTCCTGGCACTTCATTAGAGTAAATTGTCTAAAACCCTGTGCTCTTAAATGTTCGAATATTAAGATTGACCAGTAAAAACCGTTCCTAAATAATCTTCAAATGCAGAAATTTATGTTTTTGTAAGTTTTATGAGTAGAATTAATTTACATAATTTGTACGTGACAATCTGCATGCAAATCTTATTGATTTGTTAATTAATTTTTTTGGTAGTTACCGTAGAGTCAACCGGAGCACTACCTCCTGAAGTGTTGTTTACTGAAGCTGTGAAGATCTTGGAAGACAAATGTGAACGGGTGATTACCGAGCTCTCATAGTTTGTTGAAAGCCAATCTCCTGTTGCTGGGAAGATAAGAAAGGATGTTGATTTATGTTTCTCATTATTCAGATATTGCAAGACCCCTTCTCCCTCCCTCCTCCCCCAGCACCCCCCCCCCCCCCCAACAAAAACAGCAACAAAAAAAAAAGAGAGAAGAAGAAAGAAAGAAAGAAGAATCTGATTTGCCATCTGAGTATAGTTGTACTGTGATATGGGGAAGAAATACGATTGTAGTGTACTTCAGCAAACACAATGAAATATTTCTTCCTGTTGAATGAGAAAAGAATTATATATCATTTCAGTTTTTGCGCATGAGAGAACAGTAGTGTTTTAGCTACTCAATGGTCTTATGAATGAATACCAAAACAGGAGGGTGGTGACATTCTTCCTAGCGCAAATCATTGGAGTAGACTTGCTTCTAGCTCATCATCTTTGGTTTTATGCTTTCTGTCTGACAAGAAAGGTTTTGCGCTGCAGAATCTGTTCGCAAAACCTGTAATTGATTTTTGTAAAGTCACGCCCTAATTGTATGGGGTTGAATGTAGTAACAGATAATTACCTATTGCCTTGATTTAAGGGCGTCTTGAAGTTCCTTTAGAATCATTTCATGTGTCACACTGCCCGATTTTTATCGGCAAATGTGCCATACTAACTTACTTACTCACTGTTTTTTTTATTATTATTTCCGATATTAATTACCGTTATCTTGCTTTGACAGTTCATTAGCTGACATACTGTCCTATACCTTTTTTTTTACAACACACGACAAGTTTTTACGTACGCTGAAGTTTCGATTTTTCAATCAACGTTCTGAGTTAATGCAAAACAAGTTGAACTACAGAAATATCAATAACCAAAAAAAAAAAACGTAATAATTTTGTTTACGTGAAAAATTAAACTTGTGTTGGATTTATTTTTCCATATACTACGTGTGTTTGGTGAATCAAGAACTGGTAGTTGGGAAACAAGAATTACAGTTGCAAGTATATATATAACATGTGCTTCAATGGTCTTACCGCAAATGTTTGCCCTTTTATGAATGAATGAATGAATGTACCAAAGGCATCTTTTCGTCGTCGAGTAAAAAATCTAGGTAGCCCTTAACTATTATTATTGCCGTTGTTTCCTTGTTCAAATTTAAAAAAAAAAAAAGGGGGATTTTTATGTCTCAAAAATGAACTTATTATTGCCAGACTCAGACCATGCTTTCTTAATAAATTGTTGGTTTAATTACTAGTACTTATTAGTAGAGTAACAGCGCTGGTAGTCTGTATGACACAGTAGCCCAACTCAGGCAAGATGAAGATGCGCTGATTTGAGCTGGAGTGAGTGGGGGACCACATTATGATATGCACTGATGCTGGCAAGTAAGGACATGAGAGGTCATTACCCAAGTAAATCATGCCTCAAATGGGGAAATGAAGAAAAAATTCGAAAGTGGGCCCCGAGCATGAGGGACAGGTTGGAGCCGGTGGAGGCCCATATGTTGATTCAGAGCCTAGTGTTTGGGACAAAATACAATGAAATAATTGAACATGAAAAGCTTCACTTTAGCTTTGTGTCTTTGACCCCCCATCACCATGCTCTCTCTCTCTCTCTCTCTCTCTCTCACACACACACACACACACATTTCTAATTTGTGCATTGGCAGTTTGGACCGAAAGAAAAATATAATAGTAGCAATATATTAGTAGAGCAGGCAGACAGCAGAGAGAGTGAATGAAAAATACGCATCACACAGTTTTACCAAATACCAAACTCACTTTCTACAATCTCAACTCAAAGGCCTAAGCTTTCTTTTCTTTTTATTTCTTTTTCAATCTCTCTCCACGCATTGTAGGCAGGAGGAAGAAGGGTCGCTCTCTCTTTTATCTTTCTCAACAGTGATTGCTCTTTCTCCACCATTGCTAATCGTTAAAGTAAAGGGCAAGAAAAACCCTAAAGTTGGGATCTTTGTGACTTCAGGTATCTTTTTTGGACTTCTTTTTCATTACTTTTGAACTGTTCCAGTGTGATTTGCTTGGTGGATTGCTTCTCTATGTTCTCAACTTTGTTTTCTTTTTTTTTTTATTTTCCCTTTTTTTAACCATCTGGGACTTTGTGGGGTTTTTGGATTTTTCTTGGTAGGGTTCTCTTTCAAGGAGGTGGGTCTTTGTTCAAGATCTGTGTGCTTTTTTCTTTGACCATTTTCTTGTTTTTTTTTTTTTAATTTCTCTTTGCATAGCTTCATTATTCCGTTCTTATCCTTTGCTTTGTGGTGTCTGATGACTCAGGAGAGCTGGTAAGGAACCCCCATTTTAATGTAGGAGATTAATCACACTTTCTTCAAATTTGGTTTTAGTAAAAGCATTCGACTTTGCTTTTTAAGGTTTAGCTTTTTTCAGCTCAAGAAAAGGATGGCCTTTGGAGGTAGATAGATGACCATGTTGTACTTAGATTGGGATATTTTCTTGTTAGAAATGTTCTTTCTTATCCCTTTTCAGCATTGATCTGCACTTGCATGTAATTTAACTGGCATGCAACTTTTGATCGTATCTGGTAACATGTCGTTTGCTCACTACTTTTCAACTTCTTTTGTGTTTTGATTGAGTTTGGACTGTTTGTTGAATTTATTTATGTCCTGTTATCTGTTTACGTTTGCAGAATGCAATTAATTGCTCAGAGATCAGCTCCTTAGGATCCATATTATCAAATTTTTGCTGATTTTGTGTTGACAATATTATTTTAATCTTTTCGCTATGGTTAAGGGGAGAAGCTCAACTCTGAAAAAATTAATTGCTAGCGTTCTTCATGTTTGTCTCAGAAAAGTTAAGATCTATATTTACTTTTTCTTTTTCCAATTTTGGTATATATCTTGCAGCTGTTGATGGAGAGTGAGATGATAAGCTTTGATTTTGATAACAGAGGGGGTCATGTGCTGAACCTGGGGGCCAAGTGATGGGTCTGTTTAGTTCGATCAATTTAAGAAGTCTGTACTCCTTTCAATGGCCTCGAGATCTGGTACTAAGGGTTCCTTGGATAAGCAGAACAAAGCATTTGGAATTGAAACATTAGAAGGAATTTCCCGAAAGCCTTCACCTTTGCTAGCCTCAAAGACAAGCAAATCAGGTACTGCTTCAGTTGCTCAAGAAGTTCCACCCAAGCAGCTTAATATAGAAACAACAGCGAACAAGAAGTTGCATAATGCTGGCCAGAATGGGTTACTAGATAGTTTAGCTGGTAAACTAGATACGAGCTTGCGTTTGGGAAACACTAAGCAAACACAAGCAAGCTTGAGTCCTCCAGCTACTGAAACAAAGGGCTCGGTTGAGAAGATAGCTGATCACGAAAAGAAAACATCTGAACATGGAACAGTCAAGGATGGAGTGAGTTCTGCTAAAGTGAGTGATGGAGCCAGTAGTCTTGCAAAAACAAGTGGAAGTGCCAAAATTAGTGATCGAGCTGATTTTGTTGAGAGTGGCAAGAGCAGCATTTGTAGGGGTAGCACTAGTAGTAATGTAAGTGATGAAAGTACTTGTAGCAGCTTGAGCAGTAGCATTAATAAGCCTCATAAAGCAAATGACTCGAGATGGGAAGCCATCCAAGCTGTCCGATCAAAGGAAGGGGTCTTAGATTTGAGGCATTTCAGATTGCTAAAGAAGTTGGGTTGTGGTGATATTGGAAGTGTTTATCTCTCGGAGTTGTGCGGTACAAAGTGTTATTTTGCCATGAAGGTTATGGATAAAGCATCACTAGCCAGCCGTAAGAAATTGCTTCGCGCTCAGACAGAAAGAGAAATATTGCAGTGTTTGGACCATCCTTTCCTTCCGACACTGTATACCCATTTTGAGACTGAAAAGTTTTCATGTTTGGTGATGGAGTTCTGTCCAGGTGGTGACTTGCACACACTTCGGCAGAGGCAACCAGGCAAGCATTTCCCAGAACAAGCTGTGAAGTATGCAACTTGACCCTCCTCATAGCGTTTAGTTGGTTGGCATATATACAATTATATGTCCTTTCAACTAGATGTGCTTGTTTTTCTTTGGTTGACAGTGTATTTGGAAGTCTTTTGCTTGCATTCATTTGATATTTACCAGTTTTTGTGTGGTTTTAATTTGCTAATTACTTTCTACTACGTTTGCTGGTGAAGAAAATCAGAAAATATCTTTTGATGGAATTGTTGAATACTTTTTTTCCTTTCTTCATTGGGTTGTGGATGTTAAGTTCCTGCAAAGGTCATACAAGGCTTGAAAGAGCGATTTTTAGAGAGCTTGAAATTTCTTTTGATGGTGACCAATGCCACATCACCTCATCACTTTCTATGCAATGTTGTTCCTGAGCATGAGTGGTTTCTTCTAGTTACTTTTTGCTGCGCCTTAGCTCCTATGTAAGACCTGATATGACAAATAATGACAGTGTGATTAACTGGCAATTCCTAACTATGAGTCCAATTGTTATTTGACTTGTGAAGGATCTTCTCAGTGCATTTAGCATGCTTGCATGGCACCCCAAAAAAGCATACTAGCACTGCTAAGCCCTTCCTAGTGTGTATGAGGTTGGAAAGTGGACTGGTTTAATCAAGCTTCATTACAATATGACTTCCTGCAAGAAACCTGTTTGAAGATAATTTATAACTAGATTTCTAAGCCAGAGAACTTAAAATTTGCATTTCCCTTCATTCTTCAATATGTCGAAAAACAATAGTTTTAGTTAATTTCTAGCCAAGTAAATTGTCATGTTGAAAACTTCACTATGCATCTATGAGACCATTTTGGCTGTAGACGGGGGTTAGGTTTTTCGTGAAATATGGAGAAGCTTTTGTTGTGTGGGGAAAAAGCGGAATGATTTTTTTTTTTAAATGTTGAATAGATTAAAAGCATGCGAGGCGATTGAGATACAGTATGAAAACCTTTATAAAACCTGTTCACAAGTCTATATTTCCTTTTCATTATGGTTTGGCTAGATCTTTTTGTATGCTCAGATTATATCCCATATATACCTTCTTTAAGTGGATGATGACAGATAATAGTTTGAGTAGGCAACGGTTAAGGCCAATCTTGTAATTTGGAGGAAAAAGAGGAAAGTTTTGGTTTAGCATTTTTTTAGCTAGGAACTCTTGTCATGACAATTTGTCTCCTGTCTTGCCTAGATAACAGATTATTACACAGTCCAAGTTGATCCTAGGTATCTGCTTATTGTTCATCTTTTTTCCATGTTAGATATCCCATTTACTTGACTTTTTTGAATTCTGCTGCTAATTTTGATGCTTGTAGTTATCCTGAAATTCTTTACATTTATGTTTTTAGTTTCTAAATATGGAACGTGCAATGGATAATCTCGTTTGGTTGATCTGAATGTAGAACATGTAAATCTTCGATGCTGAACTTGGTTACGCATTATTAGCTGTTACTTGGGTTGATTAAGACCTAACAGAATGGCATACTATTATTGTTTTTGGTTCCCCATTGCATTTGCATTAATCTTAGTCTTGTTCTGCCATGCAGGTTTTACGTTGCAGAAGTGCTCCTTGCTTTGGAGTATCTTCATATGCTTGGCATTGTTTACCGTGATCTCAAGCCAGAAAATGTTCTTGTAAGGGAAGATGGACACATAATGCTATCCGACTTTGACCTCTCGCTTCGCTGTGCCGTCAGCCCGACACTTGTCAAATCATCATCCCTCGAAACTGAGCCTCTCCGGAAGAATCCTGTTTATTGTGTCCAACCTGCATGCATTGAACCATCTTGTATCCAACCATCATGCGTGGTTCCCACAACATGTTTTACTCCTAGAATCTTTTCAAGTAAATCGAAGAAAGAAAGGAAGCCCAAAAACGAAATTGGTAACCAAGTCAGCCCACTGCCAGAGCTCATTGCAGAGCCAACCGGAGCACGATCAATGTCATTTGTTGGAACCCACGAGTATCTAGCACCTGAAATCATCAAAGGAGAAGGGCACGGCAGTGCTGTGGACTGGTGGACCTTTGGAATTTTCCTTTACGAGTTATTGTTTGGTAAGACTCCCTTCAAGGGATCCGGCAATCGAGCGACCTTATTCAATGTTGTCGGGCAGCCCCTTCGATTTCCAGAGTCTCCTGTCGTCAGTTTTTCGTCTAGAGATCTTATAAGAGGGTTGCTAGTAAAAGAGCCACAACATAGGTTGGCATACAAACGTGGGGCAACTGAAATTAAGCAACACCCCTTCTTTGAAGGTGTAAATTGGGCTCTGATTCGCTGTGCAAGCCCTCCAGAGATCCCAAGGCCATTCGAGATTGAGAAGATTCCCGTCCCAACAGCATCAACTGGTGAAAAGCCTGCTCCTGGAGCTATGCCCTTTCAGCAAAATTCTGATAATTACCTTGAATTTGATTTCTTTTAATGGCTTTCAAAGCTGGTTGGCTATTTGTTTCCGCCAAGGGAAATACGTAGCACCTACCTGGACGTAGCAAAGCTGTTGGAAGTCGGGGTTCTCTTATGTTGGAGAAGTTGTTGATCATATTATTGCTTGATGTTGTTAAAGAACAGTTCCATGTGTTGTATTGCAAATACTGAAAAGTGTTTTAACGCTTATCAGTCCATAATGTGAATTTTGACACTTAAAAATCTCTTTTTAATGATGTGAGCCTTCATGGAGCAACAACACAAACGAACATCATCTCCATTTTCAGGCACTCCTACCCGGGAACTTCTCGGGGATGCTTCTGCCCTTGTTTGTAAAAATGCTTGTGGGCTATGATGCGATCCCAATCAAGAGTCATTTAACTGCAATTTCGAGTTACTGAAGCATGCACTCTTACTCGCCCAATTTTTACCAGGCTGGATGTAGGCCGAAGGGTGGTAACCTTGGCTGAAGGCAGAAGTTCCTATTATAGAATTCGAATAAATGTGTCCTTTTGCAAGGCCAGGGGGAAAAAAGGTAAAATGCGGTGAGCGTGGATCGAACACGCGACCTTCAGATCTTCAGTCTGACGCTCTCCCAACTGAGCTATCCCCGCATGTTTTGAGAGAGGACATATGTAAACTATCATGTACCATTCTGCTCAATTTTTTAAAGAGCCCCTTAGCAGCGATTGTAATCAGCCATGGAAGATGACGTGCCATTCTCGACAATCCCTTTCCTTTTTTTTTTTTTTTTTTTTTTCCTTTCACTTAAAGAAATGACGGATAAAATTTAAGAAGCAAAAAAAGAAAAAGAAATTTGGGTTCAAAACAAAACGTCCAACTTCTGAAATTTCAGTATTAACTAATGGACTAAATTCTCGAGGATGCCAATAGCATATTCCAGTACAAAAATGCTGGTTGGGAGGACAAACATGATGATAAGATGCACCCTCCACATACAGAGACTACAGTCCACACTTAAAATTGTCTTTACCACTTTATATTTAGTACTCCTTCTAGTCATGATGAAATATGGGGTATCCTCCTTTCCATTCATTGGTCGACATATCGTTCTCAATCTTTTCTAAAGTTTATACTATGAGAGAGCCGGACGGACAGACAATTCACATCTACAACAACGACATACGCGTAGGACATAATATAGAATGGAGCTGGAGAAAGTCTCTCAATCAATCTCTTCAATCCAATGTGGTAGTAACATTTACTGCTGGTGGAATTGTATTTGTGGTCCTTGCATTTCCTTCCTCCTCCTCCTCCTTGCTGCCCTCCTCTTTCTTTCTGCTGTCATCTTCCATGCCCGCAAATGGAAAGATTTGCATTATTTATTGGCTTCTTACTTACCAAAACCTCTAGTATTCAGTAACATATTTAAGTGGGGGAGCAAACGTTGGGAGTCGTGTGCTATTCGGATGTTTTGTGACTTCTCTTTTGTCCCAAGTACAATTATCAGCCACTTACGTAATTCCCAAACTGTCCAGCATGGTCTTTGCATTAAGCTACAGTTATGGTCCTCACGTCCATGGATATTCATCTTTTCACAAACGGCAACGAGAGAGATAAAAATTGAACCTAGCTAGCTAGTTGATCTTGGTAGCAAATCTTTCCCATATGGCCAGGCTTGATGCAGGAGAAATTTTTCTTTTTTAATGCTACAAAAAAAAAAAAGGGAACATATATAGTTCAAAAGGAGAAGGATTAGCTCACCTTCAAAACAAAAAAAAAGAAAAGAAGAAAAGAAGGACTAGCTTAGGATGATGTAGTTTTATCTGATTTTGGTACTTGATGTGAAAAATGTTTAGTTGCCAACATCAACCGTCCAAATTTTTTCCCTATTTTCATAAAAATTATCGCATGAAACATAACCATCGGATATGATAAGGTTACAGAGCACAGTACGTAGTCGGGCCTGAAAAGCAAAAGAAAAAGACAGGACAGGAGCATGCGTAATTGTGGATGCTTGGATTCTAAAGTGGATTAATACGTTTTTTGATTCCTGCACGCTACTATTATAATGGATTAGCTGGCTGCTTCGTGCGAGCTTCCACGTACATTGATTCATATTCTGAAGAGATTGGCATTATGTTCGAACAGTTTACCATTTCCATGCATGCACGTTCCTTCTGAATATTTTACGACTGCTCTGTTTGTTTGTTTGTTCGGGTCAATTACTTTAGTTGAATTTGTTCATGCGTACTCCAAAAGAAAGAAGCAATGGTCAGAGGTCCATCGACCAAGATAAAGCACCATCAATACTTGAGAATTTGAAAGAGTGAGATTATTCTTTTCCTTTTTCTTGTTTTTAGCTCAATGCTTAAAGAATCCAACAATACGATCGGAAAAATGGAATATTGAGCATCGATGGATGCTGGGTGGCAAGAGGCTCAAGGGGTGCCGTGCCGTCTTTCTGTGGAAAAGCGAAATGCAGCGAAAATAAAAGATGGCATCAGTTCCGATAATGATCGATGATGAATGAGACAAGTCAAAATGCTGCATGCACTTGCGTTTCTCTGTTTTCAGTGTTTGGTTTTTTTTTTTTTTTTCCCTTTGTGGGTTTCTTTTTTGATGATAGGCAGAGTTTGGAGTGGAATATGGAAGCGGATGGAAAATCATCTTTTGATTATGTATGTAGAGAATGAAGGAGAGGTTGCCGAACGATCGATCCATAAAGAGTGAAGGGCAAACCCAGATCTACACTAGATCTCTTTAAAGAGAGCGTTTAAAACGAGAGGTTTGAAGTTCGAACCTTCAGACTCATACTACTAGTATTAAAAGAAAAAAGTCTGGATTGAATTAGTAGGAATAATCATAGGGGTTAGGTGGCCTTTGCCAACATATGAAGTTGGCTGTTTGTGAATGATGGCATATGTGGTCACATGGACATGTGCATATTTTGGTGGAAAAGGTCCCGCACGTATATTTTGATTGAGGGATTTTTTTATTTTTTTTTAGGTGCAACTGCTATTTTGTTTTTACGATCTATTTCAAGGGTGTTCTATTAAAATATTATTTGAGATGTTATATTTTTTAGAAATGTAAAATGGATTAAAGAAAGTAAATAAATACAATAGAAGGCAAAGTAAGTAAGATTAAATAGGGAGAGTATATAAATACAATAGATCAGCTGAATGATAAATATTTTAACGAGGTCATCCATTAGAAAAAAAACACTTGTTTTTATTAACTTCCACTTTCATAAAAGCGTAACAAGTATTGGACCGCAATGGATCTTCTGTCCCACATCCTGTGCCACTCTCTGTCCCATTTTTTATTATATTGCTATTTCTCATTCATAAACATCATGTTTTAATTCTTTTTTACTTCCTTAAGATCCAATAACTATTAATTCAGTAATACAAAAAAATTTAACCTACTCAAAAAATCAAAATGCATAAAAAATGAGATTTTTTATGAATTTTCTGCTGTATTTTTTAATTTTCTATTATATATTGCTTTTTTGAAGTTGTTATATTTATTTTTTACTGAATTAATAGTTATTGGATCTTAAGGAAGCAAAAAAGAATTAAAACATGATGTTTATGAATGAGAAATAGCAATATAATAAAAAGTGAGACAGAGAGTGGCACAGGGTGTGGGACAGAAGATCCGTTGCGGTATTGGACTGTTGGCAAGGAGTTCGACTCTTGGCCTAGCAAGTTGGGATTGGGATAGGAGAGGGATAAAAAATTTTTAAAAAAAGTAGACTTTTATAAATATAGATTCCCACTTATTAGACTACGAGAAAATGATTTTTTTTTTTTTAATGGAACACACGTGATTATAGATTTTTTTTTTTCAAATTAGTTACGTTTTTTAAAAAAAAAAATTTTAACACCTTACTCCTTCTTGGTGAGCGCCAACCATGTAAGAAATGGCAGAGAAAAAATATAGGGAAAACTGTTGCCAAGTAGCTTCCCCTCCAAATTGGTAAACATGGATATAAATAAAATAAAATAAAAAAAAAACTATAAGAAACTTCACCAGTTAAAAATCGACCCCTAGGCTAGGCACTTGTATTACTAGCTTTCTCAAAGAAGGATATTAAATTGCTAATTCTCGCTTATTAATTTTATCCTTTTCTTTTCCCGACACCCCGTTTACCACAGTTTACAATTCAATGGCTTTAGCATGACAACTTTGAATTGAAATGGTAAACTGGTGAAGCAGCAAAAAGGGAAACATTTCAAAAGAAGACTCGAGAGAGCAATTTCAGAGCTTTGTCAAATTATTATATTCTTTGAACGTTAGTCAATATAAAGAATTCTGTATAAAAAAGTCTGTCGTATATTCTCCGTTCTACCGAGCACAAATCAGCGCGCTGACAGGGAAAAGGGCAGGAAGCGCGTTGCAGCAGCTGTAGCGCAATCACTTTTTTATATTTTTAATAATTTTTTTATTTCAAATATATCACGTCACAAAAAATATTAGAGTAATTATTTCAAATAATAATCTATCCAAACAAACCCAATAAAAGGTATCGCCTATAGTTTGGCTTGACCTCTCTCTCTCTCTCTCTCTCTCTCTCTCTCTCGAGATTTTTCTTGCTTGAAAATTAGACTAAAAATCAGACTTCACTCTAAGAGTAAGATTTAAGATTTAAGAAACGGGAAGAAAAAAAGAAATTTGATTTCAAGCTATACATTCTCGTACTTAAATTTAATATCCCATTTTTTGTATCATAAGAATATTTTTAAAATCTGTAAATATTTTCTCTTTCATTCATTTCAAAATAATAGGAGGCTCGTGTAATTCAAATAAGATTCGCGATTGGATGTACAACACACAGACAAAATTTGATTTTCAAATTCAAATTCGAATTATGCGTCATGTATCTAATGGTGAAAGTATATATATTATCGGTGTACAGAAAATTAATCCTAATTTTATATGCATACTTTGCATATACTCATGGATGATAGCCAGCCCTTGAGTGTGACATTTTAGCAACCTATGCGTCCTAAACTAATAATATATAATGTCTTAATCGAATTTGGTTGAGGCCATGATTTAGTCGAATTATTTAAATAATGTCAAACCTATATATTTATTGTCAACTTTCACAAGCAGGGAAAAAAAAAAAAAAAACTAGGCCCTAAAAGTAAATGCACCGCTTTGTGTATTCCTATTTCTTTATTTTTTTTTCTGCATTTCATTTATATTTGGCCGTAATCAGCTGCATCATTTGTAGGCATCACCGACAATCTTCACAACTTCATTCTTCGTATGAACCGCATTGCTAAATACGACATACCTTATTATACCAGACGCCTTTATAAGTGGCTTGTACTTTTGCTCCTATTTTAGAAGAAAATTTTCATATCTTCATTTATTTCTTTTTTGCATCAAATCCGTGATCATATTATACACTGCAAAGAAATTATACCCTCTCGAACAAATTTGATCAATCATACCTTTTATATCTTAGATGCAGCAAATCATATCTTTTTTTTTTTATTACGTTTTCGGATATACTTACCAAAGTACCAATGGAAGCATAAAAATAAAAGGAGTTCCTCTATGCAGAAGTGAGTCCGATGTTATTATTAAATTTTTTCCTTTTTTCTTTGAGAAATATCATTTAGACTTCCATTTTTGTTAATTACACTTTCTTTGTCATTCTAATCATACAAATTTTATTTATTAAACTATTTGATTAAACAAACGGTGGAAGTGTAAATAACAAAAAATAAATTAATATTTTATCTTTTATTTCCCAGAAGGATATTATGATTTAGGGGTTGGTGGTAACTTTAATGATCTAATAATGAGCGCACTAAACCTTGGCCACCACAAAGTCTATAAGGTTTGGTAGGATGGAAGGTCTAGGAGTTTAAATATTGTTTCCATCAGTTGTCGCAATATGTGGTTTCTTAAAAAATCCATATGGTTGCAGAGCGTACTCGTCTGATTCGATGGTAGTTTAGTTCTCGTCAGTTCCGCCCGCTTTTTATGTGTGCTTATTTAGGTCCTATTTCATGACCTAATTCATCTTTTAAATTTCTCAGATTCAAATCTTAATAAAACATTTCATAATAACAATAAAATATATAAACTTATTTTGAATTAATTTAGTGATATTGAATTTTTTCGAACAAAACTTTCAAAATAATAAATGATAAGCTATTCACTATTCATTTATCAAATGTATGACTTTGCACTTATTATTTAATGTGATGTGTTCATATACTCAAATAGATCATATTTATTCTTTAATAATTCAATCACTTAACAAATTTATATTTCAGTTTCATCAAACGTATCCTTAGTGTCCTAAACAATAAATAAAAAAAAGAACCAAATAAGAAACTTAGTGCTGAAATAAATTGACATAATCAAGCACATATTTTTTGGGTGATAACAACAAATTTGCTGCATAAATTAGTCAAATCTGTCGTACTGCTCAAAATAGTTGACCGGTATTGCAAGTCAAGCCAAAAAAAAATGAGAATTAAAGAAGAATACTACAAAATTTTGTGTAAATTTCAATTCATGCATCATACTTTAATGCCAACACCATTAAAAAGAAGTATAGAAATGAGCAGAGAAGGCAGAGGCAGGCTCGTACTTCCACAAGGGCCACAACAATTCACCACAGACATTAATTGTCTGAAACCAACACCTCACCTCTAGAAAATTGCCCACAAAAAAAGTTATTGCGCAAAATACAAATTAAGGATACTATACAAGGCTAGCAAGGAGAAAGGCCAGAAAATTCAAAGCAAAAGTCTGAATCTACTCATTAAATTTTTTGAAGTGCAAGATTACCAGAAAAGCAGAAAATGGTGTTCATCACTGAAGAAAGTATCAAGGAATTTCAAACTCTGATGGAAGAAAGTCAGCTCCTTTACAATTTTTACACCCCATATTTCTTTGACTTGATAGTCTTTCTTCCCTGGATCTGTTGTTTACACTTTCTTTTTCGCCTATTTTGCAGTTGCTCAGCCGCTCAAGAAGACTTTTCAGGTTAGCCCTTTAGCCCATTCGTAATTTTTTTGTATGGTTGTACACTTGAAAGTGTGAAAAGTGTGATTGATCTGTTGTAAAAGAGCAAACTCGATCTGGGTTTTTGCTGGAAAATTTTGTTCCTTGTTTTTTCCCCTTTTTATTTTTTTTTTTGGGATTTTGTTTCCGTGTATATTTATTAATTCCTGTTGCTGGTGAATTTTTGGTCTCTGTGATGGTCAATGCCAAGTCAAAACTCCCTTTTATGTCATCCATTATCGGTTATGATGCAGCAATGCAACTCAATGCTGTTGTTGATTGCTTGAAGCTTTTAGTTTGTTGCTTGGGTAGGTTTGCAATCAAGATTGAATTTTCCTGAAATGAAGCAAGCACCAGTAAGGGTTTCTTGACATCATGCATTAGGGCACAGATCAAGTAAACAAATAGGAAGTTAAATTGAAATATCTTGGTATGGTCTCTGCATGAGTGAATTTCTTAGATTATTGAGTTTAACCAGGAATGGTTAGTATAAGTCTTTGTGCAGAAAATTTATAATAATTATCTAATGTTTTTTTACCTTGACTGCAGAATGTGCATCAAGGATACCCAACTGGGACCCTCATCAGGTTTCTAAAAGCAAGGGATGGGAATGTCTCCAAAGCTCATAAAATGGTTTGATTTAATTTGAGTAGAATTTTGAAATAAATCGTTGCATTTGCCATGATATTTGCAGTTGTCACCTTTTCTCAAAAATTTTTTTTTGTTTTTGGCAGCTTGTTGACAGTTTAAACTGGAGGATCCAAAATGAAATTGATGATATATTGACGGTGAGTTTGATCATCATGTCAAAATTTACTCATTTTCCAAGTTGTAGTGATGTAATATTGTTGCCTCTGATAATTTTATTAATATTGATTGGATCGATGATTGATTTGCGTTCAGTCTGCTTAAATGCGTGAATTTTCTGTCTATACACCTTTTAAGGTTTTAAGATGAAGTGCAATAGTATAAAAAATAATCATTTTTTGGAAGATATAACATGCTGTACAAACAGATCAACATATGTTGTTGATGTGGTTATGATGCCTCCTTTTAGTGTTTGTCATTTCATGGAGGACAAGTGTAGTTATTTTTCCATTTCTGGCTGTGATTCAGTGTAACGGTATTGCAGATGACATATGGAGTTAATTGTCTTTTATGCTAAAAAAAGCTTAGAATCTCCTATGCTTAGCCTACTCATTGAAGATATTGCCCCATTAAGACTAGCATGAATTTCAACTTCCAAAATTTCTTAAACTATTATAGTTGCAGGTATTGCAATTGCATTACACTTTTAGGGGCTTTAGGATGTTAAATGAATCAAAGATTGAATTGGAAGTTGACAGATGAAGTTCGTCCTTCCTAATAATAGTATATGTTCTCTGCAGAAACCTATTATCCCCACTGATTTGTACAGAGGACTGAGAGATTCCTATCTCATGGGAATGTCAGGATACTCAAAGGAGGTAACATGATGTATGCTTATCCTGATTATTTTCATGTATTGCTGTTTTATAATGATGTTTATCAACTGTATATCTATTGCGTCAGATCACTTTTCCCTTAGCTCATTTTCAGCAAATAGTGACTGCTTTTAGTGTTCCAACACTGATGTTTTAGTTGACTCTTTGCTCATGGTTTTCTTGTTGCTTTTTAAATGCTTAGGGTCTTCCTGTCATTGCTATTGGTGTGGGGCTCAGCATGTTTGACAAAGCATCTGTAAGATACCATAGTTTTATCTTGATTAACTACTGTATACTGTGGTATTATCTGCATGTGAACTTGCTAAGTAGAACTGTTCCTTGTACAGATTCACTACTATGTTCAGTCTCACATCCAAATGAATGAATATAGAGACCGTGTGATATTGGTATGTTTTGTTCTCTACATATAACTGATGGATTAGTCTTTCCTACGCTAACAGTGTATACAATGTCAGCCTTGGACGAATGATGACTATGCGAAATTTGAATTTAAAATCCAACTTTTGCACATGTCATGGATCCAATGGTGATAGTGTGTACACTGTCCATGTATATAAAATTTACTCATAACTTATCTGGTGATTATCTATCAAACTAACCACTTATAGTGTTATAGCCTTCTGCAACAAAGAAATTTGGGCGGCATATTAGCACTTGTATAAAGGTCTTGGACATGACTGGTTTGAAGCTTTCTGCATTGAACCACATCAAGGTATTTCAGATGATTGATTATTGTGTTCAGAGCAGAAGTGTTCTGTTGTCATCTGTAGGAATCAGTGATGAATTAGCTTCCTTTGCCTGGTCAAAACGCTTTCCCACCCCGTTCTGGCGTTCTCCCCTTCACCCCCAACCCCCCCCCCCCCCCCCCCCCCAAAAAAAGAGTTATGGATTTTAGAACCTCTATTTGACTTCTTTTTAAATACAATTCTTTACCAGCAAAGTTCGTCACCCTAGATCCAGTATCTTCTGGCAGTTATCAGTACTTTTGTTTTTAACTTTGTTTAAGTGCAAGTCATGAACTAATGTAGCTTATACTTCATGACGATTGCTGAACTTTTAGTAACATGTGGTATTTTGTAACCTTCTACCACTATAATGTTGACTGTAACTTTCTTTTCATTTCTTAATTTCAAGACATTGATCCATGCATTGTTTTGTCTTTTTATCTTTTTAATGGGAGAGACAATAATTCAATTCTGAAATTCCTTCTTGGGACTGATCTGTATTTGTGTTTTTTGCTTTGGCAGATAACGACTGTTCTATCTACAATAGATGACCTGAATTACCCTGAGAAGACAGACACTTATTTCATTGTAAATGCCCCATACATATTTTCAGCGTGTTGGAAGGTGAGCATGTGTTATTTTCATACTTGTTAATGTGTATAAAAACGATGTCAGAAAACATGGAGGAGAAAGGATAACTGAATGCTTGCATGGTAATGTTTCTTAAGAAAGTTTGTGTTGTTTACAGGTAGTGAGACCTCTTTTGCAAGAAAGAACAAGGAAGAAAGTTCAAGTGCTCTCCGGGAGTGGAAGAGATGAGTTATTGAAGGTGAGGCAGCTATTGGATAGTAAAGTTCATCTTGAGAATAATGTTGCTTTATTCTGATATTAGCGGTTGTCCAAAGCAGTCTTTGCTTTTATGGTTTGACTGTTTTTGCAACCATCTTAGGAGTTTCCTCAACCAGACTTAAAATTGATCTTTGCAACAGCCAATCTTACCCTTTCCATTTTGTCTTGAATTTTCATTCATGCTACTGATTATTAATCAATTTTACTAGGAATAGTCCCTTTTCAATTTGGCCTAAGACATAGTCCAAACAAAGCGAACATAATATAGTGTTGCTGAAGATGAATACCTGACGCCATAGATATCATTTGCATCTATATCCACTCGGACAGACACTTGAAAAGCAAAAGTTGCAAATCAAATTCTGTCAACACTTGTATAAATAAGAAGAGTTGGGTATAGATGACTCTTAGAATGTTAAAGAGATCGCCTCTTGTTTACTACGGTTCAAGTTCCTGAGTTTGTTGATCGGGTGCTCTCCCTCATTCTGCGTGTTTCTCAAAAAGGCACACACACACACACTTCACTATAGGTCTAAGTGATGGCTTGAATCGCTTGATCAGCTGGATGGTGGGTGGATTAGGTACTCAAACTAATTGCAAATGTTTCGCACGTCTTGTTTGGTTAATAGAATGCTAACTCATTCATTACTCACTTGCAGATTATGGATTATGCATCTCTCCCACATTTTTGTAAAAAGGAAGGCTCTAGCTCATCTCGGTATTCTAGAAATGGAACATATGATGACTGTTTCTCCTTGGACCATAGTTTCCATCAACAGCTGTACAACTACACAAAGGACCAAGCTGAGCTCCTAGAGGCTGATGCACTCATCAAACAGGGTTCATTCCATGTGGATTTCCCGGAGCCAGATCCAGAGGGTGCCAAGATTGCTCAAACTATAGAGACAGAGTTCCAGAGGCTTGGGAATGGGAATCAAAATGGGGTTTCAAATTCATTATGTGGCATCAAGATCAATGCTGACTGAGCTGGAGATGTGGCGATCATCTGGTAGTATAAATCTAAGGTGATTGCATTTTGGGACAGCTCTGAAGCGGGCAGATTTAATTATAGAAAACAGTTTTAAACGCCTGCACCGTCTCATTTGCAGGTTCTGGATTAAGCTAAGCTAAGTCGTAAGTAGATAGTGCCAGTCTCTGGGTATATAATCCTACCATTATTCATAAACGTTGTAGAAATCCTGATCCAGTGTTCTAAAAGAATCCCAATTACATGGCAATACTGCTGATTCTGCCAGGCCTATGGTGCCTCATTCTCAGATTCTTATGCTGTTTACTTGTAATGGATCCAATCAACATCTAACCTGAATGCGCATGCACGGGACGCTAAAAGAGCACTTAAAATGGTGGATCTGCGGTTCTGCTTCGCCTGACGCCCTGCGAGTTATTGCGTTGTGCTGCCGAAGAAATCTTCAAATATGAAATGCCATCAAAACTAAAATCTCTGGCGTAGATAAAAAAAAGTAATCTTCGAGAAAGCAGTTGAAAATTCTTGATAAAGGTCGGTAATTTCCCAACAGGATTTTTTGTTTCCTTTTGTTTAAGTGGAAGGTTCCTATCACTTGTACTCCTTGTATACGTATCGCTTCGCTTGTGGAATACTTGCCACTCAATCCATCGCTCGTTCAAGATTGAAAAGTCAAAGGAGCTCCGAAGCGCAAGTAAGTCGTTGAAATGGAACCTCGTATTAAAACAAATCTTTGCCTTTGTTCCAATTTTTAACAAATTTTCACTTCGAATATTTTACAACCCACACCTGATTCTTATACTTTTTGCCATGAAGAGGTCCAACTCTTGACCTTTTCTAACAGAAGTTAGAAATTCGGCTTTATAAACCTTGGATACCAGAACTTTTATAAACTGGGGCAGAAAATGAAGAGGTCCAACTCGAGAACATATAATCTAAATCACTTTTCATGTTCACGCCTTAAACGCAGTTGATTCGTACGGTGTCCAGGTTTTACCACATCCCTATGTTTCTGCCCCAGTTGTTCGGCGCTACTTTGCAAGAATTGAACGAGTTGGAAGTCCATGTGGGCACAAGTGTCTATCCTCTCTTTTCTTGCATCCGCTTTGCCGAATAGAATTTACTTGAATTGCCGAAAATAACATGCAATGATCAGCTCCTATCTTACAAGAAGAAATGATCTGCTTCCTAACATGAAATGAAGCCAGGATCTTGATTTGAAACAGGCCAGGTTCATAATTTCATAATTTTCAGATTGGGGAGCATACAAGACACGGGTACCTTTACATGGAATCGATAAATATTCACAAAGAAATTAGGATTACAACAGGCTGTTAATATGACAGTTACAGATTCCGAATTTACATATATCAGCATTCCGAGCGGCGCAAACAAGAAGCACAATACACCAATCTTATATCATTTGCATTCTCCAATTTTAAATTTCTACATCTGATGGTGTTTCCTTTCCCCTTCTAACCCAAACTTTGATCTTCCTTCAGAAACTTCAAAATAAGCAACCGGTGAATGGAAGATGAGAACCAAGAGTTTTGTAATACACAGTCACAGCAGCAAGCAACTTAAAAAGAATTTTTAAGATTTCACCTTAACTGTTTGAAGCAATTATAGGCAAAGGCCACTGATAGGACAGCACCAATGACAGCGAGTGTTGCGTATGTGTCTTCACGTTCCCAGCTTTCAAACCAAGTAGGCATAGAACAGACCTTGCGACAGGAAGCCCCTTTGCCACTATTCCGTCGTGAAATTTGTTTCTTAAGGCTCTTGTTCTTTTCAGCTGTAAACTTTCCTGCCTCTTCTTTCAGTTCAGGAGTCTCTCTCTTTTCTGGTAATGGAGGGTTCTGGCAACAAAGGGAGTTTCCATTTGCCTGGCAACATCCCTCTGCTTGAGAACCACATGTATTGGAACTTGTATCATTGGTTTGCATCAAGTTCATTGTGAGCCGTAGTTCCTGAGAGTTTTTTTGTTCATCTTCTGATAATCCCATCCGTCCCCTGCAGAAATGACATAATACTCAACCTAACTCCCTGCCCAGTAACTCTCTACCAGTCCTTATATTACCAGCCACTTGCCTTAGAAATATAAGACTTCTTCTCCAAACAACTTTTACTGAATAGATGAAACTGCATCCCATTACTTAACAGCTTAAGTAAGGTAAGGCTTACATTAACTGCTTGAAGAGCCAGAAAATGTCCTTATATATTATATCAAGGAATGCAGGCACGAGCTTGTTGCAGCCAGAGCAATGCTAAAATAAAACACAAAGTAAAACCAAAAGTACATGAAATAAAAGGAAAAATTACCTCCATAACCAATCTACAATTTCTCCTTTCCTTATATGCTGCTCAAGCAAAATTGGTACATCATCTGGTGTCACGTACCCATACCTATGTGCACATTCTAATCAAATCAGTTATCAAAGAACATAAGGGAAGCTGCAAAAGTTTTACATCGGCAACAAAGCACGTGCTAAGCAGAAAGCTTAAGGATGATATCAACTACCCCGGGTATTTTTTGTTGGTGGGGGGGGGGGGTGAGGGGGGGTATAACATTAAGAGGTTTTCATTACCAGTGACCAGTGATTTCTTTATGGATATTTGGCCCAAATATGATCACGTTTCCAGCATACTTGTGTCCCCCAACATGCGAGCATGGACTAACAGACACCTTACGTTGAAGACCATGTAATTCGATGTCTTCATTGAACTTATTAACAAGAGCAGGCCCACAAACACCACACCGTCTATCCCTAGTACCATGACAACACACAAATATGTACCAGCCCCTTAGAGCTTCTGGAGTTCCAGGCAACCATTCACCATCCTTCACAAGTACTTCCTCAACAAACGTGTCCACGTCAAAATGAGTTAACCTCCTACATTAATTGCTCAATATCAACACATGCTACGAAAAAATCATCATAATCCACAACGGATATGCATTACTTCACCTGTATCTGACCATGTCTGGAAATATTAGGACATCGCCATTTGATGTCTCAGTTCCATCATGCCCCTCGCATATTGCTAACCGAATCTTAAAAGAAAAGGATTACAGAGAAAGTTAGAGATTCTGAATATCCAAGGCTGTGAAATGAAAGTGCACCCACATAAAATGGAACATAAGTTTATAAAGCTAGACTTCACACAGCCACCCCTGCACGGATGAGCAGCCACCTCCTTATCCAATGGCTAGCAGCCTTGGGCATTACAAGACTTGGCAAGCTAAAGAGGATAGAGGTTGTGGAACATTTCTATATATAGGTAACTCATTCCTAATATATGAGGAATAACCACTATATTACTTCCAGAAATATTGCTGTAGAATCCGCGCACAAATCAAAACGCACGCTTCAGCACAAACATTTGCTAATAAAAAGTACAAAACACACTCTGCTGACAGAGCAATACGATTCATGGTGTCATATCCTCTCAAAATACATCAACCAGAAGTCGGGAAAGAGTAAAAAAGACACCTCTTAAAATCCAATATCACGCTGGTCCTAACTCTAATGGTAAAATGCAGCCTAAGGTCCAGTTCAGGAGAAGAGTAAAAAAGACGCCTCTCAAAATCCAATATCACATTGGCCCTAATTCTACTAGTAAAATGCAGCTCAAGATCCAGTTTTGAGGAAGACCTTGGTCAACAAACACATAATATATTGATGACAAAGCATACTACTAATCAGCAAGAATTTTGATTATCATTTGTCATACCAACTGAAAATAAATTGATCATAAATTACACTAACAAATGCATGTTTCAAGATTCAAAATTCTTGCAGGTAACGAAATTGATGAAATAACTGTCTACGCAAATTAAGATGGTCGTAACAGGATACAAGATAAAAAAGGCAACATCCTGTTAGCGTAATGCTCAAAAAAGACTAGTCTTTCGGTCTTTTTAGTTTAACGAAGCAACAACATACACTAAATGCCAACCTCAACCCCAAGAACCCACCCAAAAATCTGCCAGAAATCAACACAAATTACCATTAATCAACAAATTACTAAAAGCCCACTGTAAATTAATATAAAAAAAATATTAAATCCAGATCAACTAAAACCTCAAAGAGAAAAACTGGGGGAAAAAAACCACCAACCTGTCTCTTCATATCAGCCTTCCTAGCACATAGAGCTGCAGAAAGAAGCCTGGGCAAGCGATCAAACTCAGCAGCCTCAATCCGGGGAGGCCAAACCTGCGGATTCTTGTAACAAAGGAACACGTGGCGCTCATAGAACTCGACTGTTCCGACCAACGGGCTCTGCCTAAAATCAGGCCTAGAGAATCCAAACTCAGCATCAATATTTACAGCTGCAGCAGTAGCATCAAGGCCTCCAAGAAATCCCTCGTTTTGGAAGCTTCCGGAGGCGCTACCGATTTGGGAGCTGTCGAGCAGAAAGCTGTCAGCGTCGGAGACTGTGACTGGAGAAGAAGTAGAAGGGTTCAAGAACGAGAGAGCATCCTCTCGAGTGCTAGCCATGAAAGCGTTCGACGTTGTCCTCAAAGAAAGAAAGAAAGAAAGAGAAAGAATGGCGGTTTAAACCTTAATGTTCGTGTTGAATGAGACTAATGGTAATAATTGGTTCGGGTGTGGAGAAAGGGCCACTTTGGCATTTGACTTCGCCGGAGATCGGAGGAAGAGATCGGATATAGATTTACTGCCTCATTCAGGAGTGATGGTTACAGGCGTCGTAGCAGTATTAGCAGTTGTCAATTTGTCATGGTCAGTTTTGGTCCTCTGACGAGTCAAGGGCACCAGTGAAACTTTTATTCTCTTTTTTTTTTTTTATTTTCCAAACTTCTGTCATATTCATTTTTAACAATAATTACGACGGTTGATGAAACTACAAAAACAAAAACAAAAAAAAAAAAAGGAGGGAAAGGAACGTTAGTTTTGTTATTCATTTTCCATTTTACTCCCTCTTTAACATGTGTTTTGTGCTTCCGGGGTTAAGAAGAAAATCTGAGTTAGGGGTGAATTTGATAAAATTAAAGTCTGTAAATTGCATTCTGAATTCATTGAATCAAATATGATACATTGAGTACATGTCATATCAAATAATAAGTGAACACCGCATCACTTATTTTTTAAAATAAGTTTTATCACATGAAATGATAAGTGAATAATATATCACTTATATTTTGAAATAAAATTTATTTAAAAAAATTCAATATTATTTAATTCATTCATTCAAATATTTCATTTTATGCTATCAATCGCCAAAGAAGAACCAGTCTGCCATCCACCATAGCTTATGCGATCGTGCGAACCATCACCATAATACTACATTCTGCGATGGCAAGATTGCTTTAGTGCCCTGCCCTCGAAAGCAAACTAACTACCGCAAGATCAGAATGTAGCAGCATCTGATTTTTCAGTGGAACATATCAATTATTATGTTATCCGTAACCAGATTAGACTCTGCTGATAGATTATTGACTTCAATATTGTGAGACCAACCCTACACTATATATATTTATATATATTGTTAGACCAATACCATCATCATTTGCCGTGTCATATCAGAACTAATGCCTCAATTTGGGACTCTTTGTTGTGAATCGTATGAATCTCCACTGACAGCACATTCACTTCCCAGCATTTATTTTCATATGCTGCACACAGGCAACGATCACACAAAATTTGTAGTAATAATATTTCCAGCCAATTATCTAAATCTGAAAGGCATCCAATCCTCCTCCAAACTGTTTTCAGCAAAATAGACCCCGTCAGGAAAGTGAAACAAAAACAGGAAAAATGTTTGCACGTCTCTAAAATATACACAGATAAACTACTTCGGTTTCAACCATACCCTTTATCACACAGGCTCCTCTCCGGGCAGATAAGAAGGAGAACCACCTTCAACTTGGTTTCTCTTCCTGTGGAATATACCAGTGATACTAGGCATAAGTACTTTCCTTGAAACAGAAACAGAGGTTTTTGCTTTATCCAGCTTTCGCAATTCCATCCTTTTCTCTGGAGGATTCTGCTTTTGAATTCGGTAATTATTTGGAGAAGCAGTGAAGGACATATCTGTTTCGGCAAGAATTCTAGATGCTGCTTCTGCCGCCTTCTTTTGCTCACGCTCATGCCACCTCCTTAGTTCTCCCTCCACGGCTTTCTTGGCAGCCTCAGCCATCTCTGCCCTTTTCAATGCCTCCTGAGTTGCAGCTTTAATTTCATCAATCTCCTTCTGAGTGGCCTCTAACTTCTTCAGGGCCTCATTTTCGCTTGCTTTCACAGCTTCCACCTGAGCTATTGCAGCAGCCACTTTCATTTCTGCCAACTTGTCAGATTCTTCAACTTTTTTGCTTAATGACTCGAATTCATCTCTCGATATGGTGATCTGGGCACCTGTTTCAGAGGTAGATGCACGTGCAGCATTGGTTCGCTCGGACATGACTTTAATCTGATCGAGGGCGCTAGCCTCAGCTACTTTGGCTTCTTCAGCATCTTGCAATCCAACTTTTAACCTTTCTTCTGCTTCTTCTAGAAGAATTCTGGTGGCTTCAGATTCTTTCTTCAACTCCTCAGCTTGCTTCTTCATCTCCTCTGCCTCATTTCTTGCAATTTCATTCTCCGATGACAGCTGCTCGAGGGTAGAGAGCATATCGTCAGAAGCACCTTCTATTTTCGACTTTTCTCCAAGGGCTGCTTCCAGCTCAGACTTGGTTTTGCGAAGCTTGACATGCAGATTTCCAGCTATTGATTCTGTGTCTGCTTCCTTTTCTTTCAACTCTGAATGCTGCTTTTTTACATTCTCAAGCTCAAGTTTAAGTTTTTCCACCAAGCTCCGCATTGAGCTCTCCTCTTCTGCTACCTTTTGCAATGATTCCTTAGCATCATCCAGCTCTGTAGTAACCATCTTCACAGAATCAAGATCTGAAGCCTTTGTGCTGTCCATCTCTTTTCTTAGCTGTTCAATTTGCAACACGGTTTCAGCCAACTGTGTTTCCAGATTTCGAGTCAGTTCAGGATCAATCTCCTTCTTCAAGGCATTCAGTTTATTTGCAGACTCCTCCAGTCTGGTTTTGTAAGACTGCTTCAGGACATCCTTATCAGCATATAACTTCGCTTCTTCATCCTGTGATTGCATACTGGCAAGCTTCACCTGTTCAATTGACTCCTGAAGAACAGCAATTTCTTTGGATAGTTCACCAGCTTTCTCCATATTTGCTTTAGCAGCAACCTCAGCTTCTGCTACCTGCTTGATTGCTGCAGCTTTGGCTTCCCCAGATGCATCATAATCCTGACGGATCTTCCTCAGATCTTGTTTTGTAGCATCAAGTTCGGCACTCACAGCCATATAATGTTCTCTCGCACTTTCAAGATTCTCTCTCCGAGAACCGTCAACACCATTGGAATTGCACCTTTCTGCTTCTTCCATCTTATCCATGTGATTCTTTGCCACTTCTGTTGCTTTAATCGCCAAATTCTTCGACTCACCAACAGTATTGAGTTTGGCAGTCAAACCCTCAACGGTTCGTTTAGCCTTTTCAAGGTCTGAAAGTGCTTGGGCTCTTGTACTTTCAGCATTCTTCAATTGATCTTTCAACTTATTGAGCTCTTTCTGAACCAAGTGAAGCTGTGTCTCCTTTGCTAATACTCTCTGAAATAACAAAGAAGCAGAGAAAGCATAAGCTACAGGGTATAATAAGCAAGCTGCAAGTTCAGACTATAAAATGTTGACAGTAGATGCACAGACCAACTGTAACATGTATGGGATCCACAGTTTTATTGGTCTAAAAAACATTTATACTAACAAATCACACATTCAAATGCACAACCAAATCTTGACTAAGGACATAATTTTCATTTATTAAACCTTACAACTGTATAGCCCCACAAGTCATCAGTGACATATTGCTAAGACTAGAGAAAAGCATCAGCAATCAGGGCCAAGGATGACAATAATCTAAGAAAAGGGGTAGTAGATGTACCTCTGCAGAATATGCCTTTGCTTTTCTAGTGGCAGGTTTTTCCCCTGAGAAAGCACCCTCGCCAAATAAATTGACAGCATCTTTAACTGACTGAAAAGGTGCACTAGTGTCTATCTCTCCCACTACAACTTTAGGAGATCCTGTGTTCTTTTGACGATCTTTTGCAACCATCTCACTTGAATCTCCTATGAACATTCACCTGTCAAAAACACCCAAACAGGAAAGACTATTATGAGAGAGTAAACCTGGAAAGGGCTCTACAAACTAACGAGAGAGTATAACTCAAAGCAAGGTAAAAAAAAAGTTCATTCATGCAAAGCTCATAATGCACAAGAAGCTTCAGATACAAAAAAGTCACGTATCACTAAATTTAAGCTGTTTAAGACCAAAGGGGAACAAGTCACAAAGAAAAGCATCTGAAGGAACTTTGTCAGTTATCGACAGCTTCAACTTGGAGACATACAGATGTCTGTCTGTGTCCAGCCATACACAGAGAGAGAGTACTTAGGTTATACTAAAATTCTCACATGTTGTGTGTCGTGTATAACATTGCCCTTTCTTCTTCTTCTTCTTCTTCTTTTTTTTTCTTGGGGTGTTTTTTTTGGGGGGGCGGGGGGTGTGGGAGTCAATCATAAAAAAGATCTACGCCTTAACATTTAAGTAGACTACAAGCTTGAGATAGAAGTATAAACTTCTTAAGCAAATCATGTCCCCATGAAATGGAAAGCTCAATATTTCATTTTTACTAATAAAATTGAAAACTGGATGTATAAAAAAACAATATAAACAATAAGAAAGATGAGTAAAAAGGTAACAAAGGATATAACTGATACATACAATTAAAAGGTGGTCACTGATAAAGAGGGGGAGGGGGCAGGGAGTGGAGGGAAGCATCCCAACAAAAAGAAGGTCCATTCTTGCTTAAAAATCATAACTAAACCATAAAGCAAAAGGTGGACACAACAAAAACAAAGCCTAACTTGAAAGGTTGAAAGAAACTTAAATGATAGACACCAAATTTCGGGTTGCAAATTGTTAGCTTTCAAATATAAAAGTCTACACATGTTTCTCTTGAAGTTGTTTCAGCAATCCTTCAGTAATCACCTTATGTGGACTCTTTTTGAAAAACCTTTCAATTAAATACTTTATGTAAGTGAACGCCATATTGCAAAAGAAGTAAATGAAGTAAAATGCTTCCGACAGTAGCACATTCAAAGACCTGGCTTTAATTAAGGCAATAACATTTAAAGAGATATCAACAAACCTCCAAATGAAGTAACGTTAGCTTAAGAATGCAACGATTATTCATCTTTCAAAAAATATAAACAGAGAACATACAAAGAACTGGACATGTTTGTCTGAAACTGTCTTTTCTGAGGAGACCTTCTCAAAAAAGATTCCCCTGTTTCCAGTTTCTTAACTTTGCAAGACATGAAAGAGAATTATTAGGGAAATATTATAAGACTTGAATTTGTGCGGTCTTGAAAAAGAGTTCTTTAACAAAACCCCATACAGCATTGCCGGGGAAACCTTGAAGAACATGCCGATAGACTGATCTAGCATTTCAAAAACTTCGAAGTTTAAAAAGGACCCAAAAAGAAAAAAGGCAAGAAAACCTATTCAACAGGGTGCCTCAAAGATTAGCGGGAGGATATTAGCTCATCAGTATTGCTGAGAATATTCCGTGCCGACAAGAGTTCGAACCACGCCATTCTATTTTACATAAACAATAGCTCACGAAACTGAGTACCAAATCTACGCATAAACCAACATAATTTACCTGATAAATGTGGTTAAAAACCACAAATCACGAATTCTTCCTAAATCACACATATGCAACAACACAATTGCAACTTCTTTGCAATTTTTAATCTTGACGATTTACATATTATTAAGCTGAAAACTTGAAGCCAAACTAGATCAAAGGATCATCAAAATTACTATAAAGAAAAGAAAAAAAATCGAAAAACCAAAAGAGTGCATCATACTGGGAAAAAAAAAAACAGGCTTAGTGATAACTCGCTCAAGAAAAACCCCAGTACACATTAAGGAAAGAAAGAAAAGAGGCTAAAGGCACCATTAAACCTAAAACTCGTTCTAGTAAAACTAAAAAAAAAAAATCCCAAAAAGGGTTTTAATCTTACTGCAGTAGTAAGTTCTTGAAAGCAGCTGCCAGAGCAATAATTCTATCTTGATCACTTCACCAATCTTCAGTCTTCAACAATAGTCAAAACTCTCATCAAAACTCTCAGTACAGACACAACCAACCACCAAGAAAAGTACAAGGCTTCAAAATTTCCTCAACGACAAATATTCCGGTCCCCCAAAAAAGTTTAAACCCTCGTCAGAAAACAAACAAAACACACAAAACCTAACTTTATTTCTTTTTGAACAAACAAAAAATACGGAGTAAAATTGATTGCAAAAGATGAGTTTCTTTTTTTTTTTTTTTTTTTTTTTTGGGGCCAACAGGAGAGAGAAGGAAGAGAGAGTCTTGAGTATATGAAGGTGAAAGATTTGATTTTTGAAAACTCTAAAAGATGGATTTTTCTTTCTTTTTTTTCTTTACATGGTTGATGACGGGCAAATCAGAGGGAAGAGAAGACGGGATGCCAGGTCAGCAAATGGCAGCGTCCGTGCTGACTATATGGAAAAGTAGATAGAGAAATGTAATGTAATTGGGGATTGTATTTGTGGGTGCTTTGTTAATATTTGTTAGGTTTTGGATGGTTTCGGCTTTGTTGGTTTGGTGGTTCGCTTTCACGAGTCTTCTGGGCTATGGTCACGTCTTATATTACGTGCATCATGTGCGAACACTTGTCGATCTAAAAGTTAATGGTAGAAATAGGATAGGAAGAAAAATACTACTGTACTAGTTTTCAATACTCTCAGGGGCAGTGGGAAGGGATGATGATAGATTCCTTTTTGTTGGGGGGCCGTGGGATGCTTCCTGCAATAGGGATGTTGAATAGAGCTGTTAATCGAACCGGATAGCTCGCGAGTCGAGCTCGATTCGACTTAATAAGAACTCGACTTGGCTCGTTTATTGAGAGAAACGAGTCAAACTCGAGTTCAACATGATACTCGTTTAATAGACGAGTCGAGCTATCGTTTAAGCTCGATAGGCTCGAATAGTAGGGGTAGTAGTGTCATTTTATTGTGTATTTGATACTCTACAGGTTCGATAGGCTCGAATTCAAACTCGAAACTGCTCGAATAGTAGGGATATTAGCGTTATTTTTATTGTGTATTTGATACTCTATGGGCTCGACAAGGTCGAATTCAACCTCGATAAACTCGACTCGATTTTGAACTCGAGTTTGAGTTTTCTATCGAACACATCGAGTCGATCTCGAATAGTTTGTGAAACTCGAATTATTAATCGAGCGAGCTCGAGTTGGCTCGATTATGGGTTTGAGTCGAGCTTGATTATCACATGCTCGAGCTCGACTCGCTCGTTAACAGCTATAATGTTGAATATATGTGTAGATCCGCTTAATTATGCTGCTGGTGTATTTGAGTTTTAGACTGGACTCGAATATGTGCATTGTGCACCATTCGGTCACCTTTGGAATGTACCTTTGGTGCAAAGAAAGAAATTAGTTGTGGTTTCATTGAAAAGATTGAGAATGGGGGTGTTTTCCTTTTGAACTATATTTCAATTCAATTTTACCTTCCTAAGAAGGGTTTAAAACCTAGTCGAATTTACTATTGTTACTTTATATAAATCAGAAGCCAATATTATTAATGTACTAACCAGAAATCGTCCAACACGATTTTTCTAACAAAAAAAATCTGCACTAATAGTAAAAAATATATGGAATGTGTCATAGATATATCTAATATAAAAAATCATCAGATTTAACAATGTTACAAAATCACAAAAGATTACACTGTGACTAGCATATGAGTAATAAGTCATTTTTTTTTTCATTACAAAATTATGGCCAACAATATTTCATTATTTTTTAAAATTTTTCGAAAAATAGTTGCTAGCGGATTACCTGATTTCGGTAGATATTGATAAAAATCAGTCATTAGGGCTAAATATGCATAAAAAATGAAATATTTTGGAACTATAGTTGCTTTCATCCAAACTTTAGTACTCATATTCAAAATATTTAAGATCAAAACTGTAATTCTCTCTTGAAACAAATTTTTAAAATGAGTCCTCATAACTTAACGTTAGTAAGAATATTAATCAGAACTTTCAAGTCATTTCCTTTTTCCTTATAAAGCTTAGAAATTCTCTTGAACAAAAAAAAAAAAATCCAAAAGACGTCTTATTGAATTATAGTTTAATAGTTTTATTCATGACACATATGATTACGTTTAGAGTGAGTCTTGATACTATAGTAAACTGATAGCTTGGAATTGTAATGATTGTTGAGATAACATATATTTGAGATTTTTTTTAAAAAAAAAGATAGTTCACAAATAAATAGGTGAAAAAACGTTCTAAAAAAAAAAATTTACGTAGAATTTCTCATCCTAATCTTATTTTAAAGTCTAAGCCACGAAAAGGAAGTCATGATGCCATAACGAGTATCGGTCGTTGTCGCGCTCCAAAGGATGAGGACAATCATTGACCAACTTAAATGTCATGTAAGGTATGTATTACAATAACAAATAGAGTTAAATTATGATATTTTTGTGTGATACATACAAACGTAGGAATTCTAATAGTGAGGAGGTGGGTTATCCATTAGTCTATTTATGAGACTCAAAATTTCGTCACGCGTTGAGATTTATACCTTGCAATTAATCTCGTTCGTCTGATTTTAAATCAAGCACAAATGAACCATCAATGATACGCATGGCGCGGTGCTTAATTTTGACCATTGCGCGTCATATATTTGCTATAAAAAAAAGTGTTTTTTAATGTGGACATTCGTCAAACACAACTACATTCTACCAAATTTATTTATTATGTATATACATATATTAATAATTACTATTTTTTGTGCATTGATCATTTTTCCTATTTAATTTTATATTCTTAAAAATTTAACACTTGAAATACATGTTAACGAGGGTTCATAGGGTACATGTTAGATAAACCGAAAAACAAAAACTAGAAGTTCTTTAGTAAATAGTTTGATTTTACAAGAAATTTGAGAAATCTGTGCATTAATTACAATAATTTTGTACAAGAAAATCAAAGAATGCATATTCAGATCCACCAACCACAAAAACCTTTCTAAGAATATCAAGCCTTTGTCTTGTCTTATCATGCAACCGGCACACTTACCACCCAGCCACATAAAAGCAGGCAACCATAATTTAGGAGACAAGACTTTTGGAAAATTAATCCGTATAGTTTGGGCTATGGCAGAGTTTGTTCAAGTTTGGGATTAAATCGACCAAGCAGAGCTGCTAGACCGGGCCCCGCGTTTCTGATAAGGCACGCCTTCCCGTTCGGGCCCCCAGAAATTTCCTCAAAACGCGTTATATTATATCGTTGTTTTTTTTCTTTTTTTTTTTTGGAAACGATAGGACGTGATATCGTTGTTGTGTCTCATTTAACTTATTCTCGGCTCCAGCACTTTCCATTTCTGCAGCGGGCCCCCGCCAATGGCATTCGCCCACGGGTCACACCCAAAACGAAACTAACAAGGTGGAGTTGGATCTACTAGTTTGCTCTTGAAAGGGCCCAAGTTTTTGGGCCATGATTTTGTTTGGTTTCTCAACAAGCACCAATAACCCGTTTATCTCCTTAAATTTCTCGCTTATTGAAAATTTCTCGCCCAACAACTGTTTCGATACGTTTCTTGTTGTTTTAGTTTGCACATTTGTGGTTTCAGTGCTGATTGGCTGAAGATATAATCGAATCAAGTTAATCTCGAGCTCAACTTGACATGCACAAAAGACGCTCGAGCTCGAACGGATAGTATTATGGGAATTCGAATTCAACTCGCGTGGATTCAAGTCAATATGAATCTTATCAAATTCGAGTAAAAAAGATTTACTAATTTAAATTCTCTTAGTAATTTTGATTGAAAAGACATTATTACCTTTTAAAAACTTTCGTATGACTCGAGACATTTCAAAAATTTAACCACTTGTTTGGATACAAGGATAATTTCATAATAATAATAATACAATAAAGAATTAAAATTGAAAAATTCGATAAGACTTGACGAACCTTCGATCCTTATTATTGGATACTCGAATTCGATTTGCTAGACTTGTTGAACCACTCAAACTCGATTCAAATTTGGTCAATTAGAATTTGAATTGAGTTGTTTATGAGCAGTTCAGTTCGATTACAGCCTAGAATATTGAGAATGGCAATTGCAGAGCTATGATCCATTGGAGGCGGCCAATTCCTTCATATATTGCTAAAATAATAATAATAATAATAATACCTGATGGCAACCGGGCTGACACCATCAAAAGAAAAAAACAATGTCAACGGTCATGACCAGGCTGGTATTCAAACTTTTCCTCAAGGAGCCTTGGCTGTACTTCATTTATTTATTTATTTAAAAAGCTTGTACATTAAACAGGAAAAAGGAAGGAAGGAAGGAAGGAAGAATGCGTCTTCAGTGGATGATGCTGTATTCCAACACTTGTCAAGCACCGGAACAATGAAGATTAGGATGCGGTGTGCCTGTCTTCTATGGAGAGCACACATCAGTTATTTACCGCCTAGCATCGTGCATATATATAATATAATATATAGGTACACTACACAACAATGGGAAGAGACGTAGCAGCTAGCTAGGAAAATTATCATCATCGATTAATCAGCAGCTAGCGTCATGGCCACCGAAAAAGTAGAGTGGCACCAGCAACATGGGAGGAGGGAATTAGCCAAAGAAGAAGAAGAACAGGTCCAGACTCCAGAGAGAGATTGATGTGAATGAATGCCCCCTCAAAGCTGTGCGAAGGATGGAGTCCCAGCAATAGCAGCATGCAGCCGAAGGCATGAGCAAGAGAGAACCCACCATCAGCTGAGCCAATTTTGATGATGGTTCTTCTGGCAACCTGCTGTAACCCAGCAGGCTCATGATTCCAAGTGCGTCCCCGATTTGGTTAGGCAGTGATCGGTGATCAATTTTTGATGTTGTTCCTGGACTTGGTTATTTACGCAAGAAACGTTCTTTGCCCAAGTAGCAGTATTAATTAGTACTAGCTAATTTAGATTATATGTATTTTGCATGCATGCAATCTATTGCTCTTTTAGTAATCTATTGCTAACTATTCTGCGTCAAACCTGCATGAACTTTTTTGGAGTATCCGAAGGTAGCAAAGTGCAACACAGACGTATGTCTGCGCGATCCTGTAATCATCTGTAAAGACTGATGTGTCGTGATCTTGCCAATTCAAGATGAACTCGACAAAAAAGACAACTGACTTGTCACTAAGACCAGCCTCTTTTTTGAAGCAATCACTAAAACTGGCCCCTTATCCCTTGCGTATACTTAATTCCAAACTAGTCTACCACCATTCAATTATCATCAACCCTGAACTGAAGGGGTGGCCGCAATCCTCAAAAGGACTGGCGCAAGAGAGTCAACCCAACCTTCCAAACACCGGTAGTGGACAAAACTAGAAGACATATTGTCAAAGTTTGAACGTTTGATTCTGGAGTCGGCTCCATAGCGCTTATTAGTACCCGTTGGTTGGGGGAAATCGCCACTATCTAATTATCTATGGATTTCATATCTCAAATGTCGCACAGGATATTTGGTTGGCATCTGTTGGTGTGGCTCCACCAGTATGAAGTGGCCAACAATGGTCATTACTCATTTCCGACCAAATTAGACACTTTCAAATGGATTTCGAAGGGTTAAGTGCGAAACAATTTTACATAACCCAAAAAAAAAAAAAGAAAACAGTAGAGCAAAAGCATCACAAATTTTCCTATGGTCTTTGTTGTATTCTTCATAACTAATTAATTTCCCTCTGCTCCCTTCCCTTCTCACACTACTATCATTTACGGAGTTTTCTCTTCTATCAAATTTAACATCAAAACCAGAGAATCAAGCACCACTACCTCATGGAATATTTTTTAGTTTTTGTCATTTGCACCAACGAGTGTTTTTATGTACAGATCTTGTAATTTCACTGTAAAGTGTGATTTTTACGGGATAATATGTTTATATTTGATTGGCTGTGAATTTAGATCATTATACAAAGAATATCTTAAATTCTTATCCTGATTTGATTGAAAGAACCATGGGTCCGCCATGGATTGGCGATGGTTTTAACCCTCTTTTGTTGGGTTTTTGTTGAAACATGATGAATCACAAGGAGAACTTGGATTTTTTTTTATTCATTTTATTGAATCAAGAAACCATAGTGGAAACTTGAGGTGGAGAACTGGAGGCTGCGGAGATTTGAGGTATAATAATTGATGTTTTGGAGGGTAGTCCATCAGAGGCATTTGGTCAAGGGCTGTTGAAGACGATGCAAAAATAAATAAACAAATAAACTAAAAAATATGTTTGTTTCCACAACAGTGCAAGCATTACCAAACAAACCCATTACCATTTACTTCAAGTGTGAGCCAAACCGGTGGTTATTATTATTGGCTGGAATGCCTGCCCAGTGAACGACAAAGGACCTGCTGGTGGCAAACGTCAATGAACATTTAATAATATCAATAAAATCTGAACACGTTATATATGCAAGTTTCACAATAAAACGAGGTCTGGGATAAGATTCGTGGTCTGTGGAGTGGAAGGAGCAAGATGAGCACTGAAAATGGAGCAAGAGAAGAAAACAGTGGTCGTTCTTTGTTCGAGACAAAAGCAGCAGAAGGAGGTTCAGTTGCTGCAGCTTACAAAGTTTTTGCTTTCACAGTACTTGTCAGCATAGTGCTGATATGGTTGTACAGATTAACGTACATCCCTGGAGTTGGAGAACCTGGAAGATGGGTTTGGATTGGCATGTTCGTCTCAGAGCTCTTGTTTGGTTTTTACTGGATCATTACTCAGTCTGCTCGCTGGAACGTTGTCCAAAGGATTCCATTCAAAGACAGGCTTTCACTCAGGTGACAGGTCCTCTCTACTGATTTTTAAAGCTAACCAATTAGAGGAATTCATTTCACTGGTGTTGGTTAATGAGCCTTAAATTTGAAGTATACAGGGCATGGAATTGATTGTAATGAGGCCGAAAAGAAATCTTACAAAAAAATGGCTACGTGGGGGCGTGGAAGAAAGAACTTTTTTTTTTTTTTTTAAATGCACAAGAAAAAAATGTTTGTTAGCGTTTTGATCAATGATTCCATGTTGCAGATACGAAGACAAATTGCCAGATGTTGATATCTTTATTTGCACAGCGGATCATGTAGTTGAGCCGCCAATTATGGTGATTGACACTGTATTGTCGGCCATGTCATATAACTATCCTCCTGAAAAATTGAGCATTTACCTTTCCGATGATGGAGGATCAGAATTCACATTCTATGCTCTTTTGGAGGTCTCTGACTTCGCAAAGTATTGGCTGCCCTTCTGCAAGAAGTTCAAGCTGGAACCCAGGGCTCCTGCAGTCTACTTTAAGAGAAATATTCTTGACTCGCACGACCTTGTTCTCGCTCAAGAGGAGTCGAAAGTTAAGGTAAGGTTGGATTTATTATGCTTGACTTGTTCAAGTAGTGATTGTCATGGAATCTTTGTGAAGAAGACTAATGAAATGATGGTAAAGGAGGGGGGGAAAATGTTGCTAGCCTCCTCTGTTTTCTAGATAGATTGAAATTTTCTTTCTTTTTGGTTTTTCCTTCAGAAATTATATGAAGACATGGCGAGTAGGATTGAAACAGTTGTTGAAGAGGGAGGCATCCCAAAAGAGATTAAGGAAAAACACAAGGGGTTCTCAGAGTGGAATTCCTTAATTGCAAGGAATGATCATCAGTCTATTGTTCAGGTACTCATGAAGTAGATCAGAATAATTGTCATAGTAATATGTACCAATATTAGCTTTGATATAATTCTTCTCTCTCTAAAAGGTACACAATGAAATTAGGATTTAAGATCTTCGTTACGTTTTCAGATATTAATTGACAGAAGAAATCCCAACTCTGTTGACATTGATGGACATCAGTTGCCTACTCTGGTGTACTTGTCCAGGGAGAAAAGGCCACAACGGCCACACCACTTCAAGGCCGGATCTATGAATGCATTGGTATATTACTAAAACCCTCCTGCTTCCGAAGATTGTTTTTGCACACTTCGCACATTCAGATTTCGCAGCTAATCTTAGACCTTGTTTGAGAGCTTCTGTGAGTCGCATATACAAAATGGAGCTGTTTAAAGTTTAGCATCGTCTCAGCCAAACATTCTTTCGAACTTTCGTGCAGATAAGAGTTTCATCAAAAATAAGTAATGCACCGATCATCCTCAATTTGGACTGTGATATGTACTCGAATGATTCAGATGCACTTCGAGATTCATTATGCTTCTTTATGGATGAAAAACAAGGGCATAGAACCTCCTACGTGCAATATCCACAAAGATACCATAACATCACTAAACATGATATCTATTCAAGTGTGGCCAGAGTTGTTCACCAGGTAAACCTTCAATCCTCATTCATTTCTGTGTCAGCATTTTCGGACATCTAGCAGACTAAAACCTTAAATTTCCCATGAGAAGATTGAGCTGGCTGGAATCGATGGTAACGGTGGTGCCCTTTACTGTGGTACTGGATGCTTTCACAGGAGAGCAAGTCTTTGCGGAATGAAATTCTCCGAGGATAACAGAAGTGAACTGAAGAGCGTGAAACATGAAATCGAAGGTAGGCCTGTTGAAGAGTTGGAAGAAGCATCTAAACAAGTTGCAAACTGTAGCTATGACGATGGAACTCAATGGGGAAAAGAGGTCTCTTTCCAACACACATCACTGGACCAACATGCATTTTGATAGAAATGTATATACAGAAAAGAGGCCACAATTAAGACAAGTTAATAATGATAACTTTGTTGAATTTGCAGATGGGATTGGTCTATGGATGTCCAGTGGAAGATATAGTCACAGGCCTAGCGATTCAGTGCAGGGGATGGAGACCAATTTATCACAATCCAAGTAGATATGCCTTTCTGGGAATTGCTGCTACAACTTTAGATCAATCTCTTGTTCAGAGTAAGAGGTGGTCCGAGGGCATGTTCCAGATTTTCTTATCCAAGTATTGTCCTTTCATTTATGGCCATGGCAAGATCAAACTGGGTGCCCAAATGGGATATTGTATCTACCTTTTATGGGCTCCCATTTCCCTTGGCACGCTTTGTTATGCAGTTGCTCCTAGTCTTTGCTTACTTCATGGCATTCGAATATTTCCGGAGGTGCGTAGATGCTGAACCTTCAAATTCTTGCATTTTTCATTAAATTCCAGCAAAACTCCCGTTTCTAAGTACGTGTTCTATGGAGCATAGATAAAAATCTTCGATAAACTGTCCTGTTGATTTGCAGGTTTCAAGCCTGTGGTTTCTTCCATTTGCATATGTTTTTGTTGCGAAATACGCATACGGCTTAGCTGAAGCTCTTAGCTGTGGGGATACATTGAAATCATGGTGGAACTCGCAAAGAATATGGTTGTTTCGTAGAACCACTGCATACTTCCTTGCCTTCATCGACACAGTCATTAGGCAACTAGGCCTCTCCCAAACAACATTCGTTCTCACACCCAAGGTGGTTGACGATGATGTAATGAAGAGATATGAGAATGAAATCTTGGAATTTGGAAGCTCATCGATCATGTTTACTATCATAGCAACAATTGCACTCCTGAACCTTTTCAGTTTCCTTTTGGGTATCCGGAGAGTTGTTTTGGCTACCGAATCATCAAGGGCTTTCCAGCAGTTTATCCCACCAATCATCCTTTCTGGATTACTGATAATGATCAACATACCTGTGTACCAAGCACTCTTCTTCCGCACTGACAAGGGTCGCATGCCATCTTCTGTCTTGTGGAAATCTGTTATGATCGTCTCACTTGCATCTTTGATGCCTATTTACTAGCTCAAGTTTGTAATAATTAGAGGCCCTCTGTGGAATTGAACATTCCGCAGAGAATGAATTCAGCCTTGGGTGGTAACTCAGCTGCGAAATTTCTTGATGAATCAATTATTGAGCCTAAATTCTCTATGGCTGCTGAATACAATCAGGTAGTTGATCGTAGATGCTTATTCAGTTCTTCGTCTCCCTCTCTCTATCTCTCCTTTTTTTTAGTTTATAAGAAAATGTATTGTACTATTCTCTGATATCGAAAAACAAAGGATAGAAAAACAATCTTTTTCAATTTCTCTAAAGCTGTACTCCTTTTTCTCTTTATTTTTTCTCGGTCTGGTCATTGTGGGGATTTAATGGGGGAACTTATCTTAAGAACATCATGAAGCCAATTACTTGATATATATATATATATTGTATTCGCGCGGAACGAAAGTTTGTCACTGAAAATTTCATTAGAAAATCTCCAAACTCCTTTAATAAAACGTAAAAAATATTGGTTGTGTTTCTTGCCAATTTGGTGAAGATATATAACGGTACTAATTACCAATTGGCTGAACAGTGGTTCTTTATGGGTCCTCTTTAGATTGCTTTCGGGCCGGCTTTTCGATTAACTCCTGCGTTTGTCTAAATTAGTTGGGTCCGATTTCGAAAAAATATATATATAGCGGTACCAATTGTACTTATGAAAGAAGAAGTTATTTTGCTTTACCTAAAAAATAAATCCCTTCACAAATTTGCCTTTCTCCAATTCGAGTTTCTGTTTCCCCTTTCTGTTTCTCGCATTGACATTTATTTCTTTAATGCTAATCTGAAAATGTCTCCATCTGTTCCTGTAGCCAAGCTTTAGGTCCTAAATGTCAAGTACTAAATGGGCCGAGTTCGGACTTGTTAAAGCCAACTCACCAACAGCCTCCTTATTACCGGACTTGTCTGCACGAGACGATTCGGATACATAATTCGTGTGGCCCGAATGGGTCAATTGTCTGCAGCGGAATCTCCTCATTATGTTTCCATCTTGGAAAAGTAATCGATTTTTTCATTTTTATTTTTAATTTCTGTATCTATAGAATTGCTTTGTGTCCACGCCTCTTTCAGAAAAGTACACCTTTTCTCTACCTTCCATCATTTCACCAACAAATAGACCGAAAGCTGAAAAAATATCAAACACCGCCCATCTCCGCCACCTCTCACCTCCTCCTCCGCCTTTCTCCAGCAACAATCCGACCTTGGTTGGTCTTATATCATTCTTTTGTTTTTTTCTTTCTTTCTTTCTTAAATTTCCTCAATTAGCGATCGATATCATCGATCTTTGCCCTTTTTTTATTTTTGGGGTAAAATTTAGTAAAGAAGAACCCTAATATCTTTTGAGGCCCAAAAAAAAAAAAGGAACATCATTTCCAATCGGTAGTTATGGCCTTTCTCAACAATGATGATTTCTCTGAAAATCCTAAAGCTACTTCCAGATTCAACCGATCCTTAACGCTGCACAACCCAAACCCAGCGTACGAATTTACCAAAACCCCCCTCCTTCCTCTCGAACGCACCGGCTCCGTCAAGAAGTTGTATGGTTCCCCTTTTGGCTCAATGGCTTCGGCGGGAAACTCGTTGAGGGGTAAGGTTCAGAAGCTTCGTTCCCTCTTCGAGAAACCCCCGCCGCAATCTTCCCCTAGTTTATCACCCCAGCCATCATCCTTATCCTCATCATCATTGTCCTCCTCTTCCAGACCCGCGAAAAGCTTAAGTTTGGATCCCCCCCATTTCCGCCTGCCTGGTACCGAGGACAGAGTTGTCATTTACTTCACCAGCCTCCGGGGAATCCGCAGAACCTACGCCGATTGCTGCGCTGTTCGGATGATCTTCAAGGGCTTTCGCATAAATTTAGACGAGAGGGATATTTCCATGGACAGCGCGTACAGGAAGGAATTACAGAGCGTTTTGGGGGAGAAAACCGTGAGTTTACCTCAGGTGTTTGTCAAGGGGAAGTATATTGGTGGAGCTGATGTTGTGAGGCAGCTGAATGAGGCGGGCGAGCTCGCCAAAATGCTCAAAGGATTGCCTATTCGAGCAGTAAAGCCTGGGTTAGGGTACATTTGCGAAGGCTGTGGGGATGCCAGGTTCGTCCCCTGCTCAAATTGCAGTGGAAGTCGTAAAATATTTGACGAGGATGATGAGCAACTTAAGCGGTGCCCGGAGTGCAATGAGAACGGCTTGATTCGTTGCCCTGAGTGCTGCTATTGAATTATCTGAAAAAGAAAATGAATAATAAAAAAAAAAGAGAAGAATTTCATGCTGGTTTAGTTCAGACTTCAGATAGTGATAACCTGTTTGTGTTTGGTTTTTTGTTCCTTGAATTGGGGTTATACCAAATTTCCAGTTTGTTGTACATAAGAGTGTGAAAGATGGTGCATTCTCAAGGCGAAGTATGGCCTTCGCCTGGGTCGTATTGTACTGTAAAAATTGTGGTTGCTTCCCTTGTGTATGTATAAGGGGGGTCTTTAATGTAAGGATTGGTAGCTGATATTGTGCTGCGTATTTCATGCAGCTTATGGTAAACATTAATGGAAATTGCCATTATTGTTAGTAATGGGGATCATCATTCAACTTTTTTTGCATTTAGTAGTAACATTTTACTATTGCTTTTTGGTTATCTGTAAGCAAGTCCATTGGCACCAGATTTTGGTTCTCTTGACAAAACATTATTGTGCCTTATGTGTCATCAGGATGATGGTTGTTTAGATTGATTAATGCATTCATGTGTATCATTTTTATGGGTCCTTTATATCTTACAATACAAACTCCTTGTATAGGAGAGTATATGTGTTGGTTCATTAGTGATTAAATTTCATGCTTGAGATTTGTTGGGGAAAGCTGTTCATATACTTTCCTTGGTTTAACATTGCAAAGGGTAAGAACAGGCTGGTCTGCTTGACGGAAATGGCTCTTCCTTGCCTGTATGTGCTGAAATGATCTTACTTGAGGGTTGATCAATCGGGCTATCCCTTACACTTTGGAATTGAACGCATCTCTGGTTGTCAAATTATGCTCAAGGGAGGGGACTAGAAGGCTAGAGGTAAAATCTAGGTACCGTATGTTTGTCTTGTGGATACTTCTAATCTAATTAGGCTAATTTTGCCTGTTCTTAGTTTGTGTTAGCCTGAAGATCATCTTTGTTGCTTAATACTAGTAGCAGTTAAGCAGCTATGTTGCTTGCATCACAAACACTACAGCTGTTATCCAGCTGATTAGCATAGCAGATGGTGAAGATAATTGATACTAAATATGTTTGGATGGGAAAATTTTTTCAAATAATATTTTGCTTGCTTGCATTATTTTCATTCATTTTTATAAATTATTAATTATTTTTTATTTCATATACATTATATCATAAAAAAATATTACGATAATTATTTTAAATAATAACTTTTTTAGGGAGCGTTTGAATGGTAAATTATTTTAAATAATATTTCGCTTATATTATAAATATATTTTTTTATCTTACATATATCACATTACAATAATTATTTCAAATAATATCTCATCCAAACAAACCTATTAAATTTTTCAAAGTCCAAATTAATGTTAGATTTTCCAAAGTCCAAATTAATGTAAGACGTGAAAATTCTTTCCCAATGTGTATCCAGGGCACTTCTCTCCGCCAAGTCAGTGTGGATTCAAATATTCAGGCCCGAAGGTTAAGATCCAGGCTGCTGCAGAAGATCTGGGCTGTGAAGCTTTTAGTTTTCTAAGGCAGCCTGTCAGCCGATCGAGTTCCAAATGTCGTCGTCGCATGACATTATGGGGTTTCTGAGAATGTGTTAAGTGGGTTATGAGTTTCAGCCGACCCCCGAAAAAAAAACAAAAAAAAAAAGAATCATTATCAAGTGCCCCATGCGAGGATGTCATGGTCAAAAGTTGCACGCTGCGTTTCGTTTCGGACTTTGCTTGTTTTCGGCTAATAAATAAATTTTATAAAAAAAAAAAGCTAGATGGTTTCGGTTCGGTCATTATCATAAATAAATTAGGATATATTTGTCAAGACCATTCATCGCTGGTAAGGGTTTTAACGAATCGTTTACTAACATTATAATACCCTTACTTCCACATTAAGAGCAAAACTGGAATACATTACATTTTATTAAGCAGTGATCCATTCTTATCAGCTGAATTAAAGTGTGTCAGCGATACCTTAATTTTGCTCAACAAAATAATGTTATAAAAATATCTTTTTATATATCGTAAACATATTTTGCAATTCATCTTTTTATATTTTTAATTATTTTTTATTTTATATATATATTATATTACAAAAAATATTATATTAATAATTTTGAATAATATTTCAAAAAATACTACTCTACTCTGTCCAAGCACCACACTTTAGTTGTTGGTATTTGACGAAAAGGATTGAGCAATTTTGCATTGAGACGGGAAAATGTTGATCAACTTGTTTCCGAGCACGCCATCCTCCAAGAATGCAAGTCATTGGTTGGACTTTTGGCCTCACTTCAAATAGTCTTCTTCTATGACGAAAAAGTAACAAAAAAAGTGGACAGCGACGCTCTGTCAGACAAAGACTAGTCTAGCAACCACCGGGGCCGCCTGTCCGGTAGATGTAGATATAATCCAAATACGTTTGGCCATTGAGATGGGGAATGCATATGATGTGATGTGCAACGCAAATAATCCATAAGTGATAGTAGTATATACGGAGGGAATTTGTGGCGGAAATATATATATATATATATATATATATATATGATGGATAACTTTCTCCGACAAAAGAGAAAGTTAATTCGAAAAAATGTCACAATTTAAAGGATGATGAGATCCTCTGCTCTCCATTATTTTTCTCTCCATTTATCTACATACATTTTTTTTTAATATTTATACAATTGAATTTTTTGCAATAATCTGTTCGTGTTAGTAATTTTATTCCCACAATTACATCAACACACTCAAAAAATCAAATTCATTTATGAATGTTTTGCTTTTCAATTTGCACGAAACATTTTGACTAGGCAAAACAGGTTAAAGTTACGATGAAAGTTGCAAAATTTGATCCAACATAAAATTTAATTAACTTAATTTCAATTTTTGTATATACTTTACACAACTAACTAGAGAAGTATAAAGTGGATGTTCTTAATTTTTAAAAATAATAAAATGATTATATTTATTTGGGTATAACGGAGAAACCTCCAATTATTGGAAAGGAACCTCACTTAGTTAGTCGGGAGCGTGTATTTACATGTGGTAATTTAAATGTGATATAAGTATCTTAATTAAAGAGTGCTCGTCCTTTGACAGGAAAAAAAAAAAAAAAAAACTTAGTCTTGTACCCTAGTGATTTATATGTGCCGTCAGTCATCCCTAAGCCCAGGCTATAGCGCATTCCATTACGTAACGAAACATACAGTGCAATAATTGCTGGCAATGGGTCCCCTAAAGTAGGCTAGGCTAGAGTAGGAGTGGAACCCACCTGCAACCTTCGTCAGCTGTCTGCGGTTGTTCCTGTCTTATAAATAGTAGTAGTTCCATGTAATGGCAAAGAATTCAAATGCCTCTCTGCGCTTTAATTAAATAATAATAAATATTTGAAAACTCCCGGCCTGCCCATTACTGCAGTATTAGAAACTTAATAAATATATGCCACATATATAATAGAGCTGAAAGTCGGAAAAACCAGTGAAGAAAGAGATATTGAAAACAACAGAAATGGGAAGTGGCGGTACTGGTAGAAGCGAGTATATTCCTCTTTTTGAGACGAAGAAGGCGAAGGGCAGGATAGTTCATAGACTGTTTGCTACTTCCATATTTGTTGGGATTATCTTGATTTGGATTTATAGAGCAAGTCACATCCCAAGATCCCAGGAAGATGGGAGATGGGCTTGGATTGGAATGTTTGGAGCTGAAATTTGGTTTGGCCTTTACTGGTTCATCACTCAATCTGTCCGCTGGAGTCTTGTACATCGTCGTACCTTTACCGACAGGCTCTCCCGTAGGTGACGGCTCCTTCCTCTATGCTTTTGGTTTAGCTTCTTGTTCCCATTGTTCTTCAAACTCTTATGATTGTCGATTCGTCAATGATCACACACCGCTAAAATTTAAGAGTCTTGAATGTAGTTCTGTCTTGTGGGATTTCAGAGTTTTTTTCTATGTGCTTTGCAGGTTCGAGAATGAGCTGCCTAAAGTGGACATATTTGTTTGCACAGCTGATCCTGCTGTTGAGCCACCAATCATGGTGATCAATACTGTTTTGTCTGTAATGGCATATGATTATCCAACAGAGAAACTCAGCGTTTATCTCTCTGATGATGGTGGCTCGGAGCTTACCTTCCATGCACTCCTCCAGGCTTCCTATTTCTCTAAGCATTGGCTACCATATTGCAAGAAATACGAGGTGGAGCCAAGGTCTCCTGCAGCTTACTTTGAATCAGATCCCCGAATTTTGGATGCAACCCATACCAAAGACCTTGCATCAATCAAGGTGAATGCACCAAACTAGTCCTGACTTCTGAGGAAAACTATTTGGCCGCTCTGCATTGAAACCACCTCTCTCTCACCCAGAAGTAAAAAAGGCTAAAAGTTTCATATCGATTTTCAATTGATTTGTTTGGGTCAATTAAGTACGGCAGGCAGTGGACTAGTTGAGGATAATATATCGGGATAATATCAGAAACCTCCCTTGAGGTTTCTCTTAATATCACTTGACACCCCTGAGGTTTTAGAAATATCACTGACCTCCCCTAATAATTGTAAAATGACTATATTAACCCTCGCTTGACACATAATTCACAAATAAATGAAGCTCAAAAATTAAAGAAACCGAAGTCACATTCTTCTTTTTCCCTTTTCTCCATCATTCTCTCTTACTCATATTTTTTGGATAACTATGCAATATTTGTTTATCTTTTACTTTTTGTGATTGTGATAAAGTGGGGTATGATTTATTTGCTTATTTTGGGTTGATTTTTATAATGATTGGTATAGTTTAATGGTTTGATTAAAGGGTTGAGAAGATGTTAGAAAAATTTATAGGAAATCGATTTTGAGCATATAGAATTAAGTTAATGCAAGTGTATTTCTTTTCAAATATCATTTTTGTATTTCAAATTTATATTTTTATGGGGTATAGAATTGTGATGTAGTGGTACTACAAGAGATTGCTTTTGAAGTGAACAAAGTGGTTTAGGAACATTTTTATTTAGCAAGTGATAGGGTAGTTTAGGGTTTTTTAAAATTTTGTTACACAAATAACAAAAGTAGGGAGGTAAGTGATATTTTTAAAATTTTAGGGGTGCCAGGTGATATTAAGAGAAATCAGGGAAGGTTTCTGATATTATCCCTAATATATCCTGAAATACTGCAGTTTTCTTGATGCTGAAAAGAAAGTTCAACTTCTTCATCATAAATATATAAAGCAAGCGAGCTAGCTACCAAGATTGTTTCGTCCTAATAAATTTTATAATGAAAGAAGTCCAAAAAAGATTTGAATTTGGTAAGAAACATATTCGTCCTTGAAGGCTTGAACCATTGACAATGACTACCTGGAAAAATCAAGTCCACAGGGCTCATATAATTTACTTTCAACTGCAATAATGCAATTAGGCCTGCCTCATATTTATTTCCTTAGGAGCTTCGACACATCAATTTCATTGTTGGAGTATTAGGCAGCCACAGCATATATAATGATCTAACCACAGGAAAAAAAATGATAATCCTATCATATTTAGGGGTACCTTGGATCATATGGAAGTCCAGATGGAAGTTATACTCAATCACAACCAACTTAGTTCCCTTAGTTATGATATTGATGACATGATATAGCTATTAATGAGCCAATTGATAACAAAACATAAGACACAAGATGCAGATGTAAGCCCAGTCCAAAAAAAAAAAAAAAAATCTCTAGTTGTGTCTCATGGTTGCCATGAGACTGTTCATGCAGTTATGCTGCATTACCGATATATTGCTCTTCAGCATGCCTGACACTATTAATTTGGAACTCATCAGTTAATTAGCCTTCTTATTTTGTGCTGATGAAATTGCAGAAATTATATGAACAACTGGAGAACAAGGTTCTGCTTGCAAACAAACTAGGACAAATACCCGATAAATCAGAACACAAAGGCTTTGCTATGTGGGATTCATCTTCATCTCGTGGGAATCATGATGCCATCCTGCAGGTATGTAGAACTCATACTAACCGTCCCAATTAAAATGATCAGGTTACAAAGGAGATATTTGCATTTTTTTTCCTCTTTTTGGTTTTCCAGCCAGGACAACCTCGGTTCTACGTTATACGACTACACAGTCTACTCAGATCAGTAAAGCAACACATTTTGTGCTTCTTATTTGGCTGAGAGGTGCTCATTTTGTTTCATCAGATTCTCGTTAATGGAAGCGACCCAGAAGCAAGGGATGTTGCAGGATGTAAATTGCCTACACTAGTGTACTTGGCTAGGGAGAAGCGACCCGAGCATTTTCACAACTTCAAAGCTGGAGCAATGAATGCTTTGGTAACTCGATTACTTGATACACTTCTTGGTCTTAATGAACGAATCAAATCTATTAGACATATAGTTATTAAACCAGCCCGGTAGTTGAACCGGTCAAACCGATGGACCGATCATGGAACCGGTTCGGTTTAGCAACTGGATCGTGGTTGCAGATGACTCATTTTAAACCATTTGGTGCGAATGGCCGAACTTGTGATCCGTTATATCCGACAGGTTTTAAAATTTTTTATGAAATTGTCTTTTATCTAACTATTTAATTTGACTAGTCACGTCAACATAGTCATTGTCGTATTTTTGACAGTTAGATGAGAAAAACTGAAAAGGGATTTGGGAATTAGGGTTTCTTTTTTTTTTTGACACTTAGATTTATCATTTATGTTTGTATATAATATCAATATGAATTCATGAACTAAGAAACACATATGAGTATGGCTTGTGTGTATGAACTATGAAATATGAATAGGTTATGACTTGTTAATATTTAAGAATTTTTGTATTTTTATTATAATTTTGTGTTTATTTAATTATATTGTATATTGTTTTATTATATAGTTTGACCCGACGGTTCAATCAATGGCCTGCCAGTTATACCACTGATCTGCCAACCCGGTCCTTCTGCTGGGTTGGTTTCAATAACTATTTTAGACTTGAAAATCCTTCTCCATAAGTTTTCTAATTTTTTACCCTCATGTCTCCTATGAGATACCCAAAAGATTTTTAGAATATTAATCCCGTGTGAGATATTTATAGACACTTTGTGCTTAATGCAGATAAGGGTGTCGTCCGAGATCAGCAATGGACCAGTGATCCTAAATGTGGACTGTGATATGTACTCAAATGATTCACAATCAATACGAGATGCTCTTTGTTTCTTGATGGATGAGGAAAAAGGCCACGAGTTTGCTTACGTCCAGTTTCCACAGATCTTCAAGAACATTACTAAGAATGATTTGTACGCTAACTCAATGACAGCAGGTAGAGAGGTGAGTAGAATAACATAGAAGTTCTTGCTTGTGTACATTAACCTTGCCTATTGTTTCATTACCCCATTGCGTGAATTCTTAAGCTACTACAGAGGTAGATAATTTACTTATAAACTCTGTCATACTTGACCAGTATAGTCAGTCCATGTTATGCTTCAATATCCCTAAAAAGACCCTGGTTCTGTAATTAAGGTGGAATTCCACGGTTTGGATGCCTTTGGAGGCCCACCATATATTGGAAGTGGATGCTTTCATAGAAGAGAAATCCTGAGTGGAAGAAAGTACAGCAAGTGTTATAAGATTGATTTGAAGACACAGAATGAGTGCAAGATGGGCAATGTGCATGAACTGGAAGAAAGACTTAAGAGCCTCGCAAGCTGTACATACGAGCAAAATACTGAATGGGGGCATGAGGTCTTGTTCTTACACATATCCACATTATTAATTTTGTTGTGTTGTCAAATTCATTATTATGACACTAGCAACTATTTTGGCATACAGATGGGTTTAAAGTATGGGTGTCCAGTTGAAGACGTGATAACGGGTTTGTCCATTCAATGCCAAGGATGGAAATCAGTCTATCCTAATCCAGAAAGGCCAGCATTTTTGGGTGTTGCAGGGACGACATTGGATCAGATACTCGTGCAGCAAAAGAGATGGTCTGAGGGTGATCTACAAATTCTGCTTTCAAAGTACAGTCCAGCATGGTATGGACTAGGAAGGATTCACATTGGCCTTACAATGGGGTACTTAATTTACTGTTTATGGTCTCCTAATTGCGTGGCGGTATTGTATTACTCCATCATCCCTTCTCTTCATCTACTCAAAGGCATTCCCTTATTTCCACAGGTATATAGTTCTCTAATTTTTACATGTAGTATTATAGTCAACCGGCCCCTTACCCCTTTTTCCTTTATTTGTATCAAATATCAATCGATGGTTGATACGTTTCTTTCGAATTCAGGTCTCAAGCGTATGGTTTCTTCCATTTGCTTATGTTGTCATCGCGGAGCACATATACAGTGCTGTTGAGTTTCTTTTGTCAGGCGGAACATTTCTGGGCTGGTGGAATGAACAGAGAATGTGGCTTTACAAAAGAACAAGCTCTTACCTGTTAGCCTTTGTGGATACAATCTTAAAGTTGCTAGGCTTTTCTGACGTGAAATTTGTCATCTCAAGCAAAGTCTCTGATGAGGATGCCTCCAAGAGATACGGGGAAGAGATATTGGAGTTTGGAACCACTTCACCAATGTTTATCATTATATCGACATTGGCACTGCTCAACCTGTTTTGCTTGACAGGAATACTGATGAAACTGAAGGCCAATTTATCTCTCGGCTTTCTTTGGGAAACCATGGCTTTGCAGATTCTTCTTTGCGGGGCTTTCATTGTAATCAATTTACCTTTGTTTGATGCTCTTTTCTTTAGAAAGGACAACGGCAGAATGCCAAGCTCTGTAACTAGCAAATCTGTTTTCTTGGCACTTCTTGCTTGTACTTCTTTCACACCTCTGTACTGAATTTTTTTGCTTTCAAGCATGAGAGTTTAGACTCTCTCGTACTTTCATATGGGTCAGGGGTAACATATTTTTGTTGATCGTCTGCTATCTTCCTTTGCCCTGAGTTTTTATTAATCGCTTATTACACTCGTCAATTCCATGTTCTTTCAGCGCTCCTCCAATCAACAAACACCCCCCAAACTCAAACAAAAAAAAAAAAAAAACCCAAAGAAACACAATAAAAAAGGAAAAAAAAAAAAAAGAATTCTTGCTTCTCGCTGTGAGTTGACGACGTCATTCTAGTTTGGCAAATCAAGAAAAGAACAGAAAAACACGTCACACTGAAAAAAGTCTTCAATGTAAAACAAATCAAACAAAAAGTCAAATGCATTTTCTGAACAAGTCTTCAATCTGTGAAGTAGCATAATAATGTGAGAATTCATTATGACGTAAAAGCCGCTAAGTGATATTATTATTATTTCTATTTTGCAATTAATTCCTTCTCTCTGTCTTTATTGTAAGAGTAATGTACTACTTACTAATATTATCCTTTTCCACGTGGAAAAATCTGATTGGTAGTCTCTGCAAAAACCACGTATCCCGAGTAACCATCGTACTTATGGTGCATCCTAAGCATAGCATCAAATCTCCTTCAGCCTAGATCACCAAACCGAAGTACATTTCACAAAGTCCAAGTCCCAATCCCCCCAACTCCACGCCTCCGCCCAGAAAAAAGGTTGAAACAGTGGAAAAGAAAATAAAAAACCAAAGAAAAAAAAAGTCTTAATCTTGTTAAAACAGCAGCTGCAATTGGTTAATCTGTAGCACTAAGATTCCAAACACGGTAATATTCTGTTCCCTTTGTTTGATTTCTTCTTCGGGTAGGTATTATTGATAGGAATTAAAAGATTGGATTTTGATGAACTGAATGCAGAAGATGATGAAAATCTGGTGGTGGGTCGTGACGGTGGTGCTTGTATCGAGCTTAGGTAGTTGTTTTGGGATTAGATTTGTGATAGACAGAGAAGAATGCATATCCCATAAGGTTGAATATGGAGCCACCGTTCACTATTCTTTTGTGGTGATTAAGTCAGATGGTTCGTGGCATTTCAGTCATGAGGGCGTTGATCTTGTGGTATTTCTCATCTTCCTTTATTCGTTTTAAATTTGTAATTTGTATCCTAGCAGAGATGTTTATGTTTTTGAGGTTAAAAATTCTATCTTTCCTATTTTCATTTTAGCTCTTACTTCTCTGTTCCATCCCCCCCCCCCTCTCTCTCTCGTTTAAGGGAGGCAATTTAATCGAAAACCTAGTGTTTTCCAGGTTAAGTTTATGCTAATAAGTTAACCACTTGGCTGTTGTTCGCGTGGTCTAAATGTTGATTCTTTATTAGAAGTATTTATCAAAGTTTGAACTTGGTTATCTGAAAATAGACTAATTGTTGCTACTAAAATTTGTCCTGAGATAGAATGGTTTGTGTTAATGGAGGACGGTCTGTGCAGGCGTCCTGGAGAAATATTCTTTGGTGGTAGGGAAATGTGAATTAATATTTTACGTCTTTCTTGTAGTTGTAATGCTGCTCATTCTCCAAGTTGTTGGAGTATTGATTAAGAAAATGCAGCACATAAGAGGAAGCTATGAAACATTTCCCTTGAAATTCCCCTAGTGAAAGAGTTGAAAGTATCTAACTTCTCGTTTACTTTTAGATATGTTAAAATTCGAGAACATTATTTGCTATCCAAGTCCAACACACAGACAGCTCTTATGAGGCTATATGCTTCTGCACCATATAGATTGTGGTGATTGCTATCTGCAGCTGGTTGCATGTGCAAGCATGAGGGCCAGAGAGATGTTTATTCTCCTACTTGTTTGGACCACAGATAGATATCAGTTAGTATTTTGACGTGCTTTTCTATATGATAAACTCTGTTAACAGCATACAACATAAACTCCTTCTTGCTTGTGTAAATGTGCATGCCTGTCTGTAATCGATTAACATCATCTTCTCAGGTTAGTGTTCAAGATTGAACAAAATTTTCCCTGTGTAGAGTCTTTGGTTAGAAAGTCAATAATAGCAGATAAGTGTTGCTAGAAGATTGGCAAATAATTGTTAGTTTAAACCCCAAAAGCTCTTGCCACTGGGATTCAGAACAGGATACTGTAAGCAAAAAGGTTCTTTTATCTGAGAATTCTCATTTCTTGAGATGAAGCCATTCAAGTTTATTCTTGCCACCAGGCTAGTCCTTTAGGGCTCTTACGAGAATACATCTAACAGTTGCTGATGGTGCGCCCAAAACTTTTGTCACAAAACTAGCCATCGATATCACGATAGTTGATTGATTAATGTGAGGGAACAATGTGGTGGGTTCTTTTGTTGAATATGTCGTGATGAAAGCAAGATCAAGTTTCACTGGTTTTGTTTCAATACAAATTTGGTTCTCTCTCCTTTCTGGAAATATCAGGTAAAGGGACCAACTGGCGAACAAGTTCATGACTTTCGGGACAAGACAAGTGAGAAGGGTGAGTTTGTGGCTTACCATGAAGGAGTTTACAAGTTCTGTTTTACCAACAAGTCTCCTTATCATGAAACCGTAGACTTTGATGTGCAAGCTGGTCATTTTATATTTCATGATGAGCATGCAAAAGATGGTGAGCATATTCTGTAATCATTCTTAACTTCTGTTTGTTCTTCAATCCAAATTGGGAGAGTCAACTTACTGCTTCTGTTGTGAATTTCACAGAGCATTTCAAACCATTGTTTGAGCATATTAGCAAGCTAGAGGAGGCTTTATATAACATTCAATTCGAACAGCATTGGCTAGAAGCTCAAACTGAACGCCAGGCAATAGGTACTGCAAATCTCTTGTTCTCTCTATATATATATTTTTTATAGTTTTCTTCCATAGAATAGTCATATGCCGTTGTTGAATAGTTTCTTTAATGTGCCTTTCCAACTTGTATGCCAATACAAATGGACACTTGGTATAAAGCATAGTCTTGATATCTTCCATGGACATGCAGTGAATGAAGGAATGGGCAAAAAAGTTATGCACAAAGCTATGTATGAATCATTGGCTCTGATTGCTGCGAGTGTTTTACAAGTTTACCTCTTGCGTCGATTATTTGACCGGAAGCTTGGAATCTCCAGAGTTTAGCCGTTTCAGAGTTTTGTCAGGATGCTCGTTAGCATCAGTGTAATAGCATAGTCATCGACTTCTTTTACCCATTTTGAGAATCATGCATGTTGTTCTGAAGTATATATAGTTACAAGAATTTGTTAGCCAATAATAGCCCCCCTATTTTTGCCTTTGCTTTTCTTTCGTTTCGTACTTAAGATCAATTTTGGAAATATGGTTTGCAACTAAATTAGGGATGTGAAACAAGGGTTATTACCAACATAATTCCTACCTTTTAAACTGCTGCTATAGTTGCTATACTTTTCTCGGTTGCGAAGTGATTAACTCCTATTACGTTTATGTGAAACCGTGAGTGTTCTTCAGTCTCGCGAACTCTGCAAGTGTTCCTCATGCATACTGCAGTCCACGCAGCTTAATTTATTTTGTTTGTGGTAGCTAGTTTTTTTTTTTTTTTTGCCAACATTTTCTTACGAAAATAAGAATTTTGTTAAATAAACCTAATCCCTGCAGAAACTCCAAAAGCCGGCAGCTAGTTGAGTAGCAAATTATACCACGAATCGACGATGCTCTGTGCCGAAGTCAATGGAAATTGTAGGCTGATTGAGACACTTTTTCGTCAGGGAAGACCATCAAACGAAATGACAGAAAGTGGCCCCAATTTTACGGGCTTGGACCATTCAGCAGGCTCATTTACGGAAAACTTGAACAGCTATCAGGCTTATCTTTTGAGCAAAGAGCCCATATGAAGGGCAGAATCAAGTCCGCTTAACACAGGATAATTTTTTTTTTGGCTGGAGGCCGAGAGGAAGAACATGAATTTGCCAGAATGCTGAACTCAGGAACAGAAAAAGGAGCCGTGAGGGGCTTATCATGCATAGCCACGTTATAGACCCGTCAAAAATGGTAAAGAATCTGCCAACGTCTTCCAGCCTGACATGGTGATATTTTCATTATCAAAAAAATTAAACAAACTGATGAGCTCAAACCCAGCGCTCTACAATTTGTGCGGCCAACAAGGAAATTAAAGAGAGGCTAAAGAAAACGAAGAGTACAAGAGACTGTTTCATAAAAGGTTCATATACAGCATATTGCTTACAGCTCACCACATCCCACAATACAAACAGCGCAAAAAGACCCAGCAAGTAATAAAATGGTGAATGTTAAGAAAAACGATCGATGATCAACAACAGCTCTACAAACCACATAATAAAGAAACTAAAGTTAACAGAAAACCTAACTCCCAACAATAATCCAACAAGATATAACATATAGATATATTGAGAATTCAGTGTATTTGATCTTCTTTTCCCCTACACCAACAAAGTTTGCAGCACAGAAAATGGACTCTAGCAGTGACTGCTACCACCCTGCAACTCCTATGTAGAGGGAGATAAAATGTGGGATTGATTATGCACATGACGCCTCTATTTAGCTGATACAGGGATCAATCTCGTCAAGATTCTGCATGTGGGCTTTGCATGCAGCAAAACCAGTTTTTCTGCAAGCAAACACAACATCAACACCAGTACAATAACTAGAGCACAATTTTATAATGCTAACAAACCAAAATCTTTTGAAATAAATCAAAAGCTACAACATCAAGCAATGGTCTTGATGTAGCTGAAATGCACACTAGCAGGCACACAGTATACTGGACTCTCCACCAATTTTGACCAGTCTAATTAGTTGGGGCAACCAGCCAAGCAAGTTAGATATCAAAAGACAGATATGAGTATGATAAAAAGAATACTGAAACTTTTAAGACAAAAAGATGCTTCCATGTACGATAGAAATGTTTGCAATTATTTTGTAGGATAAGTACAGAAAGCTAGAGTATGTTAAATGAATTTATCCCAATTGAAAGAAGTAAAAAAGATTCAGAACTTTGGTTTTCCATTTGCTAAGGCAAAAAGAACGCTAATGCTATCACAAAAATCTCAGCATTTGTAACAAATTGATGCAAAGATGCCCATTACAAGGGGAATTTCCGTTACCAGTCACACCCTCTCATGTCCATGAAAATAGTTTTAGAGAAAAACTCAAGGCAACTTACACCCTGAGGTTTCACTGGATCCGCTCCTTGTTTAGCTGCAGCATCTGCCTTTGATGGTGACTCAGGCTTTCCGCCAGTTTTTTTCTCATCCCTGGCCTTGTTGAAAATCACAGTAAATCCTTCTGCAGAAGCTGGGTCATTAACGTCCCATTCACCAAACTTTGGCAATGGTCGACCCTTCTCCTACCAGAAGCACAATGCATTAAGATTTTGGTCAGCCATGCCCTTGTTCCCATATCAGAAAAGGCCAAATGCTTTGCAAAACAAAGGTTTCACAAATTCCTAACTATACAAAGTTACAAGCACAGTACCAGGAAAGGTAAACCAATTTGCAAATTTTGGTTAGGAGCACAAATCGTTCTTTTTCAACTAAAATGCAGGTGATATTTGAGACAATAGTAATTACTTAAACTACATCTATCCTTGCGCTACTGAAAATAAATCAAACATATAATGCTTTTATGTGCCTTCATAACTTCTAGAGTTTTATTACCTAAGGGACCTAAAGAAACACAAGCCAATTTCCACCATCTTGTCAACATTTTGAAGCACCAAGTTGTAGAGGAGAAAGATCTCCATAAGAATAAGCAGTGAATTCAGCATTCTGGTTTCAGAGAAATTCCATTCCATTATTGTGTGCAAACTAAGGGAAGAAAACCACTGAAGACCACATGAGTAGGCTTTGTTCCGAAAAGAATAAGCTATAGTCACCAAAACAATACAATCAAGATTGACTCTTCAAATGCTTAATGCATCAAATGAGACATTTTGAGTCCATAAGTTAGGTAAGGCTACATCAACTTCACCAATTATAGTATGTCTAGCTATATCTTTCCACTGAACTTAATTAATATGTTTAAGTACATAAGGATTGATAGAAATTTCCAGTTGATTGCATGATAAGAAGTAAACAGCAGAAGCTAACATAACAGGTTTACCCAATAAAATAGATGAAGGAAGCAACTTATTCTTCCGTTCATCCTTGTATTGAGTAAATTTACAAGTACTTCCATCACCAATGGCAAAAATCATGACCAAAAACGGAAATTTTTTTTTTTAAAAGAAGGACATTTACTGAAACTAGAACCTCAATAAATACTAGTTATTTTACAGTTTCCCTTCAAGTTAATCAGCGAATACAATAAACAAAAAAAAAAAACAAAAAAGAAAAGAAGAACAAATACAATCAAAGAATAAAACTAAAAAAAAAATTTGATCCAAACATCAAAATCGAATACCCACCAAAAGAGTTGAAGGAACAGAGAAAGAGAATCTAGGGCAATCCGGTTTCTTTCTTGTCTAGTCAAAAGCAAGATTACAAATTTTTTTCCCGTTTATGGCAAAAAGAAATTACACACAGAAGAATACATACCGACATGAATCCACGAACAGGAGAGATATTTTCGTTAAGGCGAAAATGACTAATCAAATCGCACTGGCGGAGCTGAGAAATAGAGAGAGATGACAGAGAGAAATAAAGAGAGAAAGAAAGAGAGATGGAATTGCAATTCTTCCGTCGTTGGGTTGGGTGTGAGCGTATATGTATACAGACATGTGTATGTATATATATATATATATGTGTGCATAAAGTAGCAGAGTATTATTGTAGCAGTGGTAATAATGGATTGGATTTGGGGGATCCGTGTTTTTATTATTATCATTATTATTATTTTCTGTCCGGACAATTTTCCTTACCTTAGTTTAAGGTTTATCTCTATGTAAAGTTCCCAGACTCCGGAAATATCCTTTGCAAAATATGTAAAAAAAATAAAAAATAAAAAAAAATCATATGAAGCTAAATATATTGATGATCTTTTCACTAAATAAATAGTAGCAGTAGTAGCGTTTGAATTAAAAGGTTATTATTAATTACCGTATCTGAAATTGAACATTTTCCAAGTTTAAGAGTTTTTACTCCTTCAAGAACTGGAGAACTTTTCTAATAAAAAAATGATAGCAATAAGTATTTACTATAAAGCTAACTCATACGGTCAAAAAAAATAAAATAATAAGTAGATTTTGCATTAATAATATGTTCTTTGTTTATTGTTTAATTATTCAGTTCCATTTTTATAACTTAAGCACAAAGGTTTTTTTTTCTTTTTTTCTTAAAGCACTAGAAAATATTTTATAATATTTGGAATCGAGAGAGAGATTCCATCTGCACGGTAATTAGTAATAATAGCATGCTAAAATCGCATCTAATCTAATCGAGCTTGACTCGTTTACAATAATAAATAATAAAATAATAATATAATTACAAGTTAGCAGTACATAGTACAACCCCACAAACGGGGCCACAATCATTTAGTCATCTTCTCTTCAGTTCTTCTCATCTTCTGCGTGTTTTAGTGATTCTCCTCCAAGACTGACTTTTGAATTTTCTTTCACATTCAACAATAAAACTGAGTTTCCGCTCCGTTGGGTTCCTTCGCGCACTTAACGCGTTCGGATCGGGTTAGGACACCGGGCCCGAGTCGCAGAGGATTAGTCGGGTCCCGTAAGGATTGACCCGGACCCCCTTGTGTCGACAAAAAAAAAAAGATAACAACAAAAGCATGACAAAGATTAAAAAAGAAAAAAAAAAGCCCATTAAACACCTTTGAAGAAGTCAATTAGATAGACTACAATGATAATGATATACGTACAATGTTGTTTGCTTCCAGCCTTTCTTGATCAGCATTCACACATTTTCTCAGTTCTAGAAAGTGTATCAGTTAAAAGTTCCATAATCCCAGAACATTACAACTGAGAATACGGAGGAGAAAGGAATAAATAAATTAGAGAATTGAGTAAAGAAATGAGGAGGACGGTAGGTACACCATCTTCATCACAAGTCACTGTATAATGAAGTCAACTGAGGGAGCTTACGCTTCATCACAAGTCACCAAATCATTGCCCCCTCAATCATTGGAAGACGACCATATTGCGTACGATCGATCGCTTCCATTCCACTTGCCTTGCCTTGCCTCCAGTAGAAAGTGCAGATTGATAGAAGTTTCACACAACACAACACACCTCGCACTTGCGCACTCCATAACACATATCTGTTCCTGGCTGCATCGCGAAAAATGTTCCATTATTTTACCTGGAGAGGAGGGGACCTAAAATTATAACAGTAATCACGGGTCGTTACCAATCTGACCTTTTTTTTCCAGCTCTGGGCCATATTCAGGCAATCGAGTCCAGCAAGCAGACCTTGATAAGCTTTATGATCAGCCGAGATTTCAGCAGGGAGGCAGGCATGAATGCCAATTAAGTATTTTGCATAGCTACTTCAGCACGGAACTATTAGGAGGAGGTACTCTGCGGTAGCATGCAAAGTAGCTGCCAAGAACAGTGACACAGAGAGTTAGCCAGTGGCTTTACAAGGAATTAAACGCTTTCACACCTTAATGGCTACTTGATACCAATTCCACATTACTGGTATAGTTGTACTTCTAAATTGACTTGTATGTTATCTACCTTTACGCTCCTTGCCAGGAGAATTTGAAGAATCACGCCTGGATTTCTTCAAATCAGCCCAAAATTTGAGAGTTGGAAAGCAGATTACCACTTCAAAAATCCTTCCAATGAGAGAGAGAAACATGACCATGCATGTCATCAAACAATTTAGACACGTACATATATCAAGTCAAAAAACACTTGCGAGAAATCTTGGAAGCTGAAAGACAAAGAGTCATGTGACAAAATATTTCTAAGAACCTGCTCCAAGGTCCATAATGCAGCATAAGAATAACTGTTTACTTAAAAACTTAAAGAAAATTTAACCTTCCATAAATCGCAAACAAGTTTAACTCATTTTCTTCCTCCACAAGTTTTTACTTGCCTTATTCTCCTTGGTTTCTGGAAATTTTACATCTGAAGAGCAGGATCGAGTGAGAGGTCAGAGTAGCACACATAGCTGATAACTTCTCAAGGGTCCGATTCCAATTCAAATCCTGTGAATTAAGAAAAGCACAAATCAGTTTACAACATGTCAAATATAAGCCAATACTCCTGAGTTGGAAGAAGGCATTGTTGAAAGGCAATGTTACAAACCGCTTAAAAAGACCAATCTTAGTTATGAGGATACCAACTCAACCTCATTTTGGGCATCCTAGACAAGTTTAAAAGCAGTGAAATTGAACAAAATTACCTTATTGAGATGGTCCACAAGCGTCTGCTCTGACCATAAAAAATGCAAAATCTAGTCATCCTTTTTGGCACCCAAGGAGTTGATTCTGATGATAACTACTCAAAGGCTGAAAAAACATTAAAATTAAAAAAAATCTCATTCATACCAAGAACATAAAACAAACATCTGTACATACAGATAATTACTTGAGAACTCAAAAGTTTTGGTATAGGAAATAGACCTAGTGTGGAGTGAGATGGCAGTTTAAATCATCTGAAACAATCATAAACTTGCAGAAGTGCCGAATGATGAATATTCCCAATGGCTATACTCCTTTTCGTGGCTGCAGCTACTCTTTCTTTTGATCAAGAAGTCTAACTTCTCCATTGCAACCACTGATGTCTTGCACCAAAGTTGGGCATCCAAATCTTGACTTATCAGTCCTCTTTCTTGCAGATCCACTAGAAGGGTTTTGCCCTTAACAGAATCATTTTCAGAAGAAACTGCATGAAGGAGCACCCTAAAGGTTGTGACAGTGGGGCAGAGATCCCTCTGCTTCATTTCCTTGTACAAATCAAATGCTTGAAGTTTGTCACCGCTGACACAAAGGCCTGATATAAGAACATTGTATGTAACAGCATCTGGCTTTCTTCCATGAAGTTCCATTATAGTTTTTAACTCCAATGCCTCAGAAAATTTAGATTCATTGCAAAACTGATGCATGAGAGTTGTAAAAGTTGCAACAGTTGGTACAAGTTGTCCCCTTAGCATGCAATCAAGAAAAAACATTGCTTCCTCTGTCTTTCCACGTCGCACAAGGCCTCTAACCATGGCACTTTCAGCTACATTTTGGGAGCTCAGGCCTAGTGTCTCCATCTCATCTTTTAACCTGAATGCTCCGCGTATGTCTCCCACTCTACACAAACCAGTGATTACGCTACAGTATTGTCTTTCTGTAGGTATAAAGCCTTTTCCTGACATTCCATGCAACACAATACGAGATGCTTGGAAATTAGATGCTCTTCCAAGTCCCATAAGTATAGAGCTGTAAGTATCTCCATCCTCTGAAACTCCAATAGACCTCATTATGTTCAAAAGGTCAAAGACCTTCTCCATTTTGTCCCTCTCAGAATATTTGGTAATTAACATGTTAAACATCATGGTGTCAGCCATAGTCCCCTCCAAAATCATCTTTTTAAGAAATTTGACACCAATATCCACCATCCCTGACTCGCAGAGTCCGAGAATTATAGAATGGTATGTTATTTTATCAGGAAGAAGATCTTTCCTCACCATAGTGGCATACAAGGAAAAGCATTCTGATATGCGTTGTTGCTTGGAGTGCCCATGTAAAAGAATATTATACGTAGCCAAATTAGAGCACAAATGTCTACCACTCATCATTGAGAAAAGACTCTTGGCCTTTGCTAGTTGTCCAATTCTTGAATAACCATCCAGCATAGCATTGAATGCCACTGTATCAACGTTCAAACCATTTTTTAACATCTCATCATAAAAATAAGTAGCAATCTTTGGATGGCCACTCTTGAAAAGCCCATTGATGATACAGGTATACAGTACCTGGTTTGGAAAGAAGGTTCCTCTTTCCAATACTCTTCCAAACAGTATAATTGCAGTAACCATCCTGCCTTTTCTACATAACCCATCAAAAAGACTAGTATATGTGCAATCATCAGGAAGCACATTATTTGAAACCATTTCGTCTAAAAGGCTTAATGTCATCTGGAACTTTCCTGATTTACAAGTCTCAGCCAGTAAGATGTTGTATGCAGCAGCATTGACAGCATAAGGGATGTGCCGAAGTTGATCAAAAAATTTCACTCCTATTAAAAGATTCCCTGCTGTGCATAGTGATTTTAAAAGACTCGCATATGTGTAAGAGCTTGGGTGATTACCCAATTGAATCATATCATCAAACAAAGAAAATGCCTTTAGCCCATCACCTTTGTTTCTACAGCCACCAATTACACTATTAAAAGTAAATGAATTGGGAGTAATACCAATTCTATGCATGTGATGCATGAAATCTTCTGCTTCACCTATCTTCCCACACCTACAAAGGGAGGATACCAATAAGTTGCAAACAAAAAGATCAGGAACATGGCCACTTTTATGCATTGATGCATAGGTTCTCATTGCTTCAGCAATGTTTCCCTGCTGGCAAAAATGATACAGTAATGTACAATATACAGTATAATTCACTACCAGTCCAGATCTATACATCTTACAGATTATCTCCTTTGAACTATTCATCCTTCCAGCTCTACAGAATCCATTTACAAGTACCGAATATGTGATTAAATCAGGATTTACACCATCCTGAAACATTGCGCCAAGCACCTGTATACTCTCCTCGAGCATTCCATTCTTACATAGCCCATCAATCAGCATGGTATAGGAATTTGGACTAATAACCATACCCTTAATCCTCATTCTCTCGAAAAGATTTCTTGCCAAATCTACCTTATTATGCTTGCATAACCCATTCACAACAGCACCATAACTGACTTCATTAGGTTGTAGTCCTCCTTCTTCCATTTTGTTGAGAAGTTCTGAAGCTTCTTCAAAGTTTCCTTCCAGAGAAAGCCCATTAATCAAGGCATTGTAAGTGATATGGTTCGGTAAAAGGTGAAAACTCAACATCTCTTCATAAAGCTGAGTAGCAACCCCAATTTTTGCCTCTCTGACAAACCCACTAATGAGTGTATTATATGTCACTTGATTTGGGAATACCCTCCTCTTCCGCATCATTCTCAGCAATAAATAACCTTTTGCACTCCTATTATTTCTACAAAGTTCATTCATAAACATGTTATAAGTACACACGTCAGCTTCAATACCCTTAGAACTCATGCGATCCATCAGCCCAAAAGCGGATTTGTATCTTCCGTTCTTGCAATACCAGTTGAGCAACGTGTTATAGGTAACAATGTTTGGAGCATAACCACTTTCTTCCATCTTATTTAGTAGATAACCCGCATTCTTAAGCTTTCCCTCCAAACAAAGAGCATGCAACAGTATATTAAATGTTCCTACATTAGGGCATACATTATTTGCCAGCATTTCCTTGAAAAATGACCATACTGAATCCGCACGCCTGCCCTTCATCATCGCAGCTAGGATCATATTACAAGAATCCGCTGAGGGCCTAAACTTCCGACAACCCATTAAAGAAAATATCTCCAAAGCATCCTCAACCATCCCTCTTCTTACATAAACCCTTATCAAAATGTCAAAAACTGAAGGGTTTGATTTGCAAAGACGATATGTATTCATAAGAGCATCAAAAACATAACTTGACCCAAAACGCATCTCAGATAAATGCATCAAAATTGACTTAGCAGAGTCATACATTTTTGCTCTAATAAGTATGTGGGCCGTTATACAGTACATATGAATTATGTGACTGAGCTCCAAACCTGGTTGCTTTATGACCCAATTGAGAATTTTCAAAGATAATCTTCCGTGGACTGGCCTCAATGATGCCATCCTGTATTCCATCCGGTTCAGTGACTCCCAACGATCTATTGTCAAAATTGTATGAATACTTCTTTCCCTCTTATCACCTATTACCATAACGCACAAGACTTTATGCATTCAAACACGGCCACACACACACACACAGAAGGTAAAGAGAATAGAAATTCAGACATGATAGAAACAAAGTACCAGGTGACTCTGTATCTGCTGCTCTTCTGCTTTCGGGAGTACCTTTCAGTTGTTCTGGGAAATCTTTAGAAATTCTGCCCATTTTGGAAAAAGCTCGGATTTTTACTCCATTTTGGGGAAAAAGAAAAAAGTCTCTGGATGTTGCAGAGCCCAAACAAGAACGCATGACATCTGTATTAATTCAATTGTATTTCTTTTTTGCTGGTACCGGGGATTTGGGAGGGTGTATTTGGCGCTTCTTAAGCAAACGAGACAGCTTGCTAGAAGTCGGTGCCAGAGTATCACTTGCTTACTTTACGGGGAAGAAAATGTGAAGAAGAGGCAAGGGTAGTCTCGTCAACGAAATTTTTAGTTGTTGGACTGAGGTGAAAAAATTGTACTTATTTTTGGGCCTATGATGGGCCATTCTTTAATGAAAGCCAACATCTTTTAATGTGTTCGCTTTCACCTTAAAATCATATATGTGTTGGGCCCTGGGGAAACAGGCTTTAAGACCCTTTAACTAAGGTATCCAATGAGATTACTTAGACGCCCTAAAAGCATTCACAGGCCGTACCAGGCCCAGGCGAAAATAGGCTTTAGGGGAATGGAAAAATGGCCAATTTCGTCCTTATACTTTTTTATAGTGTTAATTTAGTCCTTATATAATTTTTTTGACCAATTTGATACCTATACTTATTTTGCGGTACCAATTGAGGGACGCAGCAGCGGCGCCACCATGTAAATTCAATTAACCAACTAATTGAACAACAAAACAGGGGTATTTCGAGCACTTCACTGCTGGGTTGAACCGATGAAGGACGCAATTCTAAACCTAGGGTTGGGTGCTGAGATTTATGTTGGCAAGATTCCAATTGAGTTTTGAGAATATTGGGGCTTTGCCGAAGAAGTTCTACTGGATTTCAGTTTCCTCTTCTGTTCTGTTACTAGCTATTACCAATTAGAAATCCCTCTTCTCTGCAAACCAGCAGAGCTCTCTCTCTTCTTTTCCCAATTGTTTCAATACGTTTGAGGCCCAAAAGGACATGTTCTGGAGTAGAATGTTTTGGGAACTTCATATAAAGTGATTTTTATCTCTTTTTTTATTCTTTAGAGAGCCTCATACCTGATATACATCCCCTTTTCTTTTATTTTTTTGGAAGAATTTAAATTATGTTGGGTAGTTTATTTTTTGTTTAATTCTATTTCAAGGATACAAGCACATTCTTGGAGATTTTCTAAGTATTTGATTCAGGGTTTAGGAGTTGAGTGATTGAAGAAAAAGAAAATAAAAATGCCAGAGCCTCGGAGATAAGTCATACGGAATCAAGAGAGCAACCTGGTTTGTCTCTATTGTGGAGTTGAAAAGGCAAACTGGTTAGCCTGTGCCTATGGCTGTTGCACCGGAAACTAAAACTTCCTGTCAACAGAACAATAATAGGGAGAAAAACAACCGCAAGAAAAAGAGGGGTTTAGCTAAACTGTAGAGTTAACCTCAATCAAAGCCTTCCTCTTCCAAATACAAAGGTCTCAGGCAGAGGAAATGGGGAAAATGGGCTGCAGAAATTCGCAACCCATTTAAGGGAAAGAGGATCTGGTTGGGTAATTATTTTATAAAGGAAGTTTCAAGAGCCTATGAAGCGAAATGACTTGAATTTGAAGCTAGGGCCATGGTTGATCAAAATGCGTCTGAGAAGTGTTCTAATGTCAATCATAAATATAATATTCAGTCTAGCTCAATGGCGGTTTCCGAGCCACATAATCAAAATGACATTCCTTCTTGTGTATTTGAGGACTCTGCTGAAAGCTTGGTCTCGCGTACGTCACCGGCATCTGTCCTCGAGTTGGAGTGAGACCTTATATGCTACTCCGGCTATGGCTTCTGTGGATGGTGATAAGCAAGATGAAGAAGAAAAGGCGAAAAATGTTGCTGAGGGAACCAAAGTTGTAGAGCAAAAGGTGGTGACAGTGATTTCGGCTGATCTGGATTTAACGATGAATAAGGAGTTGTCATTGGCTGAGTTCAGGGAATAGAGCTGGATTTTGAGCTAAATTCTCTGCTCATGGGAGAGGAGTTTGGACAGCCTCTTGGAGACTTTGTCATTAAGAACCCTAGGTTTAGAATTAGATCCTTCATCAATTTTACTTTTTTTTATTACTATCCTAACAGTGAAGTGCCCGAAATACCCCTGCTTAGTTGTTCAATTAGTAGGTTAATTAAATTTATATGGTGGCGCCGCCGCGGTGTTCCTCAATTGGTACCGCAAAATAAGTATAGGTATCAAATTGGCCAAAAAAAATTATATAGGGACTAAATTGACACTATAAAAAAATATAGGGACGAAATTGGTCATTTTCCCTAGGGGAATTGATAGGCAGAACTCGTTACAATCTTCTTAATACAACTACAAAGCATACAAGTTTTTTACTCGTAATTTACAATACACCGGCTGTATTTGCATTGAGGATTTTTAAGGGGACAAAAATGGTACTCCCATTAATTAGCTTGACCAGACATAGATTATTCACATAGGCAGCATTTTACTACGTGGGCATTTAATTTAGCAACCAAGGGCCAGTTGAAGAAGATGAACCATATGGCTAAAAATAAAAGTTTGGGGATAATTGCCTCGATACTTTTAACCTCCCGTCTAAGTTCTGCATTGAAATTCCCTGTCAAGGATGCACTTGCTCAGCAGCAAGAGAGAGAGACCCATACAACAAGGATACAATGTATAGGCTTCCACCATAAAAACATCACAGGAGGTCTCCTCTATGACGTGATAGAAGAGTACGCATCTTCCTCGCAGATACGAAGACAATAACAGAAGGCAAAAATTGATGATATCTTAGAAAGCTTCATCCACGAATATTTAGATATAGGAGTCTCGATCAGGGCCATCATACACAAAAAGGAAAAACTTCTCCCCAGCAGATATTAATATATAAAAACAAAAAGAATGTATATACAAATGAGTAACCATTATCTTCATTAATTATGCGTCTCCGGATCCATAGACGTGGCAAGGAGCCATAAAATAACCAATTTCCTGGCCACGGGATCAAAGATACAAAAATTTGCTTCAGAAAAGGGCGACGGTGCCTGAAATTACCCCCATCTCAAACTTGGAAAATCTGATGCATCCCCGTTGAGTCGAAAATTCAATTTGACTTGTATGCTACGAACATCTGATTTGAGCTTTAATGCTTCATGATCTGCACAATAAATAAATGTCAGAGCCTCGTGGGAAAAAAGACACACTAGACAAAATACACAAAACTCTTCAGTAACAACATCCAAATGCCAAAATGAACTTCACATTGGCTCCAAATCCTGTGTCAACAAATTTGTCCAAATTTGCAAATTTGGTCTTAATAACCATTTCAAACAACTAGTATCAACAAAGCTTAAAGCATCAAACATCGGTTCTAATAGGACGCAAGCAGAAACTCTGAAAATGCTGCTGGCTAAGAAACCTATTCATAAGAACTACAGGAAGAAAAAGGATTCAATGGACAGCTTATCTTCTGGTTTTTCAATCAAGAAGGTTGAAATTAGGATTTTTCATTAAAAAAAAAAAAAACAAAATGGGCATGATGAATGGACTGGCAAGAAGCAAATAGCTATGCAAGACCTGCATTTTTCTTCTGAAGAGAAAAATGGAGGAAGATGGAGGAAGAACACCGTGAAAAGTGAACACAAAACGAGAAGAGTTGCACTCATTTCACAAGGGCACTAACATGTACATGAAATTGCAGTATCAAATTCCACCAACTTCTAGGCAGACACTTCTGAGATATTTTATCCAAAGCCAAATCCTTCACTAGCTTCATGGATAGCCAGTAGCAAGCGCTCTTGAAGCTGTTCCTTCGACGTATATTCCGGGAGGTCCAGTTGGTTGAAACTGGAAAAAAAAAAAGGATTTGAAAGTTAAAAATATGACACAAATCTGAGCAACCAGCAGATATTAAAAGCTAGGGACAAGTGAACTAGTAATCCTGTCTACGTACGTTACTAAACTTACCATGTATGAGCTGATGGCAGTCTTTCAGGAGCTCCATATGCCTTGTGAATTTGAAACCTCTGAGCACCAGAAATACCTTGCAATGCCTTAAAGCCCTCCAAAGGAACCTAAGAAAATAAAAGCGGAGCTAAGAAATGACTTCTGAAATCTCATTGAACCAAAATTACATCATGTATTACTGAGTAAACATCTGTCTCACTCATGCTGTACCAATCTCATTTTTTGTTACAGTTTATTTCAGTGAAGACAACAAAGGCCATTGTTACAAGAATAATATCCCGTGTTTAGTTGTTGAGATAACAAACATTTCTATTTACATAGTGATATTGTGTACTTTATTTATCTAACACTCCAAAAGAAGTATTTCAATACTTCTCAATATTCACGTAAATAATTTTTATTCACCTATTTTATTCCACCAAAATAAACTTAAGCATTTTCCCAATTTGTCAACTTTCTCAAAGCCAATTATAGCCATGACTCCAAATCTCTCTTCTAGTAAATAAAATATCCAAGAAACTTAAGCTATCACTTTCTGATTTTTCTTAGAACTCCTTCACTAGTTATACCTCCACAATAACTAAGTTATCAATCTATAAGCAGCATGCAAGCTATTAAAAGTTATTAATATCAAATGTCGGATCAAAATTACTTAAGGGACACCAGATTACCTTAGATGTACCAGTAACAAATTGCAATAATCTTGCCATATCTTCCTTATTGAAGCCTTTGACAACTTCCCAAAACCACTGGACAACACAAGATGCAGCTGTGTATCCTGTGTACTCGGTGTTGCCCTTTAAATCATCCACTACAAAGGAAATCACCATTAAGATGCTTCAAAGGACAAAGTAATAATTTCATACAAATATAAAGCATTGGAAGCCAAACAAACTCACAATCTATTTCTGGAAGACCACTTATTAGCAGCTCAAGCTCTTTATCATTAAAGATAGATATAAGTTCCTTTGGCACTAATTCATTGAAGCCCTCCATGAAGGAATTAATTTGAGGCCGTATAGCATTTGTCAGAATATGGTCAGCCACAAGATCCACATATTCATGCTTTGTTTCCTCTGTGACTCTTATGTTTCTTCCGCCAGGTTTAAGCTCATAATCAGTTACCTATTTATCAGAAAAATAAAGAAGAATTAGATTCTTAGCCACTCCACCCTAACGAGCACCCATTAAATAGTAGAAGAAACTTAAAGAGATCTGAATCTTCAAACTAAGTTCAATATGTAATGCACACCATAAACAGAAAAATTGTGACTTGAATACCTCTGTTTTCTCATACAGAATGTGCTTTTCTTCATCAGCATCCATGCAGAATGTGAGATCAGGTACATCGCTCACATCATTCTGAAGGCATTAAATAAACCATCAGCCACTCAAAAAGTATTAATAATAAACCAATGCAAACATTAGGCAACTCACCTCCAGCATCCATTTCAGGTTTTTATAATAATCTGGATCAACAGCCTCTATATCATGATAAGTCACCTTCACACCAAGGATATGCTTGTAGAATGATCGCGTAAAGTACACATCTAACAGTTGCCCATCAAACAGTGCCTTAGCAACCTACAAAAGGTGTTTACTAGACATGATTACAGCTGCAAGTTCGAGGAAGAATACAAAAGACACTAAGGATTCAAAAAATAAGGAACAAAAATCCTCAAGCATTACCACGCGGCCTACAAATTTAAAATAAGAGAGATGTTCAGTCTGATAGACAGAATTTGGGTTTGGCTGGAAAGTAGCATTGTTTCCAACAGTGGTGAATAGCAAAGCCCCTTTGTCAAATACAACCCTGGAGAGCAGTTGGTACCATTCTCGTGTCAACCCACCGGCATCAATACCCTCTTCACCTTGAAAATGGACGTTTAGTCGGCCCTTCAGGTCCTGAGTTGGTCGCATCCGCAACTGATTGTATGAATCCTCTAATACATATGCTCGCCGGACACTTATTCGTAAAGGCCCTGAGAGGTGTTGCTCATGCTGTTGCCGTATTCTTGAGCGGAAATAAGCTCGCTTGTTGTCAAAATCAATAAGCCGTGGCGCTTTCAGCAACATAGAAAGAGACTTTTCCAACAGCCCAGGATTCTGCCTGACAAAGGCATTTAGAAGGCGACGATGCTTCTCAGAAAACCGAGTAAATGTCGAAGTCCCATCAATTCTCCTGTGAGAATCCAAACTGTATTTGCTAGAAAACAAAACTGGACTCCCTGCAGACTCTTTCACCTCTCTTGCAGTAGCATCAGCATAATCTTGGTGAATGAAAGAATTGTGTGCCTGTAGTTTCTCACACAAGACAAAGAAGGCCTCAATAAATGGCAAAAGTCTTTGAGTTCCAGGAGGAAGAGGCGGAGACACAGATGAAGAACCCTGTATATGCTCCCCAATGTTAACATTGGGCATAACAGAAGACAAACAGCTTTGTGTAAGCTCTGACTCCATAGCGCTAATGCATTCACTCAGTTCTTGCCACAGTGGTTCCAGAGCCACATTTAGCTTCCACATATTAGCATGCTCTTCCTGTTCCTCAATAGTCATTGTGTCCCTGTTACTATCATTGCTCACAGAAGTGAATGTACTTAATGTTTGCAGCACCCGAAGAACAGCAGCACCAGCCATGGATCCAGCACTCAAACCCAACATGTGTGTATTTCTAAGAGTGATAAGCTCATTAACAGCTGAGCTGCTCAATTCTTGAGCTAAGCCTGAAAGCTCTGAAATGAAGAATTTGCGATGAGCAGCAGCCACAGAGGCCAACTTCTTCAGCACCTCACCAGCAAGCATGTAAATCTTGTCTGAAAGCCTGATGAACAAAAGATTAATTATGACGAAGTTGATTACATGTCAATACATTTAACTCTTTTTTCTCCTTTTGTTTCTCTTATAAAGGGTGCCAGCAGCCAAAAGGGAAGAGTTTGTGAACAAAATTTAGCGAAAACATTAAATGAAAGTTACAATTCAATACATAATCTACAGGAAACACAATCCACAGGCAAACAAATAACTACCCAACACCATAGCTACATCATAGTGGGAAAGCATTACCCCTCATGGCCAAGAATGCTGCAGAGATTGTGCAGATCAGATTGTGGAAGCTGCAAGAATATATGACAGATGTTCATGTTCTTCTCACAGTGTGGGGTGGATTTCCTAGCAGGGTTGCTTTCATCATCTTGATGATTTGATTCAACTGGTAACAAAGAACTGTCTTTCTCAACATCACCAATATTCCCACCACTGGGTGGATTTTGAATGCCAGCTGCTGCTTCTTCAGAATGAGATTGGCATTCTAATTTGGATACTGCAGTGTGTACCACCGCTTGAATGAGACCCATGACCTGCATAATTAAAATTAAGAAACATCACAGGTAAACTAGGCGAAGAAACACAGACAAGAATTTATGAAACCATAAAGAGAGTATCACTGCCACAAATATATTGAGCACACCTGCTCAAGATGAGCAATGCTGCGTAAGAACAGAGGTTGACTCAAGAGTTTGAGAAACAATATCAAAGAGATATCGCCCTTTTCAGAGCATCCCAAACTGTTTGATTGGTTGTCTCCTTCCAACATTTTCTCCTTGCCTTTATCCTTCTTGGTTTCTGAAGTGTCCGCATTTAGGGCTTCTGGAACAAGAGAAGAATAAAAAAAGAACAGAAGACTGGCAACAGCTGAATGATTGTTGGCAAGGTAAGTCAAAATCTCAAGAATCCGACGCAACACCAGTGGAGGAAGGCCTGCAAAGGAATGAAATCATCCATAAGATCAAATTTTGGAACCACAAACTACTTACATTCAGCAGAAAGGAGAAATACCATCAAACAACTGAGATCGGCCATAAACAACATTGGACTGACACCCATAAAGCCTTAGTGAATTCGATGTTGTCAGTCCACCAACTGATCCTTCGTTTACAGGCTTGAGGGCATCAAGCAGAAGACGAACAAGAATGGCTCTTGTACTACTGTGCGCACATAAGTTCAACAAGAGTCGTTGCAGAAGACCTTTACCAAGAGGCTGAAAGCATGAAAAGTATGAGTACCACCTTAACTCACAAATACACAGATAACTACATGGAGTTAGAAAAAACAAAGTAACAAAATGTCTCAAGGTTCTCAAAGAACTACTAGTAGTAGTCAATGAGATATATCTTACTTGTGCTAATCGCAAGAGACGAATCAATGCCTTCAAGGAGTCTGCATCCAAGAGTGGCTCCCCTTCAAGTTCCTTCAACTTCAAACTCTCTGTAATAGAAGACGACGCCCTCCTGCCAATTGTAACCCCAACACCTCGGTCCATCACCGCATGCCTATCAAAGCCCAAGCCATTTCTCCGATGGTTAAACCTGTGGCTACCTCCAAACAAGCTGCGAGCTTGATAATGACTCATTGCTCTGTCCCTCAGCATTTGTGCTTCAGCAAGCAGAGGAGAGGGCAAAGCAGATAAAACTGCTTCTGAAGATGTTAAAAGCACCTGGAACAAGCAGCATAAGTTATCACCAGAATTAAAGGACAAAAGAAAACAGTTGAAAGTGCAAACCTCTTCACGCAAATCAGCCGGGAAAGTGGCAATAATTGAGGCATTATCCATTTCAACAGGCTGTCCAGCAGCCTGCTGTGCAACCCTTTGTGCTCTTTGTTGTGCCAGAACTTCTGCTTGTATATCTGGAGGAAGAGCTGCTAAAAACTCTGGATCTATATCTTCAGCTGCTGGTGGAGTATAAGTTGGAGGCTGAGTGGACTGGGCTTGCTGTGAGGCAAGAACTTCTGCTCGCAGATCTTCAGGAAGTGCTTCCAAAAAGGTTGGATCAATACCATTTCCATTAGAAGCGTCATTATTCACATTAGTTTCATCAGTCTGACTAGCCTCTTGGACAACCTCAATCTGCCTATAGGATGGCTCCTCTCCGTTGACGTCCGAAGTAGATAGCAATTGATAAGACTGGTCTCCTTCCATAAACACTGCATTCATATCAACATCAGCATTGACAGAAGAAGCATGACTAAGAGTAGCATCCGGCATATCTGACCCAGTAATTATAAGTGCATGATTACTAGACTGACTATCAGCTGCTGAAGGGCTATGATGGCCTAAATTTTGAAGGTGCAAATAATGGGGACTACCAAGTCCATCAGAACTCCTAGAACCAACTGGATCAGCCTGTGAGTACATTGATGGGGCAACTGAACCCTGCATAACACTTAATTGCTCCATGGCACTGCCATTTTCTTCCCCAGTTTCCATGATATCCTGTGCTTCTGGAGTGTTCTCTGAAATTAAATTGGCTGCAGGTTCACTCAGTTGATGGGGATCACCTGCTTGTTCAGTAACAACCTCCCGATCAACTGCTTCCTGAGAACACTGACCTTCACCTAATCGATCAATTCCAGGATCAGTCTCCTGAATTTGTACATCATGCTGTTGAGCAACAGTGCTATCGCCATCTAGTGGCACTTGACTATCAGCAACCAAGAGGGTATCTGCCTGCTGTTTCGCAGACGTGTTTTCTGACAGCCTTTCATTCAGATGATTGGGAGCATTGTTGCTCATTTGAGATATGAACAGTTCTTCAATTGCCTGAGCAACAGTCGCAGCTTGACCACCAGCTTGGGGTTGGCCATCATCTGTCCACCGGCCATCACCAGACACCCTTCGCCCAGGCACTCGAAGAGACTCCAAACCAACAGAAAAATCTGCCAATGGTGGCGGTGCTGAACCACCTACTCGATCACCAAAGAGACTAGATGGTGCATTGTCATAGGGAAGAACTGGAGCATCAAACATGTAAAAATGAGATGCATCAAGATTTCCGGTAGAGAAACCTTCAACATCCCTGGATGAATTTCCAGTTGCAGACCACATTGAAACCAAATCAGAAGATGGTGATGGCCTCGAGAGGAGAGGATGTCGAAGACCAGTCCTATCTGTGGCAGATCGCTCAAACGAATTTCTGTTTATCTGACGGCGACGTTCAAATCCAAAAGTTCGACGAAGGCCAAAAAGGTCATCCACATTCACTCCTTCAAAGGGCTCCGCAGCAACATCAATGAGTCCACCCCCAGTTCCAGGTTGCCCAAGTACTTGTAAATGATCCAGCCCATCTAGGGCCTCCCTCCACCTAACCTCAATAACACGATTCTCATGGAAATCATCATCCTCTTCATCAACCATATCCTCATTATATTCATCCCCACCAGCTTCATCATGATCCTCCACATCAGTATCAGCTAGAGACATCAGTGCAGTGCCATCTTCTCCAATATCTTCATCCTCTTCTTCCCCGTCATCATCATCCTCATCATCCTCGCCATCATCGCCCATGTCATCATCTTCATCGCCCATATCATCAACTACCCTATTCTCAGCATGAAAGGCCATACCAATTTGATCTCTGTTTTCCATGACACCAGCTTCTTCCATATCCTCACGCACATAATCCAACCCAAGTTCCAAAGGTGGATTTCCATTTGCAGACTCCTCTATCCTCATTTCATGCTCCATAGACTGCATTGAATCTCTACCCCCATCACCTCCATTTTGGGAGCTTTCTGGAGGCTCTTGTTCTGAACTTGCAGCACCCGTGGCTTCCTGTTGGCTGTTTCCATGACCATTAGACTCTGCTGTTCGAGAGGCTGAGGTTACATTTATATTCTCATCAGATCTTCCACTGACGCCAACAGCTTTTTTCTTGTTCAAACAGTCAGACTTTGCTAGTTGCTCACTAGCATTAGCAGCTCTTGTTAGGCTTTCCAAAGACTTGAGTATGAGATTCACAATTTTTGGAGCATCAGGGTGGTCCAAATCGAGTTTCTGCAGAATGCCAGACAAACACTGAGCCATCCCCTCTTCTATCATGCTTTTGGCCACATCAGGAGAGCAACCGGAGCCAGGTAAATTACTGGAAGATGAGTTCTTAGATAAAATAGCATATACCAAATCAACAAAAGCAAGGACCTTTTTATCTGGCAAAAAGCTACAACTGGATGAATTACTTTCTGAATTTGAAAATGGAGATAATGCTTTTGCAAGTTCGTTAATCACTCGCCTACGCCCTTCACCTGAGCGGCTGGAAAGAACTACCAAAAAGTAGGAAGCCTTTTCAGAAAGCTTATTTTTCCATTCGTCTGGACCTGCAGTTTTATCAATTGGAAGGGGAAGAAGCCGATGTAAAACATGATGGATGATTCCACCCTGTCCAGAGCAGTCTAATTGATTAGATCCCCGAAGTTGAGACAGTTCAATACCCCGTCTCAAAATTACTCCAGCAGTATGTACATACATCAAAAGAATATCACTCAGTAACTTGAGAACAAATGTCACCTTAGCCAGACCTGCAGATTTCTCTGAAAAACTATTTGTCTCAGCATTCCTCGTCTCATCAACCTTGGACTTTCCCTTTATCTTGGTTGTGGATTCATCTACCTCCATAGCATTCTCATAAGCAGCGAAATCTTCATCACTTTTCTTCAATGGAAATGTCAATACAATTTCAAGAAGTTGATCCACCACCTGAGTGAGATTCACAGGAACCTTCTTGTGGGCTTTAGAGCACTTTGCAGGTCCATCATGCATTTTATTATCAGATATTCGAACAGAATCATTGGAAGCTATCCCAGCTTCAACACCAGAAGCTTTTTGTTTCTCTTTCTCCTTCTCTCGATCTTTTTCTTTTGATAACACAATTGTGGTCCTTCCTCCAGATGATTCCAACTGACAAACAGCAGTTGCTGCTTTCATAAATACCCCTGGATCTCTAGATATAACAGGTGCCATTGATGTCAAAAATGTTCTAACAGAGACACGACCAGCATGACGATTTCCACTTAGAGTTTGTCGTATCTCCAATTCCATAGCTGTTTGCAGTGTCTGAGGGTCTTCAATAAGATGTCGAATAATTGCAGATGCCAAGGTATCATACCCTGGAAAAAAGCAACTCCTTGGAAGACCAAATAGAGCTGCCAAGCCACCATTTTCAAGAAATTGCAAAGCCAGAGCATGTTGTTTTGTCAAGCGAGCACATAACTGAAGAACGGCCTGCATAACCAAAGCTGGTACATGCTGGTTTATCAAGTCACAAGCAATAATCAATACATTACCACAATCTTCCATCGTCAAAAAGCCTGCAGGTTTTCCAAATGTTTTCTCAAAGATGGTGCTACTTTCTTTATCCTGCAAAAGAGGAGTGGATTTTTTCTCAGCAACATCTTCCAGAACTGGAGATGCAACGTGTTCCTCTGATGAGTCAGGTATTGGTCCTGCTGCAGTCTCTTCTGTACTTTCACGAGAGATTCTGGGCCTGGATTGCAACAAATTATCCAGGATTAGAAGTAAAGCACTAATACATTTCGGGCTCAAAATCTCATTTCCTGAAGTAGTCCTTGCTTTGAAGTTCATCAAGATATCAATTGCCAATGGGACAATGCCACTCTGCACAGCAATTTGTCGAGCATTTTCATCTTCAAATAAAATCAATGCTAAAGTATGTGAAACCATGCACAATGCACTATTATCCTTTGAGAATTCCATGGGGCACTGCTTTAGCTGCTTTACAAGATAAGGAATCACCCGATCACGGTCTTCTCCTTTGTTCCTATTGCAAAGAGTCACAAGCAAATCTGTCAACTGGAAAGCCATTGAATCACTACTGTGAAACAACTTCATTGTTGCAGCAAGGATGTCATCAACAGAAGGGGTCTTAATTTGTTCCTCTTCTGCCAAAACATCCACTGATTTTTCTGTGTTATCGACTTTAGATGCTTCTGAGGAATTTCCTAGAGATAAAGCAAGTGCACGAGCCAATTCATCATCCTCCAGCACAGGATCTTCAGCATGACTAAATAACCATTCCATAGCCATTTCGACACTATTAGTTTCCACCCTTCTTAATGCCTCCTCGGCTCTTGCTCTTGAGAACCCCATCTCAACAATGGTAGCAATGGTAGCTTCATCAGGTGGTGGAGCCACCAAACGTTGGTTTGCATTCCCTAACAACCCACTACGATTTTGTTTAACATCACCAACACCAGAATATACATGAGTGATTAATGAAATAATAGAAGTTATAAAAACTGGATTACAATTTGGAAACAAAGGGTGATTCCAGATGGGAACTATAGCATCCAGAACCTGAGACTGCAGCATACGAACAAACACTTCAGGGTCCTTAGGAACAGGAAACAATCCAATAGACAGACCAACTGCAACAGGTTGCACAAGCAGCTGTGCCTGGGATGCTGAGGTTGGAGACAACAGCAAAGAAGAATTGATAAAATATTCAAGAAGGCGACAATAACTCTGCAATGTATCAAGCAGCCACGAACTGTGAGACAATTTGCCTTCCTCAGCATTCTTTTCATGATCAAGACCAGAAGCTGGAAGCGAATAAGGTAGTGTCCACAGCAACGCACTTGTAGCTTCAAATGTTCTTAGAACCTCCTTAAAAGTTCCATGAACATAAAAATTGTTGATCATCACTGTGTAACAGGTCCGACGCCTACCATCAAATGTAAGAGCCACCATATCATCAACCAACTTCCCAAGATAGCGACACTTGACTGACAGTGAAATTTCATGCCCAGAAGAGTAAGAATATCCTGAAAACCCAAAAGCCTCTTGAAAAACTTTAGATAAGGCACTTCCAATGATTTTTGAAGCTGAACTCAAAGATCCTGTCTCAGTCCTTCGACGGTTTGGAGATGTAAATCCCTTGACAAGAGCAGTGAAGAAAGTACGTATGCTGGAAGCAAGTTTTGTAAGTGTCTCTAAAACAAGAACCTCAGGACTTTTCTTCTTCAAATCCTGGGTAGCAGGCTCTGTGCCATTAGCTGCACTTTCAGGATCTATTTGCAAAGATTCCAAATGCCTGCCAGCCCTTGCTCCCCTTAAACGTGCCAAACCATGTCGACTACGACGATTAAAACCTTCACTTGAACGAACAACAGAAATAAACTCCCGTTCCAGACCCCAAGGGGAGTGAGAACTCGTCCTGACAGTAACTGGATTTGTATACCTGTACGAGACAATGTTTGCATCATCGTCACTCTCTCTTCCAGCTGCATTAGAAACACCACCCTCAGCACTTTCAGGCTCTGCTTCAACATTCCGCTTCTCGTCAGCCTTTGTGTCACAACACAAAGATACTTGCCATAGTGTATCCCTATAAACCCTGCCAAGATCCTTAAACACATCAGAATCTGCCGAACCGAGTTCAGAAATAATGGTAGTTGTACCCTTCAACAAAGAATTGGCAAGAGACAGTATCCCTTCAAGACTGGAAAGGCATCTCAAGAATTTCGATCTCTGTGCAACTTCCAGCTGAGCAAGTGGCATGCCTTCCACTGAAACTAAAAGTTCAACTGTCGCCTTCAAATGGTCTCTCAAGAAGGAACATACTGCACGAGCTAGAGAAACAGAGTGCTGCGGGGAGAAGTTCTTAAATGCAACAGATATGCTTTGACCAACAGAAACGGAAAGAGGCATGGAAGGCAACACAAACAACTGCAAGACAGCCTCAATTCCCTTTTTCTCAACAAAGATACGGCAGGCATCAGAATTCTGTAGGATTGTTTCAAGAAGACGAGCAGCATTGCCTATACAATCAGGAAGAAAAGTTTCAATATTTACTATTGAGGCATCCAAAGATGTTTCAACTGCTTGCTCCGAGCTTTCAACCTTGCACAAATCCCTACCATCTGCTACAGCCATGCACTTATCCTCAACATCAGTTTCCATGGGGACATGTCCAGTAGAGCCTGGCGAATCAGTAGAGGAAGCAGATTCAGGGCCAGAACCAAGTTTTGTAATGTTGTTCAGTATTTCAATCAACATATCCACTCCAGGTCCACGCAATTGTGAAGCATGACGCATTAGTTCATCCAGACCACTAGACAAGGAACCTGGAGTGTCACCAGTAAGGGCACGCAAGTATGTCCTAGATGTAAAAATTTTCACAAAGCACCTTAAAGCATTGTGATCTTTCACAGCCTGAAGGCCATTGTTATTCAAACACAAGGCATCGAGGCACTGCGGTATGCAACTAATAGCTTCAGAAGAACATAATACACCGTCCATAATAGCATCCATAAACGTGGCAGGAAGACCTGCCTCTTCTAGAGCACCAAAGCAGGTAGGATCTTTGTGAATGAGATCACTCATCACAGTTGCAGCAAGAGAGAACAACCCACCACCAAAATCTTTTGCTCTCCTGAAAATTATGGATAAGCAACGTGGCAACAAGCTCTCTTCTGAACCAGAAATACGAGCAGTGGCTCCAGGAGCATAGGTTCCCAAGGATATTGCACGCAACAAGGCTTTCATCAGTAACCGTCGATGATATGCAACCAATGCTTCTGAATAAAGAGGCTGCATGTTATCTAGATCAGAAGAAGACTCCGTGACTGCTTGTGAACTGCTAGATTCAGAACTGTCAAGGTCAACAATGGAAGAGCTTAGCTGCTTTGAGCCATTTTCTATATGAGACACTTCTACCTTTAGACGTGATATGGTATCATCCAAACCACCCAAGTCCCTGAAAAGTGCAGCAGCAGGGTTGCTATAATCCATGAAGGCTTCTAGCACATGTACAGCCATGCTGACCAAATGCAAATGCTGAGGGTCCATATCTTTAAGTAGAGGCAAAAGAGTAGGTATAAATCCTGCTTCGCGCATGGCTGAGCAGCCTGATGATGATGAGACCAAAACAGTGACGAGAGATAACAAAGCCTCCGCAAAAACAACAGACCATTTTGATGAACTATTCACAATGGAATCAATGGCTTTTTGCATAAGGCTAGATAGAATACCACGGTGCCCACCAGATGTTACAGCAGTCAATACAGTAGGCTGACGTGCTCGATCCTGACAAATGGCAACCAAGGAAAGAATACTCAAAATCCGAATCTTCTCAGGGATCGCAGCTTCATAGCTTAACAAGGTAACCAATTCATTGATGAATTCCGGCTCAGCATTAAAGAAAGAGACCAAGTCATCAGCATCAGTACATGCTTGAACAAGAACTACAAAGGCATACAGGCGAATGCATGTATATTGTTGTCGCATGGCAAGGGAGCTAAAAGCCCTCGCAAATCGCAATCTTGTCAAAAGAGAAAATCTCAAACTAGGGGGAACTCTGTACTCTACAACTAATTTATTCAACAGCTCCAAATCAGACTCCTTTCTGGTATCAACATTGGGCAAATGAATGATTTGTAGCCCTTGGGGATGTTGCTCTGCAGTACCTAACTCATTTAAAGATTCATTTACAGCATAGAACTCAAAGTGTAAGGTGCAACCCAACTGACGAGCAACTGCATCAGAACCATTCTGCACAGCACAAGCAACTAATCCGAGGCCTTCTTCTTTTCCTCCCCAACCTTGTGCAAAAGCAAACAATTTTGACCTGAGAGAAGTATCTCTTATGATATACTTCCCAATTGTTTTCTTTAAAAAAGCAGCCAAAGTTTGCAAGCATGCCTCAACTACATCTGCATCAGTGGAAGTAAGCAGAGACGACAAATGATGCTGCACCAATATTACAAGTACGTGGTTAAACTGCAGGTAAAGGCAGTAAAAATTTTGAAAGAAAATTGATAAGGTAACAAAAACTAGATAAAACAAATTACTTGCACTAATAAAAACTCACTCTTGTAGTCATACAATGATAATCTTCGCTTAACTAAACAAACTTAGAACATGAATTTACTTCACAAATCCAATTCACGACAGGGCTTACGAAACTAAATGGGAGTTTGAAAACAATTCCAAACAGAACTCCGAAAAATGTTAGTTCATTTGCAGAGATCTAATATAGTCAGCTAAAAATTTTTCTCTGTGTTTTCCCCGAAAGCCAAGCTTTCCTGTGTAAATTCTGTACCTTACTTCCAACTGATGTTCAATGAGTTCAGTTGCCCAATTAAGAGTCAAAAGTTAAATTTATATCTCGCCTAACTTTTGACAGGTAAGTCCGTAAGCAGAAAAATACTTTCATATCCATAAGCACTTCTAAAATGTATATTTACAAACTGTTCATCTTATTGTAGATCCGCATGCCTATTACAACTAACCAACTCCACATTTCCTCTGCTTCAACAGCAGCTAATCCATGTATCCGATTCTTTTGAAATAGATCAATTAAACTCATCCAAGGTACATAGTCTCAACTTACTTTGTGGCTTCCTAGTTCCACAGCATCTAGTCCTATTCCACAGCATATTAGAATGCATGTTCTCCCTTTTCCCGAAACTTTATAAAACTGCTGCTACATTAAGCAATATTTGGATTCAGAATAACTGAAAACTTTCATAATCTTGTGGGCTTCCATGAAAAACACATCATAACAACTAATAGGATTTCAAAGATTACTATCTTAAACATTATCCCAGTGCACTGCTTTCTCAATCATGTAGTTAGAGGTTAACACTTTTTAATATTACTGGCATCTTACACTGCAGCTGAATAGCAAAACACATTTTACGGCCATCCCAAGCAAATCGGAGTCAAGACAATTCGATGCTTGATCAAATCCAGTTTTCATGAGAAGATGTATACCTCGTATGAGCTATAGAAGTGCTTATTTGTGCAGTTCTCCAAGATTACCCTTATAACACGCAGAATCTGAATAATAGCCTCCCTAGGGAAGGAAGGATCAGACTCCAAAAAGTTGTCATCAAGCTGCAAATCCTTCCTTGGTTTTATGTATTTCTCAAAAAAGGTATCAAAATGATTAAAAAGATCGACCCAGTGATGAAAATCTCCCTGCATCAATTAGAAATTCAGTAACTCTGAAAGAAAATGCATTGCAAAGGAACTAGAATTAATGACACTCATAAAGTGCACCTTTTCAAACTCCCAAACAAAACTTTTCAGCGGTTCCTCAATATTTTCAAGAGGAGTAGAAGTAACATTGTTGATGAAATATTTAATCCTTGGAGGCTGCAATAAGGCGGAAAGGACAACGATTAGCAAAAGTCACGTACATGACCCAGTGAATTAGCCTAATCCATCGACATCCCAAAAATAATAGAAATGTAGATGAAAATTGGAATAGCATAGATCAGAAAAATCACAGCTTAATAATCCAAACAGAACAACAGAACATATCCATGGAAAAAAACTAGAATACGCTGTACACTGTTTTGTAAAACTGATGCTTTTTTTCCAAGTAGATATCAAGTTCTAAAAAACAAATAAGAAAAATAAAAATTGAAGAGCTGATACGAGCAGCATTCAGAAAAATATCCCAAGAGTATCACTTGTTCCTTTCCAGCATTTTCAAAATTGGTAAATGACAACTGAGAAGCTCAATTGTGTAGAAAGGATTGAGTTTTACAGAACGACATTACCCCTACTTCAACAAAAACAGGTGAAAATTCCTAAAAAGAATAAGCTTTACAATTCTCGTGCATGAGTTTCACAAATAAAACAATCTTCTCCCAGTTCAAATCACTTCAACTATACAGTAACAAGTACAAACTATAATTCAGCATTAAAAAAAAAAAGAACAAAACTTTAGCATAAAATTCAACAAATACTCAATCAACTAAGTAGTTTAACAAGCAATAAACTAAGTAGTTTAATAAACAAGGTTAAGGTTACGAACCACTTCAACGGCTCTCCTCCGTTTCAACTTCATATTGAAATCAACCAAATGAAACCATTGCCTGATTGGAATAACAAACTACAAAGTCGACCGATTCTATAGCCTAGAATCGATCGGATATGAGTTCTATCAGCAAACTGCAAAGAAAAATAGTTGATAAAATCAATGAGGCGGATCGGGCGCTGGAGAAATGAGATTAAGATATGAAGAGGCGATAAAACAAATTGAAGAGATGAATTTTCTGCTTTTTTAGCCGATCGTGAATTTCTAGGGTTTTTTGGAGAAGGGTTTTGGGATACGATTGGTGAATGTTGATCGCACGGAGATAATTATACAGAGAGAAAAATAGGTCTGCAACGAGAAATACAAATTAAAACCACTCAGCAAAGGCCTCCTCTTTGTGTGGGCTATTTATACAGAGACAGACGCAGAGGAGAAGGGAAGTAGTAGTAAAATTTCAAAAGTACAGAGAAATTAAAGGATAAAAAAAATGTAATTCTGCTCTGGGGATAACACGTAGTATTATAAAAAAAGATAATTTGTGTCCAAAAATATCCATGGGTGTCTAAACAAGTCTAGCTAGTTCCACACCAAAATGCTCTCTAATTGGTTTTAATTTTTTAATAATTATATTAAATTTATGATTAGACTGGGCTCAATTGTTAATCTGAATTGAGTTTAAACAAGATTTTACCACAGACACAATTTCAACTGCTTGAATTTTTATATACGAACTTTAAGTGTTATATTTGTAAAAAACAAAGATCTGAATCTAGTTAAAAAGTTATGAAACACTACTATCATATAAGGGTTTTAGAAGTTTTTTGGTTAGTTGATGAATCAAATTCAATCGGCGAGGTTAAACAAATGACTAGCGATATGATTTTCTTAATTATAATCTTGTATTTAAAAATTTCTTCGTTATAACAAAAAAAAAGGAACTCTACTTATTAGAAACGAACAGCAAACAGGAACTTTGACTAGCAAAGCAACCTTTCTAATTAATCTTAACTCATTGCGAATGGTATTGTACATGCGCGTGTATATATATTGGCTCAAAAGGTTTTTGGAAGTAATTCAAGAACTCTTGACTATAAAATGTAACGACAGTTTTTATAATTGTTGGTAATAGCAAATTACTATACTAGCAACTAAACTTTTTTCAGCGGTGGAGATTTGGCCACTCAATCATTAATAGTATGTTTTACCCACTGAACTATCAAAAGTTTTAATTTTGAATCATTTCGTCTGATTCAACCACTATGTCGTATCTAAAAGCCCACACGATTCACGAAACATATTATTAATAGTTAGATTGACAGAATTAATGGTGAAGTCAAATGAAATGGCAAAAAATCTACACTTTTGATAGTTTAACGCGCAAAAAACATACTATTAATAGTTTAATGGCAAAAACTCAGACTACATTCAAAAGGTTTAATGGTTACCTAAGTAATTTGTTCATAGTAATCATCACTCTATCTATCAAAAGAGTAGCAAAATGGATAAAAAATCCCCATTTATAATGTCATTTATTAGCAAGGGAGTAATCCAGTTGAACAACTGAATATCTCTCAACCTTGATTTTATTTATTGATTATATCTCCAAACGAATTTGATGTTGTTATTTAACTTGCATTTGCAAACACTACTAACTAACTATTATTGAGTTGCATTAGAGTTCAAGCAACTTTTGAATTGAACGTGGTATAGGAGCATATGATTGTTTTAAAAACTTAAAATAAAATAAAACTGGATGGGAAATTGACACGTTGGCGAACAATAATCACGGTTGAAAATTTTAACTCTCTGCTTCTATGTGTATTCCATTTGAGTACTATAGTAGTATTATCTGTTAAAAGCATTAATTATCAATCAATAAAGGATGCATTAGTGAGCAAGTTTTTGTTGCGTACACGGTACAAGCGAGGGAGAGACTTGATGGGGCGACATTGGCTACTTGACTTTCCAATCGAAAGTCATCCATTTCTTGCTAACGAAGTACGCGGTACTGTAGAACCGCTGAGCTCTCCGTCACCTTTCCTGGTGGGGTGGGAGGTCAGGTTCAACCCATACCTCCCACCAAATTGTCTGCTCCTCATGGACAGTTCGGTTGATCTCAGCAAACCTCCTTAGGAACTGATGTCCAGTATCCGCAAGGGTCCGAGTCCTATGATTATCGTGTTCGAGGGAATGGGACCTCTCATCCCGAGCTGGAGTGAGATTAATCGAGCCTCGAAAAGATTGGTCCGGACACCAGCTCCGTCAAGAAAAAAAAAGTACGCAGTACTGTAGCAGTAGTAGTACTACAGTGAAGATTTCCGAACAAAAGCTAGACAGACACATCGTGTCCATTATTTCCTTCCAAAAAAAAAAAAGAAAAAAAGAATCAAAAGAAAAACTTTTTCACACTAGCTTTGGGTAAGGGACTCGAATTTCAGTCCTTCCTTCCTCGTTCCTTTTCCCCAAACCATACAGTGGCATCTCTTTTTCCCGAGCATATGTTTCATTGTATGCTGATGGGTCATGGCTCAGTCTCTGAATCATAAATATTATTATTTATTGTTATCTTTTAGCTTGACAGTGCATATCTTTACAGATTTTATATACTTTAAGATGCTTAGAACCCGTTTCCCAAAGGAAAAAGTTTGTTTGTTTGTGTGGGTGGGTGGTGGGGGGAAGATGCTTAGAACCAATGGCTAGCTCATTGCCATGCAAATATCTCCCAACACCCTTTAACGAAGTCATGAATAAGTCCTTCCCAAGAATCCCTAAAGCCAATGCCGAAGTTTCTTGCTCGTCTGGGAAATTGATTCCTCAAAAGCCTTTCCTGCTCTTTCCGGAAGGCGTAATGCAAAAGTAAGCAAGTAAAGCAAGGTGTAATGGAAAAGTCGGCAGCAAAAGCAAACTCTTCCTTTCCTTTCTTGAGGTACATTTTTTTTTTTTTTTTTTTTTGCGCACTTGCATCTACGCTAACAGGCGCTTTGTTTTACAATTCGCAGGTGTTTCCACTCTTTAACGTCAGCACGGCTAGGTGCCAATGCAAAACTCTCACCCTATATGATTCTTATCTGCAAACAAAATTCATCTCAACTATTTCTAACCAAGAGGATATCATTGATTGGAGCTGTAATGCCCAACTATTGCCGAAAAAAGAAAACCTAAACCAAGAAACCAAGATCAAGGCTGATAAAATGAAGCATATTACACACAATACAGGATGCAAGGTAATTGCAGGACACCTAAGGACAAACAAGTTCACACATATATAAGGGATCCGTGGTAACATAAAGGAAAAAGAAAAAAGAATATAAGCCTACAGATTCCACCTGCAAAACAGATTAACAAAAACAAATATACACCGAGATCTTTAGCCTCCACTCCATATAAAAAAACTACATGGCCCACAAAAAGCTATTAAAATTGGAGTATGCAAGTGAAAAGGATAAAGTCGTAAGATTCCACCAAGCTGGTATCCCCCAGCCAAGTTGTTACTACCCGATTATGAGAGTTCCTTCTGCACAGGCCCTCATCATCATTTCCAGAGTTCTTCAATTTCAGCAGGATGACAAATGGTATTCAGTCATCCTCATCAGTTATCTCAAACACCAAAGTTCTGATGGGATTATTAGCAGACAAAGATAGCCCTGATCTTCCATCCACATCCTTGCAGAGAGACAGTGCAGGATTTTGCTTGGTTTTAGAGAGCCCAAGATTGACGGAAGCTTCTACCAGATGCATTCCTACTTTTTCTCTAGGTGCATCTCTCGAAGCTCTTGAATTAGGTGCCAACACTGACAAAGAATGTCTTTGTGGAGGTGTTTTGGGTACAAGACTCGATGGTATACCAACTTGTATATTCTGAGAGCCAATGGCAAATTGAGCCTTCATGTTTTCCTTATTGTTCTGTTGGAGTTCCATGCAAGAGAAGGCTAAGTTTGAGGTCACCTCATCATAACCCGAGAAATATCTATTTATTATGCCTGAAATTGATACTGTTCCGGATATTGTTTCACTGGGGCATTCTATTGCTGAACTGAGATCTCCCTGTCTATCAGCTCTAGGTGCAAAAGGAAGAATGCTCTCCTGGGACGAAAGATGCCTTTGCTTGATTCTGTTTGTTGGGCACTTCGCAGTGATATTTTTCATTAATCTGTTGCAGTTCTTCTTTTCCCTCTTTGAAAAATAGACTGTTCTCGGAATATCCAAGCACGCAGCTTTGAAGCAGGACAGTTTTTTCATTTTCAATTTTTTTCTTCTGAGCTTTCTGCTATTCTTTTTAGCAGCTGCAACAAAAACTAGGCTTTTGCAGTATAAGAAACTTCACTAAACCAGGAGAGAAAATGCAAATATTTGATGCTACATATTCAGCTGAACCTGTTTGGTCTTGTATATGACACACTGCAATATAGAGAAACCAGCCATTTGCACCCTGAAAAGCATGCTTCAGGACAAATGATTCAGATAGGTAGTAGAAGCATGATTTTTTCCTCACCTGTTATGATCAAAGGAAAATAAAAGGAATTTACATAAATAGTATTTGATAATAGGCACAAATAGAACATAAAGCAGCAGGAAGAAAGTAATATTACAACTTACCTTTAATCCACATACACGGACCTTCCCATGTTCAGGGAAACAATTCAAATGCGCCATCTCAAATTTTCCTGCAAAAGGATGATGATACTGATCCTCGTTAAAACCTTTTATTAGTCCCAGTCTCCCAGCAGATCATCAACAAGGTCCCCCTCTCCCCATTTTGCACTCCCACATCAATTCTACAGTATGAGGAATGTTCATTCTTTTCCCTCTTGCTTTTGGTTTGAAGGATTGGCTCTTCCACTGAGGAAAGCCATTTAGAGTTGCTTCCAAAAGCAAGTACTCAGAGAGTTGCTTCCAAAAACAAGTACTTAGAGAATGAAGCCAATCCTAGCACAACACCTAAGAACAGCCACAAAGCAACAGGAGACGTACATCCACTACTTTCAATGGGATCTCCCTTCCAATATTCATCTGGGAACATGCCATATTAGCTCTATGCAATGTTTCATATATGAGATGGCCAGAAAAGTGAAAAATGCAAACTTGATTGTCTTTGTCACGTCAATATCCTTCTCAGTTCCAGCCATATCTAGAAGTAAAGAGTTATGCAACGATAGTTGCTCATGTTTACAGCATTTGTGGTGAAAGTAACACCGAATTACATCTAGCCAAATGAATGTTTTTGTTTCCCCTCATTCAATAGCCAAAGAGTACTTTTACGATTCCAACGAGTCAAAAGTAATTTAAAACACGAAGTTGCTGCCTCCTCACACCTAGCTCTTACATAAAAGCAAAACTTTGAAAATGCTGCAGAACTAAACCATGAGGAGCATTGCACACATATTGATCCACCCCAAGATTCCGCAAAATGAGTGACCTTGTTAATTAACCTTTGGATCCCTGGGAACCCACAATGAAAAAGTTCACATTTTTGTCGTACCAGTCAAAATTGAAAACTTGCAATACATGCAGAAAATTAAAGAATGTAAATGAAGATGACGAGACAAAAGCAATTATATTAGAAAGACTCACTCTTGAAATCCCCTACTGTGGATTCTTGGGAAACACCCACGGCAATGCGCGTCCCCAGATTTGTGACAGCAAAAACTAGTTTTTCTTGTAATTTCAGATGAGCCATTGAAATCTGAAGGCATGACCCAACGGCCCACCATGGATATGGATTCCCTGACAGCAAAGACAGGCTTTTTCACATCTTTGCGGAACTTCGCTTGGAGTTCAGGATGAAAGATTTCTTTGGGATATTCTGCTAAACCTCACAGGATGCATCTACATCGAATGTAATTTGTCTAAATTACAGTTATACCCCTTAAACCTCAGAGAGGTCAGCGTATAATTTTTTTTTTAAAAAAAAAGGGATAGCTAAGAAATGTGCTCCCAAAACGACGTCGTTTATTCCGTGGAAGTAATTATAATCACGCGGGATGAAGGTACAGCAGCATCCTCACCCTCGGAATTACCTCGCAAACAGGAGCAAGATTGAATTTTCAATGCTGCCACAAGCGCTTTCAGTCCCAGTACTCAATTCTTCACAACTTCTCTCAGCTTCTGCATTAATTGGTACGACTACTAAGAGAGTGATGTTAGCCAAAAAAACTCGACAATCCAACTCAGCAACAACTTCTACTCGCAAAACTGGTAGTAACTCCTAATTTCCATATCTGAAATCAAAGCTTTGTGTATATGCAAATGAGTATGTGTTGACAGGCATATGATATGATGTTCAGCTATGTAAGAAAGATTCCTCCTTTTTGGGCACGATGTTTGAACTTCTTTTTTTTTTTTGTGTTTGATTAGCTTTGGAATGCCAATTTTTAGGTCCTTTCAATCCTACAAGCAAGACCCAGAAGCTAAATGTGGAAGTTTCACCTCACAGAGCTGGTAAACGAAAGCTGCATGCATGATATTGGATTTCTCAATTTGGTTTAACTATACTGTAGCCAGTATGGAGAGCCACGTGATGACTTTTATCTGTGCCATGCGTAGTTATTACCCACGTATATGTGTGCGTTTGTTTGCTTTTCCAGTGTCTGCTGTTAGGTTGATGCGAATAGAGCTTGGTGGTGCTTTTGCTGACCTATTGAATGAGCAAGGAAAGGGTTCGGGGGATAATGAGATGCGGTATGTTGAAAGGACTCTTGGATTTCGCACTCGAGACTTGGATGATAGGGATTTGAGACTGGTATTCTTCCTTCCTCATGTTTCTTTGAAATTAGTTTTTTTTTTCTGAATTGCGAATGGAGAGGTCAAAATTGTGTTTGCCTAGCTGGAATCCAGTTAAATATGCCGTTTTCCTTTCTATTTGGCTGAGTTTCAGGATGTTTGAAAATTAATCATCCAGCTCTTGGAGGTAGGAACAATGAAGTGGTGGAATTAAATCTCGTAATGTGTTTGGAAACTATTACTTGCAATTTGTAGGTTACCGACATTGTGGGAGGCACCATTCGCTGGAGAAGATATCTTGATCATCTGATTCTTTCATTATGCCATGATGAAGACACATTTAGAGGCATGGAGCCTCTTCTTTTACAGGTTAAAAGAGCTTCTATTTATGAGCTTGTTTTCTAGTAATGATGGTCTGGATTTTTGTTTCTTGAATACCGGCTTTGACCTAGCATAAAAATGGAGTTTGGTTATGTATCAAGTCACTGTTTGCTCCTTGTGCAAAGATGCAGGGTGAGAGTTCTGATTATGATAGCATTGCACTGACCTGTTTCTTTGTCCTTTAAGCATTGTTCAATGTCATCAAAAGCATTTAAGTTTTAAGGTATTTGTCTCAAAATTGTAAGATGTATGTGTGATTGTTCCATCTTTTTCATCAGATTCTTCGAATTGGTTTCTATGAAATCGTGAAGTTAGAAATGCCCCCATATGCTGTTGTGGATGAGGTAAACCCTGATCATCTTGGTTTTTTCAACTGAATTCCCTTTTTGTTAAACATAATCTATAGCTTTTTTAAATTTGAATAGTCCGACAAAGTAAATGCCATAGCGTTTGCATATTTTTGATTCAAAATGTTCTGTTTATCACAGAATGTGAGACTGGCCAAGGTCGCCCTCAGACCTGGTGCTGGTAACTTGGTCAATGGAATTCTGAGAAAGCTAGTTTTACTCAAGGTACGCTTTGTTATGAATTAGAGAATCAAAGTTTGTCTAGTCAAACTTCTCAGTGGATCATGGATCTTTCATTTGGTTATGCAGGAAAGTAACACCCTTCCTTCACCAAAAGTGGAGGGTGATGATCGTCAGCAAGCACGTGCTCTTGCGACTATTTATTCTCATCCAGTTGTAGGTTCAACACCTTTTTCTCTAGTTGTATAAATATTGATGATTTACTTGGAGTTTAGGGCAACTGGATCACTGACTATCTTTTTTCATGCAGATATGGATTGACTCCGTCAATACATATGATAAAGCTTTATTATTCTTTCTTAAACATCAGCCTTAAGAAATTGATTGAAAGTGTTAAATGTGCATCCAAAAGTAAGAACCTTATCTCTTGTCATCTCAATCTAACTTGACCTCATTGTGACCTACTATATCTAGTGGATGGTCAGACGCTGGATAAAATTTCTTGGGCATGAAGAAGCAATTAGATTAATGATATGGAACAACAGAGATCCTACTTTCAATCTGAGGTTTGTATTCTTTCAGTGATGTTTGAATCATAAGGTCAATGGCTTTGTCATTCCATGACACTAAATTTCAGGGCAAACATTAGTAAAGGTTTTCGAAGGGCTGACCTTATAGAACAGCTTGAAAAGTTGAAGGTGATTACTCAACCCTATTGCTTTCTTACATCATGTATCCTGATTTGATGTATATTGTCTTCTTGGAATTCTGAATAGATGGAACTGATGTGGGAGGATTTCTAGATCTCTTTTATCAGAAATTGTGATAGTTACAACTGGAAGTTAAATTTACATAATTTTGGGTCTTATGCCAAATGTTATTGGTGTGCAGTCTTGTTGGATGTTCTTGAGGAATTGCTTGACAATGCTCACATTTAGTGTTTAATGTTCATAATCATGGAATTGTTGATCTTCTTCAGTGTTGACATGCTTATATTTCAGAACAGGACAATCTTAATAATTACATCTTCCTGCCCATTTCTAAAACTTTAGGTTCCACATGACATTTCTCCACACTTGGATGATTTTGTCCGCATCAAAACTGGGATGCAGGTATAAGTTCTTCAAATTGGCTTCAGGTGCATTTAATTGTGTTTTATAGTTTACAGCATCTTTCTCTCTTTATTTTTGATACCTCGCACTTAAACTTAGGACTACAATTTCTTGTTGATTGCTTATAGGATGGGAAAAAAAGATTTTATTTCTTTTATTTCTTGAATTCTCTGTAAGGATTTGACATATCTAATAATCTAAGAATTTCTGTTTGTGGGTGGTAAAGACCAAGCTGTAAGGTTCTGATGTCTTTTGTAAATTAAGCTATTGTTATTGCTTTGTCTTATGACTAGAATATGCCTAAAGTTCATACTGAAATTACAGATTCTAGGGCTTTTAAAGTTCAAAATTATATGTTATTGGTGTATCATGTATATCTTTTGGATTCCTGATTGTTTGGCATTTTCTCCTCTCAGATTGTTATACAAGCTGGATTGCTTAAAGATGGTTTTTGTTCTGTCCAAGATGAGAGTGCTGGTAATTTTTACTGCCATATGACCATGTAGAACCTCTGGACCTCATTGAAACATTGAACAGGAGGTATCAAAGTAATGTGGAATTTCAACAGGGTTAATTTTCATATAGTGAAGTTCTCTGTCTCTTCTTCTCTTGCCCTCTTATTTCAAATCAGTGGTGTTCATTATTTGCCTTTTCTCAAATATAATGAAGTTGGCTACAGATTTTAATGTTTTTCCAATCTAGCAGCTGGTAGTTTAAGCATTATAGATACGTGATTTGTTTCACATGGTTCACATATAATACCTTTTAGACATCTTGGGGCAGGACTGGTTGTTTCCATTGTCGATCCACAACCTGGTGAGAGCATTCTAGATTGTTGTGCTGCTCCAGGAGGAAAAACACTTTTCTTGGCATCCTGTTTATATGGAAAAGGTAATACTTCTAGGTCTGGGTGCTTTGACAGGTGAGATTTCTATAGCCTAGGAATTGACTGAGCATGTTACGTCAAATTTCGGAAGTGAAGAGTGGAAGCTTTACTATCTATGAATGTGAAGCATCTAAACATGCATAAATGCACATGTATGAAACTTCGTAGACAATAAAATAAACGTTACATTTGTTCTTTCAATTTTAGCTGTCAAGTGTCATTTCTTTTATTGATAATAAATTTTGCATGATTATCAATTTTTTTAAGAATTCACCATGTACAGTTTGTTGTAAAATTGGTGTCAGAACCCACTATATAGAGTTTATTGTAAAGTTGGTGTCAGAGCTCACAATGTGGAGTTTGTTGTAAAGTTGGTGTCTTCTTTTGGGAGTGTTTCTGCTACAGATAAACGTGAGAAATACTAGAGCTGAGTGTAACTTTTCACACATCCCCTATCCTACTTGAATACTACAGTACTTTATATAACAATTATGGAGGGGGAAGGCAGTGGAAGTTACTATCCACATATAATATTTGATTTGGAAAAAGCATTATTTAATGATGCTTGTGATTCTTTGCTACTTTTTCAGGTATGGTAACTGCAGTTGACATAAATAAGGGGCGTCTGCGAATCCTTAAAGAGACTGCAAAAAAGCATCAAGTTCAGAATGTTGTTACTGCTGTTCATGCTGATCTCCGAACATTTGCCGTGAGAATCATCCTCTTCTTCTTCTTCTTTTCTCATTTCACTTAACGGTGATGGTAGAAAGTCTCGAAGACTGAATTATTTTGTGTCTGGCTTCTTGCTGGTTGATTGCTCTTATTTTCATTATATCTCAGGAGAATAACCATGTCATGTATGACAAAGTTCTTCTGGATGCACCTTGTTCCGGATTGGGTGTGCTCTCTAAGGTGTCCAAAGAGTCCCTTATCTTTTTCCTTGAAATTTTTCTTTGAATATTAAGAGATTTCTCTTTGGTTAGACTTCTGCTTTCTTCTTTAATTGTTTAGACTTTTATTTTCTTCCCTTTTTTTGCTGAAGAGAGCGGATTTGCGCTGGAATAGGCGGTTGGAAGACATGGAACAACTTAAAGCTTTGCAAGATGAACTTCTTGATTCAGCTTCAGTGTGAGATTAAAAGTTTCATTTTTACTGTCTGAGTATGATATTTCATATTAGACCAGTAAGATTGCATTTTTGTACTAATAGTTCATTGTTTTCTTTGAGAAAGCAGTAACTCATAAATTGTGAGTTCCATCCCTCTTCGAGAATCGAGACTTCCACTTCTTAAGCTGCAATTTTGCCCTGTTAAATGGATTTTTTTTTTAAATCCATCTTTATCTTGTGAGGTTTTAAAATTCAATATAAATTTCTGAGAGAAGCCAGAACTAATTAGTTTTCAACCTGTTGTTAAACCGTTCTTGCATCGAATTCCTTTGGATTTCAACTCAGAAGACTGATCCTTGTTGTCACAATTTATCAACTGTGGCAAGCCAGGAATGGCAAATTGTTCCAGGCAAAGCAAGTGTCATCTTTAGGAATTATGCAAACTATTACTGATACAGTACAATATGTGGTAAAGTCTTGGGGCAATTTCTCAAGGAATAGAGAAAATTGTGATCTTACAATGGAGGGGCATATCTCTGAATCAGTTCTGCTAAGAGATACTGATTTGGTTGTTCATTTGTATATAATGTATAGTTTTAGAGTTTTGTATTCATGTAGTAAGGGCATACCCTGAAGTGTAAATTTCTTGGCCTTATTCAATAAAAGTTTCACATTTACTCAAAAAAAAAAAAAAACCTTCTAGTGTTATACAGGTGTGTAAGCAATTATTACTAGTTTTAGATGGTAATTAATTGATTTTATTTTTCTATTGGTGTATGTATGTAACTGTATAGCTAGTGTTGTAAAAGTATTTGAATTTCTGTAACCCTTCATGCTTGTGGCATCTCTAGGTTGGTGAAACCTGGTGGACTTCTAATATACAGCACCTGTTCCACTGATCTGGAAGAGAATGAGCAGAGAGTTGCTTCGTTTCTTCTCAGGCATCCAGTAATGACATTTGCACTTTGTCCTGCTACTGTTTTTTCTGTTTTCAAAATTGTGCCATGTTCCTTGCTTAGTGCTCACAGATTGTTTCCTGGGATTAGCTAAGAGCTTAATTGAAATTTTGGGGGAATCTTGCTTACGATATGTAACTGCTGATATTCTAAATTAGAAACATATTATACAAAATTTGCTCGTAAGCCCCTCATTTTGATTTTAGAACCTAATTTTATGAACATGATGCAGATGAAACCTTGCATATTCTGATTTTTAGTGTATAATTCATAGAATTTATTCATCTTGGGAATTGAAAAGACCAAATTAATTGTGTATTGAGCATTTGGTGTTTTACTGCCTCAGTTGTTAAACACTAAAATTTGAAGCATTATTTGCTGATGCAGGAATTTGTTGTAGATACAGCTGACGGATATGTACCTCATGAGTTTGTCGCTGAAAATGGCTTTTATCACTGTAATCCTGTAAAGCATTCACTTGATGGAGCATTTGCAGCTCGTCTTATTCGATCTTATTGACTGAAGACTGGATGGCAGACTATTAAGTTTCCTTATTGCCTATTGAATCCTGCATAAATGGATCATCATCATTTGTTCCTTTAGGTAGCTAACATTCTTGTTCAGCAAAGTAAAAAGTATGCTTACTTTTTGTTCATAAAATTTTGAACCAAAGTGTACTAGTCAAAGCATCTTAATAGCAGTACATATTTGTTGACGCTTGGAATATTTCTTGTGTTGTACTTCATTTGTCATACTTATGCAGGGGCTTAATGCTTCACTTGTTGACAAACATGCAACCCCATTTTTCGACTGAACTTCATTTCTGTCCTTGTAATTTGGTGAAGCATTCACTTTCGATGGAGCCTTTGCTGATTGTCATCCATGATCAATATATGATGAGTAAGTTAATAGTACTTTTAACTGTCTATAACCTGAGATTTCTCCCCAGCATAGCTAGTATTTTTTTAGCAAACTACTTCTGACATAATTTTATCAAGTTTGACTGCTTTGCTAAACATGGACCAATTGTTACTTCGTTTTCTTGAAGTTGCATAAAAGTTCTTAAATTTCATTGGGAAGGAGTGATTGCTGGAGATGGCTGAGCTGAGACATGGTACATGTAGTACAAGGAACACGCAAGTAGGAAATTGTTAAGAATACTGCAGCAACAGAGTAGAAGCACAGAACTGGCTCGCTTGGAAAGCAATGAGTTGCTGTACAGAGTCTACAGACTGCAGAAATGGTATGCACATAGTAGGACGCAAAACTGAGGTTTCTCTCGAATGTACTGCTTTGGTATTTAGGAGAATTGCTTTAGCTTTAACACTGGAGAAAACCATTTATCACAGTTTGCAGGCATTGGTTGGGTGTAAAATATATGGACTATCTTGTAATTTAAATGACTCAGTTCATTTATTAGCATTTGGTTGTTGAGGTACCAAATGCGAGTGTTGTAGCTCATCTGTTTCAGCTTTAGTCAAGTTTGGTAAGTGTTCAGTGTTTACAGCATCCAAGCGTAGAGAGTTTGCTTCCTGCCAGCAGCTACCCCTGATGTGGCAATGGAATGTTATTCTCCTGCCTTTGTGTATCGATTTCCTCGTTAATTAAACCAGCATATCCCATATGAGCAAGATATAGTACTGACAAGACTCAGAAACTGGGATAGGAAGTCATCTGAGGGGGAAATTTTTCTTTTTTCGTTGCATCATTAACATGTTTTACGATCATTTTTTTATATTTTTAACTATCTTTTTATCTCACGTATATTGCATCACTCACAAAAAAAATGGAATATATTTTTGTTCTAAAAAAGAAATTCAAATAATCTTCAATTCAATTCAAACGGACCCAATTTATTTCTCAGGCTTCAGAAAGAGCTAAAGCGTGATATTCAGCACTTCACATAAAATCAGGGCTTTACTCCAAATGCCCTCAAAGGCGGGCTTTTTTGGCCCGATACAATGTTGAGCCTTGAAGTCTAAATCAGTTTAAATGCTCTTGCCTCCATTGTCCGGTGTCAACCAACCGTCAAAACAGTCCACAGAGCAAGAGAGCAGTGGTTGGAGTATCAGGAGAACTAGGAGCAGTTTCGACATCAACAAAATCAGAAAAAGAACTCGATAGTCTGCAAGCAACCTCCCATTACCAGATTTACCGACAATTCACACAGATGCAGCATGGAGGAAAACTAGTGGTAAAGCTGGGTTAGGAATTGTTGCAAGGGGAAGTGCAAAAACAGAAGAGTCGAGAAGTGTGCAAATGCAGCATTGGGGGAAGCACTCGCAATCAGAGAAGCAATGGTGAGAGCTAAAAGGGAAGATCGTGATACAGTCGGACTGTAAAGGCATCATAGACAGAATCAATGGAGGGAACTATGAAGATGCCATTATGGGGACGATCCTGGAGGATATTGGATTTGCCTAAAGAACAGTTTCTCTGAATGTTAGTAGTACTTCACTTTCATCAGAAGGCAATGTAACTCTGTTAGTTGGCTATAAACTTGAAACGTGACGTTTGCTGGAAGGACTCCATTCAAGCAGCCCAGGAAGATTGCAGGGCCGTTGTCTATTCATCATATTCATATTATGGTTGGTTATGTGAAATAGTACAATTTCTGTCGTTTGGGGAAAAAAAAAGAATAACATAAAATCAATTAGCCCAATAAGCTTTGAACACGTAATGCTCTGCCGCATCCCCAGTGGTAAAATAAATCATCAGCTATGAATAGTAGTAGTAAATTCTATGGAACTAAAATCCCAGTAGTAAGAATGTTAGTAGTAATGAAGAATCTCTTCACGATTAGGGCTTTTCATAAAAGCCTAATCTCTCTCTCCTCATCAACCCGCCATTTCTGCTGCTCTTCTTCTTCATCAGCTTCTACATTCGCTATTAAAAATGTTACAAAATCCAACTTTGAGTCCGCGCTCAACGACCTCCGGCTCTACGTTAAAGACGCCGACTTTGTCGCCGTCGATTTGGAAATGACCGGCGTCACCAGCGCTCCCTGGAGAGAGTCCTTCGAGCTCGACCGCTTTGATATTCAGTACCTCAAAGTTAAAGACTCCGCTGAGAAATTCGCCGCTGTCCAGTTCGGCGTTTGCCCTTTTCGATGGGAGCCGCACAGACAGTCCTTCGTTGCTCATCCGTAAGAGCTTGGCTGACCATTCTTTTTTTTTTTTTGGAAGTTAAATTGCATTGTGTTGAAGGATTGGGTTAACTTCCTTTTCCCTGATTTGTCCTGTTTGGTTGTTCAATATGGCAGCTATGATGGAGGATATGACATGTTTTATTTAGTTTAATGCTAAAAGATTGAATTTTTGGAGGCAAAAACAAGGATTTCACCATTGTTTCTTATGGGAAAGAGAACATCAGTTGCTTTTATCTTGCAAAGCTGATTAAGAAAATGAAACTCGGTTTGGGGTACCTGGGTTTCTTAATTAGGCATTTAGGCCTTTGAATGCTGGCATAGCTGTTGAACTGGAGGAACAATAGGAGTTTAGTGTTCCACTCTCACCGCTGTCATTGCATTTGAGCTTTGTGAATAATATGTAGATTTGAAGTATCATTTGCTGCTAACATCGTATTGGGAAGTGTTGCTCATGTTGTGATGTTGAATTGGCAGGCATAACTTCTACATATTTCCGCGCCAAGAAATTAAGGGGGATGATACATCATATGAATTTCTTTGCCAGACAACCTCTATCAATTTCTTGGCTAAATACCAGTTTGATTTCAATTTGTGTATACGTGAAGGTATCTTCTTTAATTTCTCCATCGTCTTTGTTTTTCTTAGAACCATCTTTTTTTATTCTTTACCACAGAAAGAAGAACTAAGAAGAAGGACGAAGAATAGAGGATAAAAACACCAAATTGCCAATTAAATTCTTATTACTAATTATAAGACATTAAATGGTTGCTTTTGTTTTGAGATTTTACACTTCTTTGTAATCTCAGGAGTGTCTTATTTATCCAGAAGCCAAGAAAAGGAAGCATTGGGGCGGTTAAATGCGAGGTACAAGGACCGTCTACTTGATTCTTCTTCATGCTGGAGAGAAGGTGTAGACACTAAATTAGTAAGAGTTGCTGACATTCTGTTTTCTGAGAGACTCAAGAACAAAATCGCTGAATGGCATGATGGGTTGTTAGGAGATAGAAATGGAGCATCACAAACTTGGAAGACATCAAATGATTCCAAACAACAATTAAAAACCATTTTCTTCAAGATGCGTCCAGCCCTTGATCTCACTGGCTTTACATCTCATCAACTAAGGTTGATTCAGTTGGTAATGTGTAATTGTTGTTTTTAGTAATCCTTGACATTTTGTTCCTTCTTATTTCTATGATTGGTTCATGCTTTACCTAAATCTTATGGGGTGCCTTTATACTTCTCGTGATGCCTTTGAGACCATGGCTTTGATAGGCTTATATCCTTTGCAATCTCTGACCTCCAGTTCTCTATGAGCACCTTACTGCCCATTGTAGGTTTTGGTTGTGTCAAGTACCAAACTTTGATGTGTATCTGTTGGCCTTTCTTCTGAGACCACTTGGATATGAGTTGTTTCAGCCCTAGGCCACAGAAAAAAGCAACTTGTCCTATTTGCAGTAAATACAATGGATGTGATAGAGGATTCCACACTGTTCCAGTGGGGTAGTTAGTGAATATTCAGATATTTATGGAAATCCATGTACGCCAAAGGTCATGTTTTATTCGAATTTTTATTGAAATTGTTTTTTTTTTGCCCAGGAAAACTCCCCTTGGGTTGGATACCTGAAGCACTTATGCCACAATGACACCATTACTTTAAGCTGCTTACTGTTTATCTGCACTTGCTCCTGCATTGCTTTTTTGTAAAGATGACAACAATAGTCATTTTTCATTATGTTGGTGTATATCTTGTTTACTTTTGATGTATCTATAAACTTGAAATATGTAGGTCGTAAAGAATCATTTTGAAGATCTTGTATATGCCTGTGTGGCTGGTGAAAGTTCCTCACAGCAGTTAATTGTCTACGCAGATTCAGCAAGTGATAGGGACTTACTTATGGTAAGCTGTAGGATAATCCTGGGAAAAAAATTTTCCCCTAGCGCTTGAAGTTTTCAGGCAGGGAAAGCAACTTTTTTTTTTTTTTTTTGGATTTTTTTTGTGCTATTTATAGTGGTTTGTGACCTGCACTTTTCAATGGGCATTCTATTTGCATTAATTGGACATTTTCTGCATCTTGGTGAATTAGCTATTTGATAGATTTGCAGTAATTGAGCTAAAGATTATCCATTAGCTTAAAGTGGTTAAAAGAACACAGTGGAAAAACCAATATGTTATTGCCTCGTTTAGTATTAATTGCTACTCGTGTGGATTGAATCTCTTATTCCCCAATCTTTTGCAGAAAGAATTGAAGGATTGCCTTTGCAAAGAAGCAGAAATGAAGATCAAAGCTGCTATTGGATTTCGACATGTTATTGATCTCCTCTCTTCTGAAAAAAAGTTGATTGTGGGTCACAATAGCTTTCTCGGTATGACAAAACAGGAAATTTGTCCAAGTATAATCTCTGTATTTCATTTTTGGTTTCGCTTAAAAGCTTTGTCAATCTGGTACAGATATTGCACATATATACCGAAAATTCATTGGTCCTCTTCCTTCGACTGCCAAAGAGTGTGTTATCTCTATCCAGAAGTTCTTCCCCTACATAGTAGATACAAAGGTGCTGCTGAATGCAAGCACTGTCTGTCAAAAAATTTTGAAGAAGAGTAGCACATCATTATCGAAAGCATTTGCCTTACTATGTCCACAAATTGCTTCGGGTGTTAAAACCTCTGGTTTGGCTGATAAACGACTTGTTAAAGTGGAGGTTCAAGTTGATAATAAGAGGTTTGCTTTCTCTATTGCTTTTATTTGCTTCTATTTCTGCTAGTAAAATGACAAAATTCCCGAGCATGGCTTAATTCATTTCTATCTTAGTATCTTTTGCCTGAATGGTAGATCACATGGTAACATCTGAGTCTCTACGTGAACTATCTTTTGGATTGTGCATATGTATCATAAATACCGCAACAGTCACAACTGAAGCATTTGGAAGAAAAATAATCTGTAGATTTCTAAATTCTACATGCATCACTCCCTACATCCAACAGATGATTATTTTCCATTGTGCCTTATGGTTCTGAAATTCTGTCATCTGCAGGTCCTTAAACTGGAACTCCGGAGCCAAGCATGAAGCTGGATATGATGCATTTATGACAGGTTGTGTTTTTGCCCAGGCATGCAGTCACCTTGGTGTTGATTTCACACTTAATCCATCATCGGTAGATTTGTCTCACCATGAGAAGCTTCAGGAGTACATCAATCTTCTCTATCTCAGCTGGATTAATGGAGATATCATTGACCTAAAAACTGGGGAACGTAAGACGGACTCTATTTGTTCTAAAGGCTTCAAAGCCCATCACTCGAAGATTTTGTTTTCAAACACAGTTCTGTTGTGGGGATTTCCGGCTAAGCTCAAGGCAAGTGAGATTAGAGAATGTTTTTGTAAAGTTTTTGGTTCATCTTCTATTACCTTCATCTACCACCTGGACAAAACTGCTGTCTTTATCCAGTTCAGCAAAGAAGAACTGGTATCAGATTTTCTGGTATTGAAGGAAACTTTAGAAAGAAGTAATGATCCAATCTCAGTTTTGCATCCCCTCTCAAAGGTATTGCAAGGGGGACGCACTCGTGCTGCCAGTTATGAGGTTTATAAACAGATATGCAGTTCAACTATTTCAAAAGTTTTCTTTGCAGATCAGGCTGAGGCCGTTGGTATTGAATGGAACGCCAAATTGTCAAAACCTGTTTTAGAGGTGGAAAGACAGGTTGACTTTGAGGCCAGTGAAAATCAGCTTGACACTGATGCTCGCAATGAAACAGAGATAGTCTCTGGGATAGATCCTCCACTTTATATGCATAGCCCGACTGATGAACTGGATTCTTTGTGCCCCGCTGAAGCTCAGATGAGCAAATAATGTAGGAAAATCTTATATCTGTCCAAGAGGCCTCGTCTGATGTCTTCTAATTGAATTGATTGGGCTATAATCAAGAGAAAGTATTCATACTTCATACGGAACGATCTCCATATAGTTGATGAAATTGTTCGCTGAATCAATCAGTTAGATGTATAGTGTAAGTTGTTAGCTGGTTGAATCAGTAGATGTATAGTAACCCTTGAAACAGACAGTCAATTTTGTTTAGCTGGGGCCTGGGAGTATATCGAATCATCTCTTCATGATTTCCCTCCCTTTTCACTTATTCTTAATCTGCTGTAATTTTTTCAACAGCCTGAATCAGACTTTTGTTGTTTTATAAACCTAATCCCACAGAATTAATCTGCTGTAATGATGTTGCCGAAATCACAGTATGACGCTTCAGGAATTGCTTTTCCAGTCTATCCATCAAAACAGTGATAAAGAACTTGAGCGGATATGCTGTGGCCGGTAGCTTGGATGCCGGCATCTGCCCATTAAATCGATCTATCTGCCAACTGCTGTTGCTTTAATGTACGATTGGGGTGAGCAAAATTACGTAAGAGTAGAACTAAAACCAATATTACCGACATTTGAAGGTTGTTTGGGATCATAAGCCAAAAAAATATATAAATATATATCAATCAATGACTTCATCGAGAAAATCGTTTTGCCATTGCAAACCGGAAGAGATCATGCAAAAGATATACCTACGCAAATTTCAAGCAGTAGCAACCTATCCTGGAAAGAGATCGTCCAACAATTAAGGATTAAAATCCAATACAAAATAAAAATCTTTTGATGCCATATAAATGCTTCCTACATCAACCAATACAGAAAAACGATGACGCCTCCAAGAAACGTCATGAAGTACGATGCAACAGTGAGCTTGTCAGTAGAATTAAGCGCGGGCGGCCCCCAGTTGTTGGAGTTGTCCCAAATATCTTCTCCTCCGCCACCATTTGGATTGGGTGCAGCCGGTGATGGAGCAGCTTGAGGGGGCTCAACTTCTTCGGAGGGGTGCATCACTCGAATGACGAGCCTTTGGCCGGATTTGCAGTGGCCTGGCTGCCCGCTGATGAAATAAAAGAGCCCGGATCTTTCAAATTGGAAGACGGTGTTCCCGTCGTCAAACTTGGAAATTGGATGCGATGTTCTGCAGTTTTCATAGTCACTGGAGCTGACTACCAGCACCGAGTCCTCTTCATACCTGAAGTCTGCAATGAGAGACCACAAAATCGATTGACTCGTATATATTAATATCGCAACTAATCATGGGAGATTCTTTTCTACAATATATAGTATTTCATTTTCAGGGGGGGATCTTTCTTGTTTCTAATCGACCGTGTACAACACCAGCTACCAGGAAAATGACAAAAGAATGACCAGATCGACTTCGTAGCTAGTTCATCAATTTACAATGGGCCCCAATATATCCCCATGCATGCATGTGCATGCAGTAGATTAAAACAACAGCAGCAGCAACAACATTTTCACTCATCCATCAAGAATGTAAGAACAGAAGTAAAATGGAGTGCAAAACTGGTAATTAAGGAAGGTTAGAGCAGCAGAAGGATGAACAGTGCGGAGAAGCCGATGAATGATGTTGAATTGTAAAAGCTAGCTAGGAACTCACAAACAGAATCTCCAATGTGGAATCTGTGTCTGGTAGCCCAGTGGTTATATGCTTCGGTCTGGTTTCCTGTTGGTTTGACCCAGCCTTCCTCACCCCCGACTTGGAACTGGAACGAAGATACCAAGACAGCCATTATAGAGGCAACAGATAGGGGCCATAATATGGCATTTTTCAAGACTTGGGCGGTAGTTATTGCTGAAGAAGCCATTACTTAGTTACTGCCTAATGATGGCAACGGATTGCTGGTAAAGAGAGCAAAAACTAGAGCAGAAATGAGATTTATTGCTATAATTCCAGCAGTGACATTATTATTTATATTTATTATAGGCAACAAATATACAGAACAGAAGCATCGCATGGCAGTTAAAAGGTGGTGACGAGGAGTCGTGGGAAGTGGGGTTGTTCAGTTTAGCTTACGTGACTTCCTAATGTCGCTAGTGGTGGGCTGTTGTGGACAACGTGCAATTTGTTGGGCTTAGAGTCCAATTTCCCAAATGCCCGTTGGAGCTTGTTCATCGCTTCCTCTAGCCACGGCCCAATCCTCCTCGACGGAAAAATTCTTGCGCTTTTACTACTCTTCATTCAGAATTCGAAGTAATTCCTATAGCGCAGATTCCTAAAGAAAACCACTAATTCATAGTTAAGGTGCTAGGAATGGAAGCTGAGCAACACGCATCAAGATTAAGATGTGCAGAAAAAACAGAACTCTCAGTGAAGAGGTGATTTTTGGTGGGTAAATAGACCACCCTAAATCAGTCCTCTCTGAGATGAGGGGAGGTGAATTCTTCTGTCCGAAGTGCACCTTCTTGTCCGAAGTGAGTGGCGGGGCTTCTCCCCTAGGATCACTCCGACGATCAAGTTAGTATGAGAACAAGAATAATAAGAGTATAATCAAATGAACAGTGTGCTTACTTGTTGGGAGTGTGTGAGGGATATTTATAGGAGAGTAGAGGACAGGACGGAAGGCTCATGCTAGTAGGACCCACTCTCTGGCATTACGGTTCTGTCCCCTGTCAGGAGGCCTGACTCTGACACTGTAGCAGTCTGGGCAGGGTGACGGAGGATCTTGCTCAGTGGCCATTAAGTGCGTCCAGTGTGCTTTTCAGATAAAGCACACTGGTTCCGGGCGGTGTCAGGTGGGTTGATGTCATCAGCGTGCAGCCGAGGTGGAGGTGCCGAGATCACCTATATGGTAGACTAGGGATCCGGCCGAGCTCAGAGGTTATGCCCAAGACACGGAAGACCTCTGATGAGGGACGAGGTGGGTTCACCTCGGACATGTGGGATGACCGAGGTGAGCATCCTCAATAACCCCCCCAAGCCTCGGGAGCTCCGGGCCAAGGAGGTACCGAGGCTTTCTTGTGCCGAAGTCGTAAAGAGTCGGGGTCCCGAAACTATTCCGGAAGATGCGGGGACGTGGTCACTGGTAACCGTCGCGTCATGAACTAGTGGGACGTTTTGTGCAGAGGGTGTCAGTCGAAAGGACGGGGCATTAATGAGGAGAGAGGGAGGCACGGCGTTTTGAATTCGAACGTGGCCGTCTTTTCGTATCCTTGCCGCCTCTTCGAATTCTCACCGCCTTTTCGTATTCCCCCAATCCCCTATAAATAGGGGGTTCTTTTCACCGCATGGCCCATCACTTTTCCTTCTTCTCCTGCGACTTGCAAAATTCATGAGTGTTACCGAGATCAATCCTGACAGCCGAGATCACCGCCGAAGCCATCACCGCGTCCGATACCGTAGTCAATAGTAAGTATCTTTCTTTTCATCTCGTTTTTCACACATGGCCAAAACAACTAAAACCCATAAGGAAACCGTAACACCTAGCTATCAGACCGAGGAGGGACCGGATACCGTCGAGGTGCCGACGTCATCCAGCTCAGAGGGATCTACTCCTAGTGATGCGGGGGGTCAGCCGAAGTGGGAACCAGCGAGGCAGCCTCGGATTCGGAGTCATCCGAGATGAGTGAGGGTGGTTTCGAGGTCGTCTACAATAGTGAGCTCGGAACTGAGATACCCCACGACAAGAGCGTATTGCAGCCAGTCACTCCGAAAGATGTAGCCAAGATAGACTTCGGCAAGATGCCGAAGTTTAGAAGCCGTATGGGAAGAGATAGGGCTGAGAGGGTGATAAAGAAATATCCCTTCCGGCCGGGGTATCTCATCACCTCGCCTGGGCCGGACGACTCAGCCGACGAGCCCCTCATGGGCATGGTGGCGATCTACGTCCAACAGCTGGAATCCGGGCTGAAAATGCCGACGTCGAGGTTCTTCAGGGACGTATTTCGTCACTTCCACGTGAGGATTACTCAGCTCACACTGAACGCGGTCCGCATTCTCGTGGGGTTCGAGATGCTGTGCCGACATCAAGAGGTGACTCCCTCCGTGGATCTCTTCCGCCGATGCTACACTCTCAAGGCACACGGGACGGACAAGGGATGGTTTTACATCTGCAATCGGAACAACTCCATCTCGAAGCTCGTGATCGGTGCTCCTTCTTCGATAAAGAACTGGAAGCGTGACTTCGTCTTCGTTCCAGCCGTGGACTTCCCTTGGGGATTTTGGTGGAGGCCTATTAAATCAAAGGCCGACCCCTCAGCGGGGGACCACGAAGAGGAGTCATTCCAGAAGTAGATGGGGTCTGGATTTCGGCTGTTCAGCAATGACTACCCCGAAGCCGTGCTGGTCGACGGGGGAATCAGTCGAGCCGTGATCAGTCCTAACAAACCTCCTTTCTTTTCCACTAAACTTACGAGACCTTGTAATTTTCCTTTCATAACTTTTCTTTCACTTCGGTTGTGGCAAATAATAATACTTGTTCTTTGTGCAGTGACCAAATTGTCAGACATCATCACTGCGGGCTCGGCCGAAGTGGCCAAGAGGTCGAAGAGGAAGAACTCTGACGAGACATCGGCACCTCCGCCGAAGAAGAAGTCGCAAGGACAGGCTGTCAAGACTTCGGCGGCCAAAAGCACTCCCACTCCAGGAGGCCAAAGCAGCTCGGCCACCGTGGCTACTGGGTCCATTTCGTCTGTGCCAGAGGGAGTGCCCCTTGGAGTCGTCACGACACTCCCGCCTCCTCCTGGCTGAGGAAAGCAGCTGAAGCCCCCGGTCAATGCAGTCTCGGGGACCTCGCTATGGAATCGTTTTCATAGCCCCCCGGTGTTTCCCGATGAGGAGAAGACACACCCCGGCGAGCACTGGTGTCCGAATTGGAAAGTTACGGTCAACGACAGGTGCAGCCATTCTCGGGTTGCCCAAGAGCTAGTGATGCACTCCACCTTGCCGAAGGACTTGGAGTTCATGAAGAAACTGACCCCGGCTGAGATGGTTCAAAGTCTCATGGTAAGCACAGCTTCCACCTCAGCCTTTGTGGCCGAGATGACATACCGATATTGTGCTCTGGTCGAGGAGCAGGACACCGGTAAGCTGCAGAATCAGATCTCCAAGTTGGAGAAAAAACTGGCGGTGTCCGAATCCGAGAAATTCGAGTTTCAGAGGCGACTTCAGGAGGCCGAGGCTAAGGGTGAGGAGGCCGAGGTTACAATGAATAGTCTCAGATCGGCCCTCGAAAATGAGCAGAAGAGGGGGGACGAGTTGAAGAAGTCCCATGAGCAAGCCCTCAACAGTGCTGGGGCCTCGGCAGTGGAGGCTTTCCGGAGGTCCGAGACCTTCATCAGTGACCTCGGCCAACTAACGAGGCCGAGCTTTATGCTTGGCTACACATCGGCTATCGACGAGACCGCAGAGCATCTCTCTCCTGAGGCCTTGGAGTCCTTGAGAAACAAAACCAACTACAATGAGAACTCCAAGGAATTGTGCGATCGGATGGCCGAGGACATCCAAGTTGGAAGAAACTTGGCCGAAATTCAGGACGAGTTCAACAAATGGCTATCCGAGCTCGACGAAATGTTCGAGGAGGGTGAAGGAGAAGAAGCTGGAGAAGACGCTGGGGGAGACGAAGCCGGAAGAGACATCGGCGAGAAAGTCGTCGAAGAGCCTGGATGGGGAGAAGAGGTTCATCCCGGCGGAGAAGAGACCGGGGAAAAAACTGCCCAGGAGGGAGCCGAGACGGGGAAAGGAGCCGAGACAAGGGTCGGCTCGTAGATATTTTGGTAGGGTTCCGAGGTGGGAGATGCTTAGTAGCACTCCCTATCTCGGTCTTGTATTCTCTTCTGTATTGTCTTTCCATTAAATGAAACGTCCATTTTCCTCATCTCGGTACTTTAATTTCTTGCTTTGATTTCGTCCCTTACTTGTCCCCCTTATTTTTTAATAGCGTAATACCGATGTTGAAAAATAACATAATATTCGAAGTCATTACTTGATTAAAAATTCAAGCATAATACAGCCTGAGATTCTCAGCGTGCCAAGTTCTCGGCACTAGAGAGCCATTTCGGTAACTCAATTTACAATACCCATTAAGGTTAGACTCCACGACTCGGTAAGGGCTTTCCCATTTCGGGCCCAATTTTCCTTGCGGCTCAACTCGGCTGACCGAGTTTTTTCTAAGTACCAAGTCTCTTGGCAGGAACCGCCGATGCTTAACGCGGGCATTGTAGTAGTGGGCTAGGGTGTTCTTGTAGGAAGCTACCCGAGTTGAGGCAATGTCCCTTTTCTCGTCGATGAGGTCGAGATCCAACTGTCTCTCTTCTCAGTTCACCTCGGCTACATAGGCTGTCAGCCGAGGACTGGGTGTGAGGATCTCAGCAGGGATGGCAGCCTCAGCTCCATAGGTCAAGGAGAAGGGGGTATCCTGCGTGGATGACCTCGGCGTGGTCCGATATGACCACAGAACGTTGGGGAGTTCCTCCACCCAAGATGATCCAGCTCGGTGTAGTCGGGTCTTGAGGCCATGCAAGAGAGTTCGGTTAAAATTTTCTGCTTGGCCATTGGCCTGAGGGTGGCTTACCGAAGTGAAGTGTTGTTTCATGCCGAGGTTCTCGCACCAAGTCTTGAATGGGTTCTCGGCAAACTGTCTCCCATTGTCCGAAATGATGATCTGAGGTATGCCGAAGCGGCAGATAATACATTTCCAAAAGAATTTTTGAATGGCCAGCCCTGAGATGGTCCGCAGAGGTTCGGCCTCGACCCACTTAGTGAAGTAGTCCACAGCGGCCACCAGAAAGGTATAACCCCCGACCGTTTTAGGGAAAGGACCTATGATATCTGTCCCCCATTGCTCAAACGGCCAGGGTGAAGTGATGGGAAGCATGAAGTTTGAGAGCTGGTGGTGCTCGGGCGCGTGAACTTGGCAGGAAGGGCAGCCGAGAACGAGATCTTGGGCGTCTTGCCGAACAGAGGGCCAGAAATATCCAAGAAACAAAACCTTCTTGGCTAGCATTCTGTGGCCGACGTGAGTTCCACACAAGCTTTCGTGGATCTCGCGGAGGACGTGGCGTCCTGTCTCGGGAGTGACACACCTCAGCCATGGGCCAAGGTAGGAGCGTTTGTACAACTCTCCATCGCGGAGAGCGTACCGAGCCGCCTTGCGTTGTATTTTTCTCGCCTCAACTCGGTTTTCGGGAAGGGCTCCCTAACCCAAGAAAAGGATGAACGGGGTCATCCAAGTTTCTTCAGAGTGCACGGGACAGGCCACCTCTTCCAGGTATCCTGGTTCATTCAGGACTTCCACTAAAACTGTCTTGTTGAGGTCAGAGAATTACGTGGAAGCCAGCTGGGATAAGACGTCGGCCCGCTTATTTTGGGTCGGGGTATTCTTTGGATTTCGAAAGACTCGAAGTACGCGGTGAGTTGGTGAATTTTGGAGAGGTACCGTTGCATGTTCTCATCTTTGGCCTCGTACTCACCAAGAACTTGGCATACAACGAGTTGGGAGTCACTGCGGACATGGATCTGTTGGGTGCCGAGTCTACGGGTTAGCTGGAGTCCAGCGATTAGAGCCTCGTACTCGGCTTCATTGTTGGTGGCCGGAAAACCAAAGCGGAGAGCGTACGAGCACACCTCTCCCTGAGGGCCTTCCAGGAGCAGTCCAGCTCCGCTGCCATCCCCATTAGAGGACCCGTCTACGTACAACGTCCACGAGTGTGAGGTGGACACCCCGGCACTGGAGGAGGTGGACTCTGGACCTTCCGTGAAGGTCAGCTCGGCTAGAAAATCGGCTAAAACTTGTGCTTTTATGGCGGTGCGAGACTCATATGACAGGTCATATTCTCCCAACTCGACAGCCCACTTGGTAAGGCGCCCGGAAGCCTCGGGACGCACCAATATCTGTCGGAGGGGCTGGTCGGTTCTGACGGAGATGGGATGAGCCAGGAAGTAGGGCTTCAATCGCCGAGTTGCGTGGACTAGTCCCAGGACCAGTTTTTCCACCTGAGTGTACCGAGTCTCCGGCCCACGGAGAGCTCGACTGACGTAGTAGACTGGCACTTGAGCGCCCTCATCCCGGATCAGAACAGCGCTGACAGCCTCGTCGGCTGCGGAGAGGTAGAGGTAGAGCTTCTCCTTGGGCCGAGGTGAAGCGAAAGTTGGTAGGTGATGG